>NW_022589663.1:0-355433 GCF_009834535.1 Camelus ferus | reverse complement strand
AAGTTTGTTTTGTTGCAGGTTTTTACAGGAACACCATGATCTGACCCCATAGACAGCTGTAAAGGATTCCAAGAACAAAGAAATCCGACACCAAGAAGTTTGCAACAACCAACCACAGCCCCTCCCCTATTTACTAGAAAAGGAGCCTAAAGTTTGACTTGGGGAAGATGATTCTCCAAGATATTAGTCTGCCATTATCTTGGTTTACAGCTAAGCCTAGAAAAGAGGGCACAGGGTAAAAGCCAAAAGAACAGATCTTCTATGGAGTCAGAATTTTTTCTTTTCTCTGATAGTATATTCTATTTTTGTTTTAAGTTTATAAGAATAAAGGTTAGCCTTTTCCCATTTTAAATTGTGCAATTTTAAGGAGCATTAAGTGCATTCACAATGCTGTGAGACCAACACCACTGGTTTCAGACTATTTCCTTTCTCAAAGTAAAAGCTTGTATACAAAGCTCACCCCACATCCTACCTCCCCCAGCCCATGACAAGCCCTAATCCCCTTTCTCTCTCTATGTATTTACCTATACTGGAGGTTCCCTATCAAAGAAATTATGTAAAAGGTGGCTTTTTTTTTTTCTGTCTGCCCACATATATTAAGTAGGGACAGGTGAATATTTTGTTTGTTTGTTTTCACGTGAATTAGCATTTTTTATTTTGAGAGGAAAATCCAGATGGATTAAAGATGAAACATACCAAATGAAGCCCTTTTAGTAACCCTGTGCATAATCTCGAGGTAGGCACTGCTGTTCTAATTGTGAAACCAGAGCCAGAAGGGAGATGCTTAGCTCTTCTTGTGGCAAAATAAAACCAAACCAAAGCAGAAAACAAAGGCCAAGAAAGACATCTGGAAAGACAAACCACATCCTGGATAAAGCTTTCCTCATGACCCAAGGTCTGAGTAAAGCTTCACATAACTGTGGCCCAAAAACTTCTTGAAGCCCAGTGTTCTGAAAAGAAACAAAACACACACAGGCACTTCCAACGAGAGGCAGTGCAGGTGGCCAGTTTGCGCTAGAGATGCTCAACCTCTCCGGTGAGGACACAGGCAGATGGACAGACTGCAGAGACAGCATTGGCCACCATCACACTGGCAGATCTTTAAGCCGGTGACAACCAGCCCTGGTGACAACATGAGCAGGCAGAGGCCCCAGGAGTTCCCCTGGAGGGAAGAGCAAATGGACGCTCCTCTCCAGCAGAATAAGGTGCAAAATACATCAAAGTGCCATAGGTGCATCCCTTCCCCAGCAGTGCTGATCCATAGAGAAGATCCCACCAAAGTTCTTGCACAATTTTCAAAGATAATTTTTCTTCAGTAACATGAATTCAAAATAATCAATATGTCATCAAGGGATTTTCAGAAGTGACCTGCCCTGGGCCCGAACAATACACACACATAAATACACACATATACACATAAATATATACACACATACATACAGGAAAAGAGACAGACTGACTGAAACACAGAGAAGCAGGGGGAGACAGAGAAACACAGAGAGAGACAAGACAGAGAGAAGGAACACTGGAGCTGGTAATGAGTGGGACTCACGCACATTTTCACAAGTCAGTCTACATGTCAGAACCTGGTCCCAAAGTGCATCCACCCTCCAGGGGAGGGTGTGGGGATCACACAAGGGCGTGGGAACAGAAGGCAAAAAATAGGAAGCCATTGTGGAGCAGCCCACCACAGAGGCCGAGATGGGACACTGGGCCTGTATGTCAACATGACAGAATGACCTAGGAGGTTGTATGCCAGAGCGGATGATGTCAGAGTTGTGTTTAAATTCAGTCACACGACTGGGAGCTGGGAAGCAAGCAGCAAGGAAAGTGACTTTCTCCAGGCCCCAGGGCAGACCCAGGCCTGTGTGGCATGTGCTCTGCACTCCGCCAGCCCTCTGTGGGGTCCTTCCTTGGCTGAGTCTGTGCACGAGCTCCCTGTGATGCCAGCCCAAGGGGGTGACAGAAGCAGTAGGTGTTTCTAGGTCTAGAGACAGGATGGCTTCTCTAGGAAGCAGGGGCCAGAAAGATCCCCACTGTGCTGTTGGGGGATTGCAGAGACCCTGAGAGGCACGTGACTTGTCCAGGGTGACAGCACTGCTGAGTGGGGGGAGCCAGGTCTGAACCCAGCTGTGTCCTCAGATCTGTGGCACTGGCTGCATCCAGGCCTCCCCAGGGCTATGAGGGGGGCTGAGTTGGTGTCACTGTGTGTGGACATGGCATAGAGTGAGAAATGAGAGATCGGCAGCCCAGAAAGGCCCTTGGGGAGCTTTGTGTCAGGAGGAAGCTTGGGTAAGTGGACCCCAGGAAGTGACCTCACTTCCCTGGCAATAGAGCCCAACAGAACTTGGAACCGAAGTCACCAGGCACCCACTCTGTAGAGAAGCCCCTACTCAGCTCACTTGGTTGGAGGTAGAGGCATGTAATGCTGCATACCAACATCCCGAGGCTGCAGCCACCGGAAAGCCCGCAACGAGGGGCTGTACCAACGCTGCCGGCGCTGGGTCAGGTCTCACCCAAGTCGCCTCTGGCCTTTTGGCCAGAGAGACCCAAAGGTAACACAGGGAGGCCCAGGGCAGGCCCACCCAGCCCGGGCCACCACTCAGATCCCACCCAGGTAACCCCACGGCCCCTTCCTGGCGGGTGGAGGTGGAGCAGTCATGATGGGGATGGGTTTCTGCCTCAAGCAAGAGAAGGTAAGAGGCCTGGGGGGCCTGTCACTTGCACAGCCCAGATCAAAGCTGGCTGGCTGGGATGTGGAGAGCCAGAGAAGGGTCCTGCTGCCGAGGTGGAGCCCATGCTCTCTGGGTATGTCTTTTCCCTCCCAGGTGTCTGAGCTGAACAAGGTCCCAGTCTGATCTGGCAGCAGAGGGTCGAGTGGACAGAATCAGGAATGTTCCTTGCCGGGCAGGGCTCTGAGACTTCTAGGCCGGGTCAGCTGCTGGTCACCGTCATTGCAGAGCCAGATACCACATATTGATCTGAAACTGATGAATAAGAACACCAACGTCCCCTCCCCAAGTGAAGGGTTGGTGTGACACTCTTCTGAGGGCCAGCACAGGATCCAGGTGGGTCTGGATATGGAGGGGTCCCCACCACCATGGCCCAGAAATCAGTGGGGCAGGTCTCCGACCCAGACATCCCCCAGGGCTCTACCCAGGGACCTGCCCGGGGCTGACGGGTAGCTCAGCACACCCAGCTTTGAGCTGGAGCACCGTGCCCACCTCGCTGCAAGTCAGGTGGAGGACCAGGAGCCCCATAAGCAGAGCCCGAAGATCAGAAAGGCAGGGCTGGTGCATGTGTGTAGGTGAGGGAGGGGCGAGGGCTGGGCCACACAGGGAGGTGTCCCCAGAGGCTACTGTTGGGACCAGAGCAAAGAATGGCCTCAGACCACCTGCCTGGAAAAATTCAGTCACAGAACACAACCTGTGGGCACTTTCTGGGTGGGAGCTGTCTGGAAAGCTCTGAGAAGGTTTCTGTCCTTGAAGAGGCACATGGAAAGGGAGGCAGGTGGGTAAATTTTTCCTCTCTCACAGCATGAGCTCTTCCACAAGACTTAAAACTCTCTCCACATCCAATAGTTACAGACAAGGCAGGGGCAGGGGAAGATATCTGAGACCAAAAAAGGATGATCTGAATCCAGCAGGAGACCCCGAGCTCCCTCCTGCCTCTCCTGCAGTTCCTCCTGAACCTGCATTTGCAGCTGGACTGCTGGGCAACGGAGAACCAGTTCAGGCATCACCAGCCCCTGGGGCAGAGCCCCCTCTGTACCCACCCACACCTTCTTCTCCAAAATGTTCTCCAAAATCCCACCGTCAGTCCCCTCCCCCTCTCAAAATTGACGTCCCTTCTGCTGGAGATGCTTTTGTTTGGTTTTCTTTAGTTTCCTTTATTTGTTTCACATAATTTATGGCATCCTTTATTTTTCTTTTTAGAGTTTCATGTAGTAAAATATAGACTTTTCCCCTTTTCAATTGTGCAATTCAGGAGCATTAGGGGCATTCACAATGTTGTGCGACCATCACTACCATCTAGTTTCACACTATATATTTCCTCAAAGTGAAACCATGGATCCAGAGCACACACTTCCCTCCCTCCTCACCCAATCCCTGACAACCCCAAGTCCTCTTTCTCTCTGCGTGTCTTTACCTCTCCTGGGTGTTCCCTGTCAATGAAACTTTAAAAAAGGTTTTTTTTGTTTTTTTTTGTCCCTGCCCACATGTTTTAAGCTGGGGCTGGGGATTTTTTTTTGTTTCGACTTGAAACAACATTTTTATTATTTTAAGGGGATATCCAGGGGGATTAAAGATGTGATGTACAAAATGAAGCTCTTTTAGTAACTCTGTGCATAATCTCAGGGTAGACACTGCTGTTCCCCCTGTGACACCACAGCCAGAAGACAGAAGGGAGATGCTTAGCTCTTCCTGTGGCAAAAACAAAACCAAACAAATAAAAAAAAATTAGCAAAAGCCCAGAAAAACTGCTTGAAAGACAAACCACAACCTGGAAAAAGCATTCCTCATAACCCAAGGTTGGAGAAAAGTTTCCTATCTCTGTAGTCCAAAAACATCTTCAAAACCCAGTGTTCTAAACAGAAACAGAACAGACATGGGCAGTTCCAATGAGAGGCAATGCAGGTGGCCAGTGTGTGTTAGAGATGCTTGACCTCTCAGGTGAGAACACAGGCAGATGGAAACACTGCAGAGACAGCACCGGTCACCATCACACTGGCGGGTCTTTAGTCAGGTGACAACCAGCCCTGGTGACAATGTAAGCAGTCAGAGGCTCCAGCAGACCCCCTGGAGGGAAGAGTGAAGGGACGCTCCTCTTCAGGAGAAGAGGGTGCAGGACGCATCAAAGGGCCACAGATGCATCTCTTCCCCAGAATTTCTGATCCTTACAGTTCATCCCACTAAAATCCTTACACACCTATTCAAAGATGCCTTTTCAAGGGTGTTCATCACAGCACTGGTTGAAACAGTCGGAATTAAGGCAACACTAATGTTGATGGAGAGGGGATGGGTCCATTCGTTCTGGTTCATGTGGATGAATGAGTGCTGTGCAGTTGGAAAAGTGGGTGCCTGGTCTCAACCCAATGTCAAGGGAAGCCTCAGGGTGGAAGTATGCAGACACATTGTCTGCATCCAGGGTCCCATCTGCACTACCACATATGTGTGAAATCAATATAGATGTAAATTGATCTGATTGTGAGTGTGTGAGAGACATAGATGGAGAGAGACATACTGAGAGACACAGAGACTGAGACATAAGCACCAAATCATTCATGACAGTCACCTCTGTGGGTGGAAATTACAAATCTCTTCTCTTTTAGGCAATATTTCAATTTTTTGTACTGTGTCTGTATTACTCTACTAATTCTAAAAGGATTAAAATCCTATGTTAATGTGACCCATTCATTACTCATCTATGGAGTAATTAAAGTATATTAATCCTATTTTTAAAAGAATTTAAAGCCTTCTCAGGACTCAGTTCCATGTCAGCTCCATGGCAGCAGAGGTTCTCCAGGAGGTCGTGTCTCTTCTGAATCAGCATCCAAAAGAGGTGAGGAAGAAGTGTCAGACTTGGACACTGAAGACTACAGTAGATGAGAGATTCTGTTGAGAGAAATTAAGACCTACATTCACAGAGAATAATCCCATATTCATGGAGCAGAAGGCTTCATTCTACTAAGATGACAGTAGTCCACGAATAGATCTAAGGATTCAAAGAATGCCTACCCAAATCCCAGGTGGTGTTTTGTAGGAATTGACAATCAATCTAAAATTCACGTGGAAAATCCAGCGGCTCAGAATACATGAGTGAATCTTGAAAAAGAAGAACAAAGTTCGAGGAATGGAAAGTCAGATGGAACCCACGGTTAATACAAAGCACTTTAAGCTGAAAATACCTGAGATTCAATAGATGTAGAAGAAAACCTGTCATGGAAGCCAATCCTCTCCTCTCGCTTTGCCCTATTAAGTTAGGTTGATAAAAAAAAAAGCCTTTAATTTTCACCATTTAACATGGTAGTTACTTTTCTGGTTGTCTCCTGCGTGTGTATAAATAAACCGTTTCTCTCGTTCATCTCCTTTTTACTTCTGTGGGCTCTTTGGGAGGAATTCTGGATGATGGGGACCTGCTCTTTTCTCACATTCTTTAGTGACATCTTTTGTCCATGGTTAAGTGCTTAAAAAAAAGAAAAGGCTCATTGGTTTTGGGTCAGATTCGGAACATGTATACCTTTGGAGACCCCCTGGAGAAACAAGGGGGTTCAATACTGCTGGGAGAATTTACTGGTTGTCTTGTCCAAATGCCTAACAAGACGCTATTTGCATGTTTTTTTTTTTTTTTTTAAGATTCTTACCCTAAAACAAATGCCCTATCTAACCTCTTGGATGATCAAATGGAAGAAAAATGAGAATCATGTCTGACCTAAGAACACTTCCTTAACAAAACGGAACGACAAAATCAGATTCAGAGCAAAAATTAAAATCCATTTATACCATCAACCCTCCCACTCTTTTGTACACTGTCCTCATGTAATCTGCCAGATGGCGCCCTGGAGAAGGCCCTTTGTCCAGAATTCGTGCTCATTTTCAGAGCTCGGTCAAGCGGGACGTTGGTCCCCAGGGCATGAGAGGGGCTATTTGTGAAATCTTCTCTGCTGAGACCCACTGGACAGAAGGGAACTGTGTACTCTGAGGGAGAGAGCACACCGAGCCTCTGTGGAGGCATCTCTGAGATCATCCCAAAGGCACACAGCTCTAACTATGGACACGGGAAATTTTGATTGGCATCTTAGTTGGAAATCTCCTCCTGGATAGAAAGAAGCAGATTCAAGATGTTGCAATTGGATGGGCAGTTTGGCCTCTTGAATTTGTTGATTAGGAGGACACGCAATTCTCTGAAGAAGTAGGAACACCATCCCTGCTCTGCTGACTTCATCTACAGAGAAACAGAGACGCGGCTCAAGGGGGAATTCAACACCCACAAACCCTTCTTACCGACGTCAACGTCCCCACTTTATTCTCCTGTCAGGTCTCTGCACAAAAACTGTGGCTCAGCCCCAAATATCACATACCCATCACCCTGAACCACTCTGTGTCTGTGTCCAACTCGAGCATTAAGGCCTGTGACAGTTACTGTCAAATCGTGTCCCCATTTCAGCCCGTCTCCCGCCATCATCCGAGCCCAACCTCGGTGTCTCTCTCCAGGTCAGCAGCACTATTCCCATTGGCTTCCCATCAGCTTACCTTGCCCTGCTTCCATTATTTATTCCCCATATGTTATCCACAACGGTCTTGTTAAAGTATGAATCGGATCAAGTTGTTCCGCTTTGCAAAATACTCTCGTGATTTTCCATTGTATTCAGAAGGATATCCAGAGTCCCTACCAAGGCCCTGTGTGAGCCGGTCCCTCTCCCGTTACCGCAGCCTCAGTTCTCACCGTTCTGCTCCAGCCCATCTTCACCGCACAGGTTGGCCCCACCAGGAGAGCTGTGTTTGTAACTCCAAGTATTGTACCTACACTTCTCCCGGCCTGGGAGGCTTTTCTTGTCTGTTACCTACTTGGCTTATTCTTTTGCTTCATTCAGGACTTTGTTCAAATTATTTTACACTGAGAGAGGACTTATCTGACCACATTATTTAAAATAGCACGCACATATTTCCTATTCAATCATTTTCTCTCCTAATATGCTTTATGTTTCTTTGTGGCAATTATTAGTACTTGGCAGTACATCATATATTTGCTTACTGGTTTATTGTCTATCTTTCTTACTAGACCTATATTCATGGAACCACAAATAACTGTTTTAACCAGTAACTTTCAAACCTCCTTTAAATGAATTCTTTTATAAGATGAGAATTTCAGAGGCTTCCACGGGTTGCCTAGGGGAAAAAAGAGAAAGGATTTAGATTGAACTAGGTTCTTAAGGACCTGGGATTTGATTATTTATATTATACATAGTAGTGTGTATCTGTTAATCCCAAACTCCTAATCTAGAAAAAGACCGAGCTGATTACTATTTTTAAAAGAGTTTTTTTTCTTTTTAAACTTGGGTTGTTTGAGATCTCTTTTTTTTTTTTGTTTTTACCTTTTTTTAAAGACTTTTTCTTTTTTTTTTTTTTTACATTGAGGTACTGCGAATTGAACCCAGCATGTACTCTACCCCTTGAACTATACCATCACCTCCAAAGACAATTATTTTTATACTTTGACAATACCATATTGAATTAAGATTTTTTTTTCAGAGAGTTTATAACTGAGGGAGAGAGTCAGAGGAAGCCCTGGACCATCCCTTCCTTCTCAGCGGGTTACTACACAGCAGAGGAGCTTGGCTATCGCCAGGCCCAGCTCACCTTTCTGCTCTGAGGGCCGACTCAGGCCACTTCTCTAAGCAGAGGCATGTTAGAAGCAGCAGAAAGCCAACTAGCGAGCAACAATGACAAAATTGACCCACCTGCAGTTGGACATCATCTGCTCTGAAGCAAACCTCTTAAATCTCTTCTTCCTATTAATGGATGGTTTTCAAAAATATTCCCAAGGAGATGAATCTCACTCCATTTTTCTGGATTTCTTGGGCCTTCTATGACTTTAAGAGCAGGCTTGATTTTCTGCAGAACGTCTGCAGGGAAACCAGGCAGAACATGTGAACAGACCCTGCAGGCCACAGCTGAGGCATCTGGTCAAAGCATCCTTTTTGTGCAGAGCCTACGTTCATGGGACCATTTTCATGACTGCTGTAATTAGTTCTCATCCAAGTGTCCCATCGAAAATGTTTCTAGATGGAAGGTGGCCTGACGCAGATGAGCAGTGGGGATGTGGGTTGCAGATGGCAGACAGACTGGAAGGAGAGACAGGAAATGTTTCTTCAAGCTTCAGTTTGGAAGATTTCTGATGTTTATAGGGACATTAAACTTGGTCAGGCTGAAGCGCCGTTTGCTCTAAGATGGGGTGATGTACACGTATCCCTACAACTTCTAAAAAATATGTTGAAGCTGGACGTGACAGCCTAGGGGACAGACAGCTTAGAGTGACACCTCCGTTCCAGGATGCCTATGATCTCGGGCTCACAAAGAGGAAAAGAATACATATATTTTGCCTGTGAAGTTCTATGTGAAATTATTTGGACCCTTGCCGGATTTTGTAAGATCAGAAATCATGTAGTCTTTCTTACATCGCAAAGACGACAATTCTTCTTGATGAGTCAGCAGACTGTTTCCGATGGCCCGGGGTCTGTGCCAGACATTAGCTGTCTAGACAAATACCACACAGCCCCCCATCCCTCAAGGAGATCACAGTGTGTCGTGGAAGAGACAAATTTAAATAGGTTTTCAAAACAATGTGGTGTCACATGGCATCATGTATACTGTATGTTCAGAGGGGCTCTTGCACTGACGGGCTGGGTTCTAGAAGGTAGGGAAGGTGTCAGAGAGGAAATGCTTTCTGCACTGACATCTGAATGATTCCAGAAAATCTCTAGACCAGGAGAGTGCTTGGTGTGGACGGGATTCTCGGCAGCTTGCGTGTCTCGTGCAGAGGTCTGGTCGTGTCTAACAGCACTTTGCACTTAGGGAAGGAAGGTCAGTGAGGCTTGAGGCTGTGGGGAACTAACGGAAGCTGAGGCTAAAAAAAGCAGCAACCAGGTGATGAGAAGGTGTAACGTTAAATCAGGGAGAGTGGACTTCCTCACATACGCAGCGAGGAATTCTTTGGGGTTTTAAGGAGGAGAGTGACATAGATTAGTCATTAAAAGTGAGCAAAGTGGATAGTTCACTCTAAAGAACAGCACTGGGGAGACTAGCAAGGGGTGTGAATTAATGCAGTGGGGAGCGAGAGGCAGGGACTTAGTTGGGGGACATTAAGGAATAGAATTGTAGTAGTGACGGGGGATGAGGGAGGGGAAAAGTAAAGAAAACTCCCAGATGTATGGCACGGAAAACAGATGCGATGGTGATGCCATTGTTTGAAAAAGTAAACCTAGTTCTGAGCGAGTGTAAATCCAAACATACAGAGCTTGAGATTTGTATGGGCTAATCAAGTGGGAATGTCTACTTGTAAATTATAAGTATATTTCTGGGATTGAACTGAGATGTCCATGCTGGAAAAGATTTGACAGTTAATCAGTGGACAGAGAGCAGTTGAAGCCACGGGAATAAATGCCACACACTGACAGTTTACCAAAGAAAAGGGAAGGAGGGCACTTCAGGTTCAGAAAATATGGCAGACCAGAAACTTGAAGACCCACACACTGAAGACACATAAAAATGTAGGACACAATGCCGCCAATCTTTTCTTGTTTTTTTACAGACACGTTTATTGTGGTATGATTCCTGTACAGTAAAATACACATATTTCACTTGTACTATTTGATGAATTTGATAAATGTCTACACCTAGAAAACCATCACCACAATCAAGATAGCTAACATTTCTATCACTCCTCAAGAGGGGCACTTTTCAAATTCCCATGTTTTTCCCTTCCCATCCCCTTCTCTCCCTGGTAACCATAAGTTTGTTTCTCTATGTCTGTGGGTCTGTTTCTCCTTAGTAGTTAAGTTCATTTGTGTCTTTTTTTAGATTCCACATATAAGTGATATCATATGGCATTTTTCCCTTTTTCTGGCTTACTTCACTTAGAATGACTATCTCTATGTCCATCCATGTTGCCACAAATGACATTATTTTGTTTTTTCATGGCTGAGTAGTATTCCATTGTATAAATATACTACTACTTCTTTATCCAGTCAGCCATCGATGGACATTTGGTTGTTGCCATGTCCTGGCTATTATAAATAGTGCTGATGTGAGCATTGTGGTGCATGTGACTTTTTGAATTAGAGTTTTCTTCTGACATATGCCTGGGAGTTGGAAGGCTGGATCATGAGTTAAGTCCATTTTCGGTTTTTAAAGGAACCTCCACACTGCCTTCTCTAGTGACAATGCAGCCCATTTTGTGAAAGCAGAGCCATGCTCAGAAAATAAAGGGTATTTCTAGGAGCCAGACATGAAGCACAGTGAGGGTGGCCTGTTCAAGAATCAGAGGGCAGTCTGCCAGGGCTGGAGGAGAGTGACAAGGGAAGTGTGGTACAGGTAGGATTCAGACCACGTGGGGACCTGACAGGCTGGGATAAGGAGCCTGGACTTCCAGTCATCCCTTGGTAACCATGGGGCACTGGTTCCAGGACTCCCCTCAGACATCAACATCCATGGATGCTGATGCCTCTTGTATAAAATGACATAGGACTTGCATGGAACTCATGTACATCCTCCCATGTACCTTTTTTTTATATATACAAACATTTTTTTATTGAGTTATAGTCATTTTACAATGTTGTATCAAATTCCAGCATACAGCGCAAGTTTTCAGTTATACATGAATATACACATATATTTATTGTCACTCTCTTTAGCTGTGCCCTCCTGTGTACTTTAAATTATATCTAGATTACTCATGGTATCTAATACAATATGAATGCTATGTAAGTAGTTGCCAGTGTATGGCAAATTCAAGTGCTGCTTTTTGAAACTTTCTGCTTTTTCCCGAATATTTTCAATCCACAGTTAGTTAAATCTGCTGGATAGGGAGCCCCTAGATACGGAGAACCCCCAAACTCCTCCTTCCCACCTCCTAAATTTCCACTGCAAGCACTGAAGGGGTCCAAACATAGAAGATCGCCATCTACCTGCTGGAAAACCTGAGGAATTCCTTCAGCATATGTAGCGCAAGAGAGAAGGCTTAGGGCCAACTAGTGGGAAAGGAGGGCCTGCCTGGAGAGGAAGGAGGAAGGATCGCAGTGAAAGCCAGCTCGTACTCTTACTGGAGCTAGCTGATAGCAGTGAGGGACGCTGAGGAACTGGGGACACGTCACATGGGGGGCGATCCTGGCCACCAGGTGCAGGGTTCACATAGCTGGGACACAGTTTGCAAGATCAAAATAACAAGGGGATAGAGGGGCTGCCTCAGCCCCGGATCCTGACAACGGCCACAGCACCATGACCGCAGCTAATGCCACTCCCCTAGTAAGCCAGAAAAAGGAAACTCTAAGCCAAGATATTGCAGATGCCACCACAGGCACACGGATAACTAGATCTCTAACTTGACAAAATGTATCCACCAGAAACAGGAATCTTTCCTTTTCTCTTCCTTTGGACCTTTGGACAGGGAGCCACACATCTCTGACGGGAACCACCTTTAATCCGATAGAGAGCTCAATTTTTCAGGGATAAGCATGGAGAAAAAGAGTAGGGTGATGGTTTAAAGCGGAAGTCAAAGCGGAAGCCCATTTGAGAAATGGTAAAAACATGCTTCGCAATGAATCCGAGTTATGGCAAAAAGAAGGAGGAAGGTTAAGGAAATCTCTATTAATACCCATTCACCATACAAGACTAGCTAGCCAAAAAAGACAGCACCTTAAATTAAGAATTTTTTTTTTTTTTGGTGGTGAAAAACAATGCCTTATTTTAAAACAAGGCTTGGGCCATCAACAACATGCTGAGAATTGTTGATGAGGAGAACATAAATCTGCATATAGATATGTAAGTGTTCCAAGTCCAACACTCCAAAAAAAAAAATTAGTCAATCATGTGTCCAGTTGATTGGGAAATCCCGATAAGTAAATAACTCAAAAGTGGGAAAGACATGGGATTAAATAGTGGTAGTGAGCAATGAAATCCAAGATGTTTATACCTATATTTTCTTTGTTAATGTAACAAACTTAAAGCAACTTTCTAAAAAGTAGTAACTGGAGCACACAAACACACACACACACACACACAATTTGGAACAGCAGAGGAGGTAAAATATGCTTAATTTATCATTAATGAGGAACAGGATCTAATAGATTATTTCATTTTTGAGACTCATAGGAATACTGGTCCAATTGCTTATAAAGTTATGAATTTAGAGATGAGTTATAAAAATTTAGAGAGAATTTTCATTAAGAGGCATTATAGCTTCCAAATCACTGAAGAGAAAATAAACAATAAAAAAATTAATCAATCCAGGTATTATGGAGTAACAGAGACCATATTTACCATCCTTAAACAAACCACAAAATGGATAAAATATATGAAGCAATGATTTTTAAGACACGTGAAAATGATCACCCACTAGGACCTTGTACTGCCACCTCTATACTAAGGCTGCTAGGCCTCCTACTGCCATCACCAAGGATGTACACCAGGAGGCAACATTTCCTTCCTCTGCTCCTACTGCAGAGCCAGTCCTGAGCAGTCCTTTTCCAGGTTTTGGCAGGCAGCTCCCAGAAGTGCTCTCCTGGGCCTTTGTCCCCTTTAGCCACCAGCAAAGGGATCAAGGATGAGCAGTGAGCTTCCTTCCTCATCCAAGACCTAGGAAGCTAACTGACTTCTGAGCAGCCCTTCACTCTTGTCTGCTGCCTGGTACTCGCCGCCCGGCTTCCTGAGTCCCCGGCTTGGGCAGCCTGCACGCTGGCCACAGCTCTTCAGAATATGTTCCCCCGCAAAGAGGCCACGTGTGATCATGAGCAGGGCTCCAGGCCTATGGAGCAGCACGGCTTGGACTGCGTCCTGGTACTGGGCTCGTGAGCTTCATGCCCTTGGTTGAGTCAGTTAACATCTCTAAGCTACAGTTTCCTCATTAGTAAAATGAAGACATAATCAATATGGAAAAAAAATCAGAATCTGAGGGGGACAAAATTTCTCCTGATTGAAGATTATTTTAATTTTGAATTATACAGCAAAGGCCATCATACAATTTTTACTACTTCATAATTCTAAAGGACAGCTTCTACTATTAAAACTAATGCATGCACATACACACAAACACACGTGCAGACACACTGTCTCTGCTCCACATACATCCCCACAGGCACACACACACGGAGTCATGTACCACACACACACATACCATACACACAACCAAACACGTCCCCAGGTGCGTGCGTGCGTGCACACACGTCATACACACTTTGGCGTTATTCTAAATCAATTTACAATTGAAGGTCTCAGTGTCCATTGTTTTATCCACTCAGAAGATCCTGACTTTGGAGCGTGAAGCAGGAGCCCCTCCTCTCTGGAGATGATCTTTACCACTTTCAGTCTCAGTAGAGCCAATATAACTGCTCTGGACCTTTGGAAGTGCAGGGCCAGAGCATACCTGGGAGCTCACATCCTATACATGTAAACATGTTAAGTGCAGTAGGTTCTAACTCCTGCCTTTACAAATATACATTCATTATAAGGGGGAAGGCCAGGTTCAAATTTAGAATTCCCAGACACAGGGGAGTCCGGCAAAGAAAGTGAGCATGTGGGGAGAGATGATTCCCAGTCTCTGATCACTAGGCTGACCCTTTTCTTCCCAATGCTGGGTCCATCCCTTGCCACAAGGGGCCTTGGATGTGCACAGGGGGACACTCAGACCTCACGTCCGGGATCTGCTCATACCCTCCATGCAATCAGCTGCCCTTTGGCCTGTGAGTCCTTGGAATCTGAACTCTGGGGAGAGCCGGTGCAGGCACTAGAAATGGGTCAGGGGCTGCTGAGGCAGGGCATTCAGGGTCCTGGGTTTCCAGAGCACAGGATGGAGCCAATGACCGTGTCCACTTGGCCCTGCTGACTCCACCCCATGGAGGGCATGGCCAGAGGAAGTGTCAGGGCCAGCGGGACCCTCTGTAGTGCAGGACCCAGGGCAGAGGGCCCCCTTGCCAGGGTCTAAGGGTAGAAGCCCTAAGGAAAGGTCTGAGGAGGCTGTAAGGTATCTTCATTCCCATTAATTATAAAAAATAAAAGCTTACCACAGGCGTGGGTGGAAAGGGTTTTGTTAGAACAAGGGAAGGCACTTGCCAAGGTCTGGCCATAGAGGGCTGGTGGGTTTGACAGGTTGATGAGGAACAAGAGGCCATTAGTCTCCACTGGGTCTAAACACCTCCTGAATTCCTCCGGGTGGCACTGAAATGCAGTGAGACACGGAACCCTGTTAAGTTGTTAAAATCTTCATGGTGAGCCATTCAACTCTCTCCTCACTCTTGTCTATGAAAGCACGATAAACACAGGCCGGAAACTCATCAGCCTGTTGGTTGGTTCACTATCCATCTGGCGCCCCCACTTGTAGGAGCCTTGTTCACATCACCCAGGGCTGACCTGGCTCAGGATTATAGCTGATTTTACACAGGTGGCATCACTTGCTGGTGAAACATAGCAGGTATGTTAGCCACCTCCCAAACACTGAGTCTCCTCCTTGGAGGAGCCTGCAGACCCCCAGTCCAGCCTCTGCACCACGATGCCCCTTAGTGCCACTCCCGGTTTGCTGCCCTGGCCTGAACCACGCTGGATTGTCGATGTCACCCATACACCACGTCTAAGCTTGAGGTCCAGATGTGACCATGGTTCTTATTTTCTTCCCATCAATGGATTGTTTGATCTTTGTGTAATCGTGTCGGCAGGAAGGCCAGTACCGCCCTCTTGAGGCTCCACCCCCAGCCGCCTCTGTCTATAACTGTCCTAGCACCCGAGGGTATCAGATCCGAAGCCTGGTACTCAGACACGATGACAGCTGGAGAGACAGGAATCCACTCCTGCTTGTGGCTTCTGCTGAGGCTCGATGTGGCCATAAAAAGGGACCCCACAAGCCCTGACGTCACTTGAATCATTGAAGGGATGCTCCCACACTGCCCCATTCCCCCCCAGAGACCGAGGGCTTTCTGCTTGTTCCCGAAAGCCCCACCCCCGAGGGGGCACTGGGTCCAGTGGAGCATCCAGCCTGGTTCCCCGCCAACCCTTAGGGCCTTGGTGGGTCCTGGAACATCAACTACCCTCCCCTTAGGGGTCCGTTTGTCCTTTCCAGCCAACAGACCTAGGTCATAAGCAAATTAACTCACCTGAGGGTGTTTTCCTCACTTCAGGGGCAGTGAGGACTGGGTTTCTTCACACTCCAAGTGCCCCAGGTCTGGATGCAGACAGCCTGGCTCTCCCCTCAGTCCTGCAGGTCCCGGCCACACCTGCTGCTGGTCACTGAGTCTGTGCTGTGTTCTCTTCCAGGACAAGGGGTGCACTCTGACCCCCGCCCTGCCCCCACCAGCGGTGGCAGAGGTGGCGGACAGGCAGGTGAGCTGGGGCCTGAGACCATGCCCACAGATCAGTGTCCCAGAGGCCGCTGGTGACTAGAGGGACCACAGGGCAGAAGGTAGCATGGGATGAGAGGAGGAGGAAGGTTCAGGATAAGGAGATGTAAGGGGGAACAGATAGCTCTGTGAGGACCTCAGCCTTGAAAGGGAA
This sequence comes from Camelus ferus, assembly GCF_009834535.1. Lineage (NCBI taxonomy): Eukaryota > Metazoa > Chordata > Mammalia > Artiodactyla > Camelidae > Camelus > Camelus ferus. The sequence continues at coordinate 339,177 of NW_022589663.1, read as the reverse complement.
GAGAAAAGACAGTGACAGTTGGAGCGGTGTCAGCCTTAAAAGCTGTGGGCTTTTTTATTTAATTTTACTAATTACCATTACATATAGTGACATATTTTTATTTGATTAAAGACTATGTGCCATGTCATATAACAGGATATAGTATGTTATTATTTAATAAATAATACATAATAGTAGATATACTAGCATATTATGTTCTGTTTATTTATTATCAGATAATATATAAAACATATGTAGGTATTTATATACATAATATATAATTCATGCATCTATATAATATATAACACATAACAATGTAGGATTATGATTAATATATTTTATAACAAGATTAGCATAACAATAATGATGTAATACTACCCATTGTATGTCTTGTTTCATGACACATTGTCATCTTAGGTGCCTGTCAGAGGTATTTATGTATTAAATTTAATATTATAAGAAACAGTTGTGAACCTATCACCCAGCATCAGAACAGGACTATTGACAGTGACATACTGTGTCCTATCCTGCTCTTGGCCTTTTCTCACAGGAAGTAACCAGCATCTTGAATCCTGGCTTACCCTTGCCTTGTGTTACTTTCACACACACACAACATTTAAGATCAGTTAAAACAAATGAACTGCAGGTACATGCAATGAAATGGATGAATCATACACTGTGTGTTAAATGGAAAAAGTAAGCCCTAGAAGGTAGCCTATAGTGTGCTATGATTTTAACTGTGTGTATATATATGTCAACTAAACTCACTAAATTAAGAACAACTACAGCTAGAGTCCAGGTGGAAGAGGGACAGATAAAAGGTGAGGTGAGCAGATTTGCTGCAGGTGAGCAAGTTCCTTTCCAGTGACATGTCATTCTCTCTGAAGAAGGAGGCAAGGCCATCTGCTGGGAGTCAGGGAAGAGACAGAGGGAAGGTTAGAGGTGTGCAGAGAGCAGAGAATGTTGACACCACTGAGTGGTAAGTGGGGAAATGTGCTCACTAGAGAAATCCTGGAGGATTGCCTGGCAGCGGCAACATGGTGGGCATTGATTTGTAGCCTTAGAAATCTGTGCTGGGAGAGCCTGCTGCCTGCAGGCTTAGAACAAATAGAGCTGGATGAACCGAGATGGAAGTCGGCCTGGTGAGGAACTGAAAAGATCAAGGGTCAAGGGGGTTTTGTTTGTCATAGAGTGCTGACTGTGGATGCAGAGCTGGAAGGTGGGGAAGTGGAAGTAAGAGGAATGTGGACAGGCAGGAAAGCAGAGGAGTCAGCACATGATGCTCCAGTGAGGGTGAAGGAGGGCCAGGGAGTCTGGTGGAGAAGCAGCTGGATGGCTAGAGGTGGGCAGTTAAAGGAGAGAGGCTGGACCTGGGGTGGAGATGCGCCCGGGTATGAGCCCAGGGGTAGGGTGAATGGGGGGTGGCTGGCTCATGCTGACGGAGAAGAAGACCCTAAAATGACCATACTGGGTGGTGGAGGGAGAATGAACTTTGACGTCTTGATGGTAGGAGGTGAGACAATACAGAGCTGGTGGTCCAGGTGCTCCTGACTGAGGCAGATGAGTAGGGAGGCCAGCGTGGCAGCCACTTCTAGGAATGGATCTGGGTTTTCCAGGTGCTCCCAGGAGAGGAGGAGGAATCCTCTGAAGGGGGAAAGTGATCACAAGGAGGCCAACCCAGGCTCCTGATCAAACGAGGGGTGTGAGGGGGCAAAGTGTCAACTCCAGAGATGTTTGCTGAGGAAGCAAGGACCACGGGTGAAGTGAGGGGACACTCAGAGAAGAGAGGGAGAAGAGTCTTCTTGGTGTAGGCGGAAGAGAGGCCCCAGGACAAAGGAGCACAGAGGCGCAGTGATGAGGATGGACTGGCTCTATGGTGACACTGCAGGGGTGGCTGGATCTTTGTCCTGAGGGCTTAGTTTGGGGGGGCTCCTGGCCTCATGAGGACTCCCCTCTCAGCAGCCTGGACAGACGCTCCCGTTCCTGAGAGCTTTGTGGCCACCACTGTTCCCGGAGGGGCTCTGCCTCCATCTTCTATCAGACTTTCCTGCCCAGCCCCCAACTGACAGTGAGGGAGCTTGGGCCTCATAGCTGTTTGCCGTGGAGGGACACAGCCTCCTTGGTGGAACAGGCTGATCTTACTTTTCTTCGTAACCCAGGGCCTAGCAAAGAGCCAGCCTATGGGTGGGCCATTCAGAGGTTCGGATACTTACTAAATTAACTCAAAGCAGTAGAATAGCAGAGCTGGAGGAAGTGACCACTGAGCTCACAGAGTTCACTGCCCACACCCCCATTCTACAGATGAGGAAACAGAGACCAAGCGGTGAAGCAGCCTTGGCAAAGGTCACACTGCTCCTTAATGCTGGCCTGTGTCAGGCATGCCAAGTGATGAGCTGCAATGAAGGGGCTGAGAGGGGGCTCTGGGGCCAGCTTGGGTTCAAGTCCCAGCTCTGCCATTTACTAACTGTGTGATTAATGATTGTCCTTCCTGTAAAGTGCCACCTCATTGGGTTGTCATGAACACAGAGTTCCTGGAACAGCAGGACAGAGTTCTGTGAGGGTTTGCTTTTGCTTTGGTTACTATTATTATCACCAAGTGAACCCTGAAATGAAGAACAAAGACTGCAAGTATTTTTATTTTAAAGGATTTTAAAATCCGATGATGAATGTTTGATTTAATCTATTCAAGTTTGCATTTGACCCTTATTAACAACTACACAATGGATAACTTTTGAGGAAATGTTGCTTCATGTCTTTAACTCTCACTAACACAGGCTAATCAACAGGAAGCATTTCCTTTTCCAGGAAGAGGGACAAAATGTTAACAATATCTGGGTACCTCTCGGTTCCCAGGGAGTTGGTTGTGACCTGTCAACCCAACTTCGGGGAAGTGCACACTCCTCCTGGGCTCGCTGTGCTGCTCCGCGGCCTCCAGGGGGCGCTGTACGCCCACACGAATCCAGTCTCTTGGTTCATATCTTTGCTTCAGATCCCTCAAGGACTGCCCATGCCCCAGGGCCCCATTTGCCCTGCCAGCCTCACCTGCTGGACTCCAGGACACCATCCTGGGTCTCAATCATCCTCTGTTCCTACGCCCGCCCCACTATTCTTCACTTTGTCCTTCAAGTGTGGGCTCCTGTGGCTCGCCACCCAGCAGGGGTCACCCCGTCCTCCACCTCAGGTAACTGCAACGTCCTGCACGGTGCCTAGCGAACCCGTGTGGAGGCAGGAAGAATACAGAACAACAGGTGCTCAGAGGGCTGCCTTTCCCACTGCAGGGGCCCTGGAGAGCTTTCTCCCGGCTGGTTATTCACAGGCGCTGAAGCTGTGGAATCTCTATCTCACCAACTTAAAGGGCATCATCACTAATTACAAAAGCAATCATTTTTTCAGTAGCAAATGGAGAAAATACTTTGCGCCCCACACCTCCAACTTTCTTCCTCCGCCTTCAGAGGTGATTCTCACTCTCTGGGCAAGGGTAGAAAGCAACACACAGAATATTATTTTTCAATGTGTTTTTTCCCCACTCTGAAGATTGCTTTCCCAGAACCGATGAAGGCTAGGATGGTTTGGCTTCCCTGGACTGAGGATTCAGAGGCGCAGGGGGAGGGGGATGGGGAGATAATTCAGCATTATTGAACCAAACAGAGATATTAAAAGGTTCTACTCTAAACAGAAAGGAAGCAGGATGCTATAGAAATGGGAAAAACATTGTTGGAAATGCAATAACGAGTTACAGGAGAATAAACATAAAGATGTAAAAAAGAAAAAGTACATCAAAATACAAAAAGGTGGGAATGGGAGACGGTAGCAAGAAAAGATAGATTTTTTTCTCTTTCTTTTTTTTTTCTCATTATACTTAGGATGTGTTGGAGCCTACGTGATTATCAGTCTAAAGGAAATAGATATAGTAATGGGTTGATATACTTGAAAAATAAGGTAACCACAAATCAAACGCATAAAATAGAGTCCAAAAAAAAAAACCCAAAAAGAAACAAACTCAAAATGGCTTAAAGACTTAAACATTAGACAAGACGCTATAAACCTCTCAGAAGAAAACATAGGCAAAACATTATTTGACATACATCTCAGCAATCCACCCAAGCAACAGAAATAAAAGCCAGAATAAACAAATGGGACCTAATTAAACCTATCAGCTTTTTCAAAGCAATAGAAACCATAAGCAAAACAAAAAGACAACCTATGGAATGGGAGAAAATATTTGCAAAAGATGAGACTGAACATGGCTTAACTTCTAGACTATATAAATATTTCATACAACTTAATAAGAAAAAAAATAAACAACCCAATCCAAAAATGGGCAGAACAACTAAACAAGCAATTCTCCAATGAAGATATACAAATGGCCAAGAGGCATATGAAAAAAAAAGCTCAATATCGCTAATTATAAGAGAAATGCAAATCATAACTACAATAAGTTATCATCTCACACTAGTCAGAATGGCCACCATTCAAAAATCCACAAACCATAAATGCTGGAGAGGCTGTGGAGAAAAGGGAACCCTCCTACATTTTTGGTGGGAATGTAGTTTGGTGCAGCCACTGTGGAAAACAGTATGGAGATTCCTCAAAAGACTGAAAAAAGACTTATCATTTGATCCAGCAATCCCACTCCTGGGTATATATCCAGAGGGTACCTTAATTCCAAAAGATACCTGCACCCCAATGTTCACAGCAGCATTGTTTACAATGGCCAAGACATAGAAGCAACCTAAACGCCCACTGACAGATGACTGGATAAAGATGTAGTATTTAGATATAAAAGAATATTACTCAGTCTTAACAAAGAACGAAATAATGCCATTTACAGCAATATGGATGGAACTGGAGATTATCACACTAAAGTGAAATAACTCAGACAGAGAAAGACAAGTGTCATATGATATCACGTATATGTGGAATTTTTAAAAATGATATAAATGAACTTATTTACAAAACAAAAACAGACTCACAGACTTAGAAAACAAACTTAGGAGTTTGGGATTAACAATTAAAAACTACTATATGTAAAACAGACAAACAGCAAGGATTCACTGTAGAACACAGGGGAAAATATTCAGTATCTTGCAACCTATAATGGAAAAGAACCTGAAAAAGAATAGACTATGTATACGTACAACTGAATCACTATGCTGTATACCTGAAACTAACAAAACAGGTGTATATCTGAAACTAACAAAACATTGTAAATCAACCACATTTCAATTAAAAAAAAGATAAGCTCTAAATACCTTTATTCAAAGAAAATCTTCAACTCTTCCCTGTTACAAAAAGTAAAATGGGAAGCTTGAGAAGGACCAAATTATACTGAATGAGAGGTTATGTACCTTCTCCAGCATGTGGCCCATGCTACACACACATCGTGTTTTCCTTCAGGTAAGAATGGCCCTTACTTCCCAGAGAACGAGTCCTGCTGGGACAAGGCCTCTGTGGCAGTGGCCTCCTTGTCACTGCTCCATCTCACCAGGAGGCCAGGGTTTTCAGAGGGCAGGGAACACAGAGCTCATACACTTCAGATCTATTTCCTGAGAAAAACTATGGAAAGACCAAATTCACCTGCAGTGAGGGAAACATGAGCAGGGCCCCTAAGCAGACCGACAAGCCCGAAGCAAGACGGCCCGATATTCACATCGGAACCAGAACAACAATCGTCTGGCCCTAGTTAAACGACCACCATCTCACCTGCCATGAACTGTTCGTACTCAGTGTCAGGGATGTTTCTGTTGAGACTTGAGAGATGAAAAAGTCAGACCAGGGAATCTAGACCTGGTGGATGTCCAGGCTCTGCCAATGGTAGAGGCGGTCCCAAGGGGGTAGCAACAGTACTGACTCCTCCATCTTCAGCAGGGTCTTCAGGAGGAAGGCAATGAGGATGCAGACGTTCCTATGGAGGCTGAAGCCCTCTGGAGGGTTGACGTCACACAGAAGGTACCTGGCAGAGAGCAAAGGAGAGCAGGTCTTCAGGGACAGGCCTCTGCACAGGAATCCCGGCTTAGATATAACAGATACAACAGGAATCCCTGCACAGCACATGGCCTAGACTCAAGACATGTTCAGCAGCTTCTGGTTTGTATAGTGGAGGCACTGCCCACCCATCTCCATGTGGCCAATTACTTCGAGTCCGGGAGCACATGCAGAAGACATCTTGGCATCTGTCTAACAATGCTAAGCACCTGACTGGTACCTGAGCACCCGTTCTCCAGGGGCTCTCAAGCTTCTTGGTCTACAGACCCCTGTACACTCTTAATTACTGAGGACTCCAAAAGGCTGCTGTTTATGTGGGTTAAATCTATCAATGGTTCCTGTGTTTGAAGTTAAATAAGAACTTTAAAAAATGCTTATGAGTTCACTTAAAAATAATAACAACCTACTACATGTTACCATTAATACTCCTAAGCAAAAAATAAGTATATTTTTCTAAACAAAAATCATTAATGAGAAGAATAGCAGTGATTTTAATTTCTGCAAATCTCGTTTGGACTGGTGAGAGCTGAATTCTATCTGCCTCTACATTCCCTGTTTTGTGATATCACAGACCAGGTTTTCCCTGGAAAACACAGGAAACTCGGGAGTGCAAGAGTGTGCAAAAGGCAGGTGACATATCCGTGTTTCTACGAAAATAGTCTTGCATCTCAGGGGCCTCGGACACACTTTGATAACTGCTGCCCTACCCTAGGCGAGACTCTCCTACACAAGAGCCAGGCAAGGGTCCTGGCTTCTTTAATGAGTTACCGCAGCCACATCCCTCTATTCTCTGTGTTAATGTTTCCCACAACCTCCATTACTGCAGATGAGGATGTAATCCTCAACTGGGGCCTCTAATCCCAGAAGACTGCCAACCTTGAGAGGGATGGCCCATCTACCATCCCTACACCCCGTACAGTCTATTTTGAGTCAAGCCCTAGATAACTGCTAATCGGCACTGACCCTTGTCTTATTCCTGAGGTTTATCGAAGGAGCCAAAATCTGGATGGAACTGAAATTTCCCTGCAGATAAACAAGGCTGATAAACCACCCCATTCCAACATCTGATTCTGGGTCTCTTCAAAACTCGGGTAAGGCCCCGCTTCATAAAAGACGGGTCCTCCTCCTGCCCTTCCCGGAGGGTTCTGGGAGGCCGCGGCCATGCAGGGCTACCCGAACTCGCAGTCCCAACCCCAGCGCCCGAAGAGGAGGAAAGCCCGAGGCTGTGCCCCAGCCCTGCCCCCCCCGCCCCAACCCGCTCCCCGGCACCACAGCCCCTCCCTAGCTGCTACACCAACCAGGATCCCACCCGGGTCCATGTTCACTGGCCCCGCCAACGGCGTGGCCGTACGTTTACCGTCTGTTGGACGCTGCCCCAGACAGGATGTCGGCCACCAACTGACCAGGCCAGAACTAGTCGCCTGGCCGAGGAAGCCGCCATCCCCAGCAGCAAGCACCACCATGGTCCCAGGCAGCTGCACACTTCCGGAGCCCGCTGCCCGCCCCAGAAGCGCACGCCGGCCCGCGCGGAGCGCTGCGCCTGTAGCCATGGCAACGCCGCGGGGCCCTCCCTTAGCGCTTGCGTCTGCGTCCGCCCGAGGCTAGACGTGTGAGGGCAGAACTTGCGGAGCCAATGGGAGCCAGGGCGCGGCCAGGACGGGGGCTGGGGGGAGGCTTATGGGACAGCTAGGCGGGGCCGCGGCGAGCGGGGCCGCGCGGACGTCCTCACCTGCAGGTGGCGCCGGCCGGAGGCTGGGGCGGTGCTGCCGCCAGTGGGCGGGGCAGCGGGGCGGGGCACCCTCACTTGTCTGTGTGTGGGGCTCAGCCTGGGCTCTGCGGCCTCTGCTTGCACCGGACGTGGTCCCAGGCTGCCGGTGGGCAAGATAGAGGACTGAGTCCAGGCACGCAAGGCTCGCCAGTTAGGGCACCTGAAGTGCAGATCCGCCAGGCCCGCTGCCGGCCTTGAATTCGCGCTGCTGGGCAGTTTCCAAGAAGACAGTGTCTGTCCCAAGAGGGGAGGTAGGGCAGGGGTGCCAGATGCCGTGTTGGGTGCGGTCTCACAGGAGAGCCACAGTGAGAGGGCACAGAGTGGCCCCTGTGTTGGCGGGGCTAGGAATTTGGGGTATGGGGTGGGGATGGTGTGTGCCATGGTCTGTGGTCTCCCCAAGAACTCTCACCCCCAAGCAAGGGACCCTGCTCCCTCCACCCTTCACTGCATCCTCTGCTTCCCCAGCACCACTGCCCCTGCCCCCGGAGTGTCCCATGACCTCTCCCCAGACCAGGCACTGTCCCTGTTACAGGTACTGAGCTCCTGGTGGTTCCAGCCCAAGGGTGGGGGCTGTATCTGACCAGTTAGGACGCCTGGAGCCTTTGTATGAAACCTCAGACCATAATGCAGGCGTGCACAGAGGCCCCTCAAACAGGATTGCCTGCATGGCCCTACCCACCACGCACCCACAGCGCAGCTGCCACACAGGGCCAAGTCTGCCAGAGGACCTCTGGTCCCTCTACTCCTGTCCCTGATCAAGAGTGCACCGCCCACACTGCTGGGTATTTAGGGGGCCTTAGAAGAGCAGCTGGTATTTTCATGGGCAAATATTTGCTCTTTTGGGAAGATTTGAGTGCAAAGGGATGTAGGGTGTGCTTTTTCTGTTGCCCTGGAACTGGTGACGAGGATGCAAACTTAAGTCAAAGCAGTTTTTAGAGAGAGCCGCAAAATATCTAACCCAAAGATCACTGTTCCCCAACAAAGGCAACACCACCTGGTGGGTGGGGGGCCTGGCCCCTCTTTCTGGAGGTTGGGGTTTGCACCCTCCAGCTGTGACAGAGCCCGAAACAGCTCTGAACTCGCTCCAACAGGATTTTCCAGCACAAACTGCCTTTATTTTGAATCTAGGTGAAGGAACCAGCTGAGAAATCTGGGTAAATCTTCCTGGGTGTAACCATGCCTTTTATTGCTGAATGAGAGAGCGGCTCTCCACATGCTAACATCTTAGAACTGAATGTGTGTCGAAGCCTTCATGCATGTATCATTTTGGGAACAGCGTTTCATGGTGAGGGGAACTATATAACTTACATGTGTATGGGGAAGCCCTCACTCCAACAGGCTTTTCCTGCGCAAACTGCCTTTATTTCAAAATTGACTGTTGCTGAGAAATCTTGGTAAGCGTTCCTAGGTGTAACCATGCCTATTATTCTGGATGAAAGAGCGGCTCTACACTTGTTCACATCTCAGAAATGAATGTGTGTTGAAGCCGTCATTCATGTAGCGTGTTGGGAACACAGAGTTTCATGGTGAGAACTATGTAAATTACATGTCTATGATGAAGCACTCGCTCGAACTGGGTATTCCAGCGCATACTGCCTTTATTTTGAAACTGGCTTCTCAGAAGACCTGTGGTCTCCACTGCAGGTCTGTCTCCAAGCCCAGGGCCAGCATGGTGACTCTGCTCCCCCTGTCTATTCTGGGAGGTCTAGGTGTCCTCCATGGCCCTTCCAACATTGTTTCTTTTGGAAACACCCTGCAGATGAAATGGGCCTGAGAACAGGAGAGCTGGATGCCAACAGCCACTGCCCAGTGTGTGGCTCCTGGGAGGGGCATCTCCTCTCCGTGGGCTCTGATCCCCACTCCCCTCTCCCCCACCTCCACCCCTCTCCTCCTGCATTTCCTGATTGATCCCTGGATAATGGTCCATACTAGGAATGACCTGGGAGAGGTTTTATGAGTCTTTAAGGGAAAAAAAACAACAACAAATCTTTAGACAAATTACTGAAAGTAACTTCCAGCTTTCCCGGGAAAGTCCTCTTTCCAATGTTTAAGGCTAGTTGACAGGGTGTCAAGTTGCCTAACCACTCACTTCTGAGCAAGTGCTACTTCTCTTTCCAGCTCCCCGCAGCATCCACCTGTGGCAACTTGGCCACAAGAGGGCAAGAAAGCTCTTTCCCCACGCCAGCGCCAGCTCCAGCATGGCTTTGGAGGCAGCGGAGGCTGAGAGAAAGGGCCCCGTCCTGAGGTTTGTGGGGCCTCCAGCCACAGCCAGAGGAGCGGGGGTTTTCAGAGTGGCCCAGCAGGGAAACCAGGCAAGGCCGCCTGGCCCAAGTCTTCCCTGCCCAGAGAGCTCATGAACTGCTTTGGACCCCACACCCCATTTGGGCCCCCTGCAAAAAGGTACCACGGGATCCACACCTGAGAAGGCAGAATGATGGCCTAGAGTCCCAGCAGGTGTGTCCTGTGAGACCTGTGGCCACATATCTTCCTTGTCTCTCCAGGTCACTAAAGGGTCTGTGCTGGGCACCTTGCTGGTCAGGGACATGGGAACAATTCTAAACTCTGAAGGACAGAGAGACTCTGCCTGGAAGCAAGGATTCCAGGGAGACGCCTTGCCCAGAACTGGGGGACTGTGTCGTGAGTAGACCCCTGGGAGGCAATGTAGGGCTGTGGGGTCCTCTTCAGAGAAGGGAGCAGGTGTGCTTTTCGGGGGTGGAGTCCTGCTTTGCCCAGTCATGTCCTCGTGTGAGACTCATTTACAAACAGCTCCCACTCCACCTAGGGGTGGCCCCAGGGGTGGGGGTAGAGGAGGAGAGTGAAGGATGGAGACTTAGGGCCCCCTGACCCACAGAGGGAGCCAAGGGTCAGTGGGAACATCTTGGGAGTCTAGTGCAGGGGTGGAGGATGAACACTAAGAACATGCCAAGTCAAGCAATAAAGTGACCCGTGACCACGAGACACAGGTGGCCGTACACCAAAGGAGGGAGATCGAAATTTAGACCCAGGCTCTGAGAACATTGAGAGGGGCTGGAGGGTCCCAGGAGCCCTCAGGAACAGCTCTTCTAGGGGCACAGACATCCCAATACACACATTTCTCATGGATGCTTTTTGGGGTGCAGAGTGAGTTACCAGGATCCTGAACTTAGTATAGAATCCCACCCCCTTGTTCATCACGGTTCCTGGCAATAAATTGCTGTCATTTGTCCCTGGACATACACAGGGGAGCTGACTGCTGTGGGGGTCACTGCAGGACTAGAATCTTCTGGTGTGGGCTCTGTGACCACAGAAACCCAGGGGGATTTCTTAACGGGAGCACCTGGAGACCATGCCTGCAAGGACCACCCTCATTGGATGGCCAAGGAGCCCGTGGTACCCAGGTCACCAAGTGACGAAGTTGTGAGGTTGCCTGGGGTATCCTGGGGCATGTAGATTTCTGTGGTCAGCACGTGGGCCCAGCACTGCGGGATGGCCTGCCAAAGAGGGGCCTGCCCTCCTGATGATGGCTCCTAACACCTGTAGGGAAACTGCTCCCAGGGCTCCTGGAGGTCCATACTGAGAGTGTCCTGCCAGCCATGTGGGGTCACCTTCCCCTGATGCAGAGGCAGACCTCTCCCCCTTGAGGCCCAAGGGACACCTGGCTCAGGTCCCACCTGTGTGCCCTGGACATGCAGAGCCCCAGAGCTCTGGCACAGCCTGGGGTGTGGTCGTGTCGGGGCAGGAAAGGCCCAGGGAAGGGGCTTATTCAGGGGCAGAGTCCACTCTGCAGGGATGCTGGACCTGGCAGCGATGCACTGCTTCAGAACACCCTTGGGCTGGGTTTCCAAGCTGTGGGATGGAAGGGCCTCTCCTTCCTGCGGTGCAGTGGGGGGAACTAGATCCATCGTCAATGTCAGCCCTGAAAATGGAGGCTGCGCTACATCCATTCCTGGAAAGAAAAATCAGGCCCCTCCAGTCCAGGTGACTCAGAAAGTCATTCAGCAATGTTCAGTGTCCCCACTTTAGGCTTTGAATTAGAGCTGAGCAGCTGAGGAAGCCAGATACCTGTCCGTGGCTCCAGGAGTAGTCTTTCTGCTGGGGGACAGGATCCTCACAAACACCTGTGTCTTTGTGGGGCACTCCCCTCTGACCAGCTGGGAGGCAGGGTGCAGTTGTGGGAAATCGTGTTTCCATGAGCAAAGGGCCACCAAGTGGTGGGGGGCACAGGAGACTGTGAGAATGAGTCCCACAGCCTTTCTGGAATCAAAGAACTGGCAAATGTGAAAAAGTGCATAATTTGTTTTATTGAACAGGCTGCTTATGTACGTTTGGAGGGCCAGGTTCAAGGACTCTGCATCCCTCCAGGACAATAGCCTCAAGAGAAGAACACACAGAGCAGGATGAGATCTGGGGTTTCTCCCAGGAATGAGGCAGAACAGGTATTTCTGCAGACTTGCAAGGAGTCCCCGACAACTGAGCACGGGGTTACAACCCCACATGACCCCTTTCGTGTTTGGCTTTGGCTCTGGGTCTGGCCTGCTCATGTATTCTTCCAGCTGAGTTCCAGAATCTGAGAGGGTGGGCTTAGAGGGGGTGCTTTTGGAACCTAGTGAGGAGGTGGAGGGTCCTTTATATTGAGTCCTTTCAGCCTAATAACCATAGCTGAAGCCCAACACCCCCCAGGCCCCCAGGGTGGCCTTGGAGGGAGAGCAAGCCTGGCAGGATACCTAGGGGTCCCACTGCTGTGTCCCTCCCTTGTCTTCATTCCCTTTCACCCCAGAAGGTGTGATTGTCATGTTTCATGGTGACCACCGCAGTGTCCCTCCCGGCAATCTCTCTTCTCCATCAGGTGGGGTTCCCACCTCTGCTCAGCCTTCTCTCTGCATGGATGCTGAAGGACCAGGCCCACCTGAAGTTCTGAGCTTGAGCAGTAAGGTGGAAACAAAGAAACAAATGGAAACAAAGAAGCAAGTGATTGTGGCAAAGCTCCCCAGCACAGAGAAGCTGCCCCGAGTGGAAGGGAGGGTGTGGGCATGCCCATTTGTTTCCTGTCTCCCAGTGCTCTTAGCTTTTATTGCTGACCTTCATGGTTACAACAAAATGATCTGCAAAACTGAAAATATTTACTCTCTCGCTTTTATGGAAAAGGCTGGCCAGCCTCTGGTCCCGGTACCAGGCAAGTGATTGGATTTCCTTTCCAGTTTGGGAACATCTGGGCAGGCCCAGGTTTGCAAAAGTCTTTAAGAGTAGTTATGAAGTTTTGCTTCTAAATTTTTTTACGGCTGTATATACTTCTGAGATGTGGTTGTGCTGTGTAATTCTGAGCCGGGATTTTCTCAAACTGTTTCTCACTTCTTATACCAGACATTCCTAAATTCCAAGAGGAACTGCATATTAAGGAAGTCATGGAATTTAGGAAAAGGATACAGATCTCATTTCATTTTAAGCATCGATGTACCTCCATCATGGCAGTATTGGTTATTTGTTATTGATAGGGGAACTAAATAGTAACCAGATTAATAGAAAATAGGGGGTTTTAGGTACACAGATTCATCTTTTCAACATTTTTTGTAATGTTTTCAGTTTAAGATGACCATTCCTGAGAAATAGGCAGCCTCTTAGAATGAAATAGCATTTCCTCTGAACCATACTTAATTTTTATTTCGTAGACAGCAGGAAGGGTAATCACACATCACACATTTGGAGACGTCAAAGAGAAAATGTAACTTCTGGGAGTGCACTCCCCCATCTCCCCCTGCTCTTTTCACTGTCCCATTCTCCCTGGAAGGCTCTTTCTTATCTTCTGCTCATGGCTCCAGTAACTCTTTCTTCCTCCTCGTTCCTCATCTGGTAAGGTTACTTTTCTACTTTGAACAAGCAAACAAGCCAACAGAAGGGAAATTTCACAAGCAACTCCCAGCACATCCGCTGGACTTCTGATGTCTGTGACCTCACTCTCGGTGCCCCACCTCTTATTACAAGTGACATCGAAAGCCAGTTCCTCCAAAATTCCCCAGGGCCCCATCCCTTCCATCTTCTCTGGGATGTCACTCCCAAAACCATCCTCTCTTTCACTACCTCATCTATTTTGTTCTCCTGCTAGTTGGCTCCTATCAGTATATAAACATCCATCCTCTTAAAAGAAACAAACAACACTCCTTGACCCGAATTCACCCCCACCAATTGCCACCCTGTGTCTTTGCAGCAAATCTTTAAGGAGTTGTTAAAAGTCACTGTCTGCATCTTCTCTTGAGACATCTCCTTTTACACCCACTCTGGCTTTTCCCCTGATCCCTCGCTCTATGGAAACTGCCCTGTCAAGGCCATCAGTGACCCCACGTTGCTAAATATAGTGGTCAATTTTCAGTTCTCATCATGCTTGGCCCCTTGGCAGCATTTGACCCAGCTCTTCCATCCGTCCTCCCCTGTGTTCCTGCTTCACTCAACCTCCAGCCCATCGCTCTGTCTGCTTTCTGCTTTTGGTCTACTGGCTGGTCCTTTGCCAATGTCTCCTCTTTTTTCCAAACATATACTGTGGGTGTGCCCCAGGGTTGGTTCCCGGGCTTCTCCTTCCTCTCTCTGCTATTACTTTGGTGGAAGCAACACAGCCTTGGAAATTGGCATGCCATCAATTTCTCAATTTCTCCAAAACTCCCTGATTTGCCCTTTCCATCTGGAACTTTATCCTTGAGACTCACATTCTTTTTCTTTTATTCATCTTGCTTTCACATTCATACATATGTTCTACTATGTAATTACTTTTCCAAATTTTGAATCGGTACATATATATCATATAAAATGTTCAAATCTGTATTATTTCCACTAAGATGCTTATTCTACCTTAGAACATTTCTGCATTTCTGTATTTATGTGAATAAAGCGAATAGTATTTCTACAAGCCTCATATTTAAACAGTGTGTTTGTTTAGGGCTATTATGTAACATGAAATAATGATACATCAACATAGTCCTTTTTCATTTATTTTTATGTAACTCCGAGATGAGGTTTTTGCACTGAAGACTGGTTTTATTGAAATTTTACCTACGTTATAGACAGTCAGTTTATGTGAAAGCCCTCATTTCTCCCCTTTTCTGATACATTTTCCATTTGGCTATATATAACATATAACTTGGAATGAAATAAAATTCCCAAACCATACACATAATACAATTAATACATTTAAATTATATTTTTTTAATGTTAAAAAGAAAAAGAAAACAGACTCCTCTACCTATTAGGCATTTCTTTGGCAATATGTAATACACCCCTTAACCATGACATTGAAGAACTGAGCTGATACCAGCCCCTTTCCACCTGCTCAGCCCAAACTTGTCCCATACCCTGTGGATGGAGAGGACATCCCTCCCATTGTCCAGGTCCAGATGTTGGAACCATGTCCTTTCTCTCTCTTTCTCTTACACACACAGACAGCAAATCCAGCTTGTTAGAAAATTCTGGATACTCTGTCTTCATTAACGACCTGCTCCATGCTCCCCACCCTCCTAAGAGCCACCTTCAGCCCTTCCTGGACACCAATAGCCTCCTGTTTCCATCTTTGCTTTCTTACAATCTCTCATCCACAGAGTCAGAGGGAGCCCGTAAAAGCATACATTGAGGGGGTGGGTGTAGCTCAGTGGTAGGGCGCATGCTTAGCATGCATGAGATCCTGGGTTCAATCCCCAGCACCTTCATTAAAATAAATAAATTACCTCCCCCCAAAAAACACAAACACAAAAGCATAGGTTGGACTACATCACCCCTCCCCTCAAAACTCACTAAAGGGGTCACCATTTCATTAGGAGCCAAAGTTGTTACAAAGGCCTCAGGACCCGGCGTGCTCTGCCTCTCCGCCCAAACTTTCCTTCTCACTCTGGGGGCCTCTGGCTCTGGCTCTTCCTTCTTCCTCCGGATCTATTCTGCTTCAAGTTCATTACTCCGTGAGATCTGCCAGGATTGACTTATTCCCTCCTACCTGCCTCCCACCCCACCGCCATCACCCGAGTTTGCTCATATATCTCTTTTTTTTTTTTATTTTTTCCAAGCTCTTGCTACCCCCAACATGCTGCCTGTTTCCTCTGCTAAAACTCTGAGCCCCCAGTGATGGGGAGTCATGTCTATTTTGCTGACTGATAAAGCCCGAGAGCCTTGGGAATGGGTCTAGTTAGGAGATTCCTGTACGTAGTAGGAGCTTATACACATTTGCTGAATGAATGTAGAGGCCCTGGTCCAATCCGATGGAGCACTTCTGTGTCCTGCTCAAAGAATAACTCTCCTTTCCACCTGAGAGTGGGTGACCACTTCCTTGGTGATCAAAGGCAAGATCTTTTTGCTTTATGCTGTTAACCTTAGGCAGGGAGACTGGGGGATCTTCATATATATTTTTAAATTTGGTTCACTCTGCAGTTTGTCTTTGTTCTTTGCATAATTTTGAGAAACTCTTTATTAGTGATCATTCTTCCATCAGATTGAACAGGGTCCAGGGGGAAGGACCAAGCCTGTCCCATTGGCCATCCTATGTGTCATGTCCTGGGACCCAGTGGATGCTCAGCACGTAAGTGAACCGACAGGAGTGAGTGAAGAGATGGGAGCATCTCCTTATTGTGGTGGCTGCTCTCTGTCCGATGCCTTGAGATTTGGGGAAGGGTTTACAAGTGCCGAGGGGAGAGGTCAGGTCCTCTGTGCTCTTCCTGAGTGCCCTGGCTGACCCATTCCGCCAGCCCCCTCTGGGCAGCCAAGGCGAGGAGCTGGGCCACCGGGGGTTGTGCTGATCAATAATCCACCTTCACCCCAAGTCCGGGGGGTAGGTACACCTGGTTGTAGACTCTGAAGTCAGGCCCTTGGAGGAATTCCTCACAAAACTATGTTTTGGACTTTTTATTTTTCTCTATAACCTCCAGCTGAAGAAGAAGATTGTCTTAGACACATGAAAGGTGAGGACGCCTACTGTCCTCTCGGAACCCAGGTGGGGCTGGGAGTCTGCTGTTTGTATAGCCGGTGGGCTCATGTTTCTTTGGACATCCCTGTGCCTGAATTCCTGCAGTACACTAGGTGGTAAGGATATAAGGACTGGGGTGCCTGGCAGGGAGGGAAGCGGGTCGGGAGACTGCACAGCTGGGGAGATGTTAACCTGGGGTGAGCGGGAGCCTGCTGATGCATGGCATCTCGGTGCAGGGAACTCTCCACACTCAGAGGGGTTCCCACTCCTGCAGTGGCCCTTTGATCAGGGTGCTGGGCTGTCAGGGGACCGCAGGGGTCCCAGTGAGGATTACGGTGCCTTCAGGCAATGGGAAGTGAGGGGTCCAGCGACACTTAAATTAACTGTGCACCCAAACCCAGCCTGCACCTCTTTCAGCCTGTTTCCTAATCCGCAAAACTGGAATGATATTAACCATCCCGCGGGATCGTTGATGGGCTGGGACAGACTAGACAGTCAGGAGCTGGAATTCCTCTGTCCCTTGATTCTTTTCCTTCTTTCTGACTATTTGCTCTCACAAGCTCTGTCTCTCTGTCTCTCTCTCTCTTTCACTTCTAACTTTCTCTCATGCTCTGGTTTCATTTGATTTCCAACCACGGCCCCTCCCCCTTGCCAATCCCCAGATGAGTGAACTTAATTTCTGTGTGTCAGTTCCAAATTCCCAGGAAAGATGCTCTGTCTCCCTCTGGATCTGTTGTCCAACCCATCAGTTGTGGCCAGAGGAGCGAATCTCTCTGGGACCAGTGGAGGGTCTCTGCCCAGCCCCCAGCCACTACTGTGGGAGCACATAGCTCTCCGAGGAGGAGGTACTGGCTGACCTTGTGTCAGTCAGTATGAATTTATGTCTCCTCTTGCCCCACCTTCTTCCTTCTAAACAAAGATGAATATTAAACACTCCTGGGATTTGTGTCATGAACACTCAGGGTGGGGGCTAAGGGGGCTGGAATCTCTGCTGCATTTAAGGGGCTACAGTGAATCCCCAATGAGAGCCTGAAAAGGGAACACCACTGGCTCCACCCAGCACTTAGGGCGATGAGTCTGCGTGATGTTGAGCTAGGCTTCTGACCACAGCTCAGGGGTCTGGTCTGACCAGTTAGCCTTTGAAACCAACCAGCTTTGGATTCTTCAATCCCTCCCTGAGGTTTTACCTGAACCACCAGCTTCTGTATCTCTGAAGACAGATGATGAGGACCCTTCACGTAAGCCGTTCGCACAGCCCTGTGCAGGCCTTTGCGCTGCACGGTCTGCCCGGCGAGCTGACCGAGGTTGGTATTTTACTGATGTTAGAAATAGTCTGGTTTCCCTATGCACTGTTTCACTGAGCAAGCAACAGAAGCCACTTCTCGCTGATAAAAGCAAAAAAGGGACTTAATGAAAAGATACTAGGAGTGTGTGTGCAGAGGCCAGGACTGGAGCCAACCCAGGAGCTGTAGGGGGTGTTAGGGAGCCCCAGGCACCAGGCCGGGTGGGGTGATACCGGGCCCCCTGCCACCCCAGAAGGGACCACCCTCCACCCGACCCTCCACCTCACTCACTGCAGATTCATGTCTCGGCAGGGCCAGGTCACACTGAAGCCACCAGCACACACCTCAATGGGGGAGTTGGCCCCGTCTCAGCTGAGGGCGTGCCTGGTGTGGGGAGATGCCCAGTTAGAGGAAGGCGGTTCTCCTACTGTTCCGAGTTAAGGTGCAAGTCAGTGCCCATCACACAGGAGAGCCAGGCTGGTCGGACCTCACTGTGGTGACTAGGCAGTCTGAGTTCACTTATTACTTTCTATGTTTTAAGGCCCTGGAGGGAGAAAAAGTGAAGGTTCTAGTACTTATTTTGTGTTTCCCATGTACCAGGTGCGGTAAGCAAGCCACTTCAGACAAGGCCTAGAGCAACCACGTTAATAGGCCACGGAGAAAGTCGTGCAGTCAGGCCTCTGTGGTCCCGAAATCCATGTCCCCATCGGCTCGGTAGTTACCAGTGGAAACTGGGGGGATTTATGGGACTGTTTGCTCCTGTGGGGGCTGGGATGTGTGTGTTTAAATCCACATCTTCAGAAACTCGGCTAGAGCCACAGTCACTGATTGCACGGAGGCAGAGGAGGGGAGGCTTCCAGCCTCTGGTCCAGCTCGTGTGGAGCTCAGAAGTTGCTCCTTCTGTCCCGAAAACAACACCAGAGCTGAGGGAGCTGCAAACCCACTGCTCTTCTTAGATCCCAGAACACTGAGGGGAATAGCTGCTTCCAACCCAGAGAGGCAGCCGGGCAGGCTTGGAGAGTCACAGCTCCCAGGGCAGAACCCGCTTTTGTAAGAACCCCGGGGGCAAGCGGATTTAACAGGTCCCTGAGGCCAGCGGGAGGCTCAGCGTGGGGAAGTCTGAGTGTGGAAACTCCAGGGGGCCAGTCAGAGGGGCCCCATGCTCTTTTTCATGCATTTTACATCCAGGACCGTGCCCTGTTCTCAGAATGAAGGTCAGAGAAAAACCCCTTATGCTTCCTGCCTGGAAAGGAGAAAATAACTCTATTGAAATATACCCAGAACATTCTGTTTCACTGGGGGAAGTTGTTTCTTGTTTCTTTGTTTTTTTAATGAGAAATTACTTTACCAGAGCCTAACCAACCTGGGAGGTGCTCAGGCTCATGGCCAGAATCAGAAGGCTGGTGCACATCCTCGCAGTCAGCCTGACCCCTGGAGGCGGGTGTGGTGCGTTTGGGGTGGCGGCGGCGGGAGGGAGCTGCCCAGGCAAGCTGGTTGTTTCCTTCTCTTCCCCGCAGCCTGGCCTGGAGGCGCCCTTGGCCGCAGGAGATTCCCCGGAAGTCGGACTCCAGGTGAGCTTGCCCCTGGGAGGCGGGACGGTTCGGTCAGGGGTGGCCGCAGCGGCAGAGGCAGCGGCAGAGGCAGCGGCAGCGGAGGGGAGTAGCCCTGCCCCTGGCTAGCTGGTGGATTATCTCCCGTCTCCCCGGAGGCCAGGCCTGGGAGCGGCCTCTGCTGCCCCAGGTCCCCGGACACACCTGTCCCACTCAGCTTGCTGAGGAGGGGAGCGGGGCAGTGCAATTATGGTGCGGGGGCAACTTGGGTAGGGGGCCCGCCGCCCGGGAGCCGGCAGTTTGCTCCGCTCCACCCCGCATCGTGGCCTGGGGGCGGCCTCTGCTGCCCAAGAAGCCCGACGCCCGTCTTCAGGTGAGCTTGCTGCTGGGGGGCGGGCGCGGTGCGGCCAGGGGGCGGGTAAGCTGGCACAAATAGTTTCTCTCTATGGCTTGTCTTTTCATTTGCTTAGCGGTGTTTTGAAGAGCTTTGAAGTCTTTATTTTGATAAAGTTCACTATATCACTTACTTTTTAAAATAGATTATACTTTCGGTGTCATAGCAAAGAAATGTTTGCTAAACCCAAGGTCATATTGCTTAAGCCTATGCTTTTCCTCCTAGCTGTTTTATAGTTTTGGATTTCCTATTAAGATCTATGATCCATTTTGAATTAATTTTTCTGTATTTTGTGAGGTATGGGTCAAAGTTCATTTTTCTCTTTTTGCATATGGATATCTAATTGTTCCAGCACGACTTGTTGAAAAGATCCTTTCTTCACTGCATCCTTACTGAGATTCAATTGTCCATCTAAGTGTTGGTTTAGTTCAGAACATTCTATTCTGTTCCATTATTCTATTTTCCTGTTTTACAACAATACCATACTTTCTGATTTCTGTAGCTTTATTTAAAAAAAAAAGTCTGAAAATCAGATAGTGTAAGTCTTCAAAATTTTTCTTGTTCAAAGTTGTTTTGGATATTTGTGATTTTTTGCATTTTTATATGAATTTTAGAATTAGTTTTTAAATTCCTTACGTCCTGTTCTGCCAAATTTCCACCCATGTCTTTGGCCATCTTCAAAGCTACATTTTCTGAAGAAGTTCTCTAGATCCCAGGTGAAAGGAATTTTTCTTCTTCTGTGCTCCATACACACTTCATAATATTTGATTGCATTTATTCATATTTAGCTGTATTTATTTGTCTGATCTTTCCTGCCATATAGTAAACCTCTCAAGATTAGAAATCTTGACTTGGTTCCCTCTGTCTGCTGAGAAAACTAGTTCTGTGCTTTTCAGGAGTAAGCCCTGCAGTAAGAGGTATCTGAAGCACACATCTAGCTCATCGCTTGCATATTGTCAAGGAATCCTGCAGATTTAGAATTATTTATTGTTTGTTATCTCCAAGACAGCTCAGTGTTTATTATTTCTATTGCTACCTCTGCATTTTCAAAGAGCAATGGGCTAATTATTTTCCAAATATCAAAACATGCTACAATTGACTTGTGATGCTAGTTATGCACTGCTGTGTCTTAACAACCTGCTCAGTGTTCACAGGCTACTTCACTCATGAAACTTTTGGTAGGATGTCTTTGGCTACATGAGCAGCAGTATCTGAACTGACTCCTCCTGTATTTCCAGTGTCCCCTCGATCCCTCTTCCAGCCCTTCCTGGGGGACCAGTAGTTCTGCCCTCAAAAAGCCTGTTGTTTCTCAGGAAGAGTTTCCTGTGAAATATAATCATGTCCCTCTTGTGGGGACATTCAGTCCAGAGATTTGGCGGCAAAGGGAAAATCTTTAGTCTGCTTTTGGTAGAGCCTAAACTCTTCCATAATTATTAGAAGCAAATCCAATGAGGAAACTATGTTGGCATCTAACAAATCAGCATCAATGTCTGATGAGGAAGATCAGCTTCCCCACTCCACTCAGGTGTCATGTTGATGTGACACTCACCTTGGCTAACGTGTTCTCCTGTGAGCAACATAAGTTTGAAGATATTATGAATGGCTTTTTGTGTTTCTTCCTTAGTCTTTCCACATTCAGTATGTCTGGTGAAATTATATGAATCCTACTTACTTGCAGCCCAGCACTAACTTTTTTTTTTTTTTTTTAAGAATCACGTGTTTAAAAAGCTAGTGGACAATTTGTTAGAAGATAGAAGTCCTCTTAGATTTTGGTCCTAAATTCAAATCTTGGTTAGTGGTGAATGAAAATTCCCCTTAAAATTTAAAATACAGTGATATAAAGTTTTAAAAATAGTTAAATTTTAGTCGATTTCATTAAACAATATAACAGTTATTTACCTTTCACCTGTTTCTGGGGCAATTTTGCAATGATTCCCTCTCTACATTGATTCTGTCTTTATCAGATTCCTTGAGAGGCCCCTGTCATCACTGTCAGTATCATCATCATCATCATCATCATCATCATGGAACAGATTCCTCTGGGAGATTCTAGGAAAATAAAGAGATGGATGGGGAGACATGTAGGTGAGTGTGTGCGTATACACCGAGAACAATTACTAGATGTTAGATGCACAATATCCATTCCATTTAGAGAAGAATGTGGTCATGAAATCCTGATGTGGTGAACGAAGGAAGTGGTGGGAACAGGATGGTCAATGGAAAGGAGGAGGAATTGAGCAAAGCTGGGAGCATAGATCTTCTGTTAGGAGACCAGCACATTGGTGTGAATGAAGGGACTGTGGTGGCAGAACAATGTGTCCCCCACCCCCACAGGGAAGCTACCTGTGACATGTTACTGTAGACAGTAAATGGGATGACAGTCATTTTAGGACAAAAATCTTAAAAAATCTTAGAGGATTTTCCTTCTAAATTGGCTATTAGCCTTTTAATCCCATAATACGTTGTTAAAGATTAGTGCCAGGTTACAAATAAACAGGATTTGTATAATCTCACCAGACGTACTGAATGTGGAAAGACTAAGGAAGAAAAACAAAAAGCCGTTCACAGGTGTCTTGAACCTTTAATTGCTCACGAAAGGAAATGTTACCCAATGTGAGTGTCATAGCCACATACATAATGCCTGAGTGGGGTGGGACAAGGGGATCCTGAGGTGAGGTGATAGGGAGAGTAGCCTGGATTTTCCATGTGGGCCCAGTGTAGTCACAGGGGTCTTTACAAGCATAGGACATTTCCCATCTGAGTTTAGGATCAGAGGGATGTGCAGCCATGGAGCGATGTTCAGAAAGGCTGCTGGCCATGAAGATGAAGGAAGTCGTGGGGCACAAGCTAAGGAAGGTGGGTGACCACTGGAAATTGGAAAAAAAACAAACAAGGAAATATTTTCTTCTAGACCCTCTAGAAGGAAGGCACCCTGCTGGTACCTTGAATTTAGCCCAATGAGAACTGTGTTGGACCTCTGACCTCCACAGCCATAAGGTGATAAGTCCGTGCTGGTTTAAGCTATTAAGTGCGGGGAACTGCCTCAAAGACTGATGGTCGAGCACTCAGCAGTTAACAATCCTGTTTGCAAGACATAGCCCTGGGAAACTTGCTCTGCAAAGATTCCCTGTCCCGCCACCCCACCTTAAAAATTGTGGATTAACAGGTGTTTGTCCTGGAAGAGGATCTGGACTTTTTCCTTGCCCAAGGAAAACAAGATAAGGAAAGCTTGACATCTTAACTTTATGACTACAATAAATATGTCCAAAACAGCATTGTAAAAGATCTTGAGGCACACTATGTAATCTTCCCTGGTATGCAATGTTTTTCCTTCTTAAGCATTATAAAAAGAATCAGTGAATAAACCACGGCGGCGGTGGCAGGTCTCTGTCTTGGCAGTCTGCAAGACCCGTCCCTCTCGATCCCATTCTTTGTGTGTGTGTCTGTTCTTTTTTCCTAGTTGTGGCGACCGCGTCTTCAGACCTGTTCGTTTTGCCGGCAGGTTCCGGCAACTAAGCTTATGGAAATTTGTTACAGTGGTAATAGAAAAATAACATAGTGAGCGGTAGTGTAAGGGATTAAAAGTCTAGGATGGGGTGTGGAGAGGATTCTGACATTTACACCTTAAAAACAACCAGGTGAAGTGGGAAGGTTTTTAAGGAAGACCTACCTGGCAGGGCTGTTAAGCAGACTGGAGTGAAGAGAGCATTGGAGAATAGGAATCAAATAAATCTCTACCAGAAAAATAAGGAATAAAATCTAACAGGGCTTCAGTGTTAGTGGGTGTAGGAATGGAAATGGGCAGAGAGATATAAACATTACTTTGAAATTAGCTACTGGTTTGATGACTGCATGTTTGGGAGAGTTAGCCAATGTGTGGACTGAAAGTTTGCATCCCCTCAAAATCCATATGTCAAAACCCAATCTCCCAAGGTGATGGTATTGTGAGGCGGGGCCTTTGGGAGGTGATTAGTAGGATAAAATGAGGTCAAGAGAATAGAGTCCTCATGAATGGGATTAGGGCACTTATAAGGGGCCCCAGAGTACTTGCTTCTCTCTGCTCTCCGCCCCATGAAGATAGTGGGAAGACAGCCATCTTCAAGCCATGAAGGCAATCCTCTCCCAGATACCTTGATCTTGAATTTCTCAGCCTCCAAAACTTGAGGAATATGCTGGTTGTTTAAGCCACCTGACCCATGGTAATTTGTTACAGCATCCCAGACTGACTAAGACAGTGGAGAATACCTCCAGTTTGAAACCGATTGCCTGGAGAATGCTGAAACCCAGGGAAGCGGGCAGCACAGACGTTAAATCACTTAATCCTGCCAGCACAGTAGGAGATAGAGTCTACATATTCCTCACCATTAAAAGGTTAGGAAAAAGAGGCACAAATAAGTAAAATAATAATAACAACAACAACAACAACAATAATAAAAATTTCTCCAAGATTCACACAGAACCCCCCAGACGCAAAGTAAGAATTTATACTTAGGCAGGCTGGCCCTGGAGACCTTGCTCAAAACTACTAAATCAAATGGCCTGGTGTGGATCTTTTTTTTTTCAACTGTGATATGACAGTACTGTGTCCAGTAACTTATAACTTCAAAATACCTCACTATAAGGGAATCATTAGTCACGGGTGTTACAAACCAGAGAAAGCTAGATATACAAAAATAACCTATTAGGGCAAGAAAACCACTAATATTTCTAAACATCATATGTGCTGAGCCTCTGCTGTAAAATGTTTATTTATAATTCTGCCTGGCTACAGAATAACTTCATAATTCTGCATTTGGCTGGTGGCTCACATATTGGACAGCACGGGCCTAGAGAACTTAAATGACTTGCAGAGCCTCACACAGGAAGCTCATGGTGAAATCAGATCTGCAATCTGGGACTTTTCCTTCTTATCCAGCAAGTACTTCATGGAGGCTTAGAAGCTTCTCCTTTGGTGCCCAGCTTTCTATCCATGCTTATGACATCTTATCATGTGTCCATGATCATCAGCCGGTACACACTTCTGGTCTTTTCTGACCATGTAATATCTCTTAGCAATTTTGGCTACATCAGTTCTTATCTGGAAGGGTAGTGGCTAGAGATGTAAATGTGTCCACAAGAGCAGACTGACAGATTTTTCATAAACATAGCAGGAGTGGTCAAGAAAAGAAAAAGTCAGGAAGAAAGACCAGCAGAAGCAAGTCATTTAATATACCAAATGAATACTTTCAATGTTTGGTTGTGTTACTGAGTCCAAACTTATTCTGCTCACTGCAGGACAGGCCAATAAATTGGAAGACCACGCTTTGCGGCAAGAAATAACGTCTTTAATTGAAAAGCCAGCTGACTGAGGAGATGTCAGAGTAATTGTCCTGGAGAACCATCTTCCCCTAGTCACAATTCAGGCTCCTTTTATATTAAAAGGGAAAGGGGGTATGCTTGGTTGTTGCAAACATCTTGGTGTAGGAATCTTTGTTGTTAGAATCCTTTGTTGTTGCAGCTATCCACCTGGGTCAGATCCCTGTAAACCTCCAACAAAACAAATGTTATCTTCTGTTCTGCAACATGTTATCTTTATAAGAATGGAAAAGTGTTAATATCCTTAAAGGTCAAAGCCTTGAGAATAGGTTCTCCTGTCTATTTCAGGCTCTAGGCAACATTGTTTTATAAAAGGTGCAGAACCAACAAGACTAAGCCTCGGAAACAGAGCACAGGGTTAAAGTCAAAGAAAAAGATGTAATATGGAGTCAGATTTGTTCTTTCCTATTACAATAATGCCATGGAGAAACCACTTTGGGCAGCTTTTTGTGGGGCCCTAGAGGCTTTCTCTCTCAGCCTCTGGGCATCTCTGTTGAAAACCCTTCCTAGCTGTCTGGCCTGCTGGAAACCCATTCCACCTGGTTTGCCCTGAAGATGTGTTCTGTTTATAACTCATTTATACTCCTTGGAAAACAACTCAATAAAAACTCAATTGGTTTTCCTCCAGCTCCCCTGGGCAGGGGTCAGGGATAGCATGTTATTATTTTATAAAAAATATACATAATAAATGAAGTCGTAAAACAGCACTGGGCACATAGGAGAGAGTCAATAAATGCTTCCTAGCTTAAAGCAAAAGTGACGGCTCAGTTATCCACGGCTGCTGTACTTGCTGACCTAGTTACTCCTTCCCTCCATTACACTTTTTTTTAACTGAAAAATAAACCCATGCATATGTTAAAAAAAAAAATTCAGACAGCACAAATATACACAAGGGAAAGGTTTCCCTCATCCTTTGTTCTCTCAGCCCTCCCTGGAGATGCCACTGTTTACAATCTTTTGTGAGCTTTTCCAAATATTGTATGCACATTTCAACCTATGTATGTAAATTCCTTTAAAGTTTTACTTATTTTTAACCTAAAAGGATTTAAACCCTCAAGTGGCTTCTGCCTCGATAATAGCAAAGAACAAATCAGACTCTGTATTAGATCTGTTCCTTTGACTTTAACCCTGTGCTCTGTTTCCTAGGCTTAGTCTTGCTGGTTCTGCACCTTCTGTAAGACAATGTTGCCTAGAGCCTGAAATAGACAGGAAAGCCTATTCTGAAGGCTCTGACCTTTAAGGGTATTAACATTTTTCCATTCATATAAAGATAACAAGTTGCAGAATAGAAAATAACATTTGTTTTATTGGAGGTTTACAGGGATCTGACCCAGGTGGATAGCTGCAAGAACAAAGAATTCTAACAACAAAGATTCCTACACCAAGAAGTTTGCAACAACCAAGCAAGTAGGAAAGAAGCCTGAATTCTGACTTGGGGACATGGTTTTCCAGGACATTAGTTTGCAATCTAGGTCTACAGAAACTTGCTATTCCATGCCCCAACACCTGGTCTCCTGATTTATTGGCCTGTCCTGCATTGAGGAGAATGAGTTTGGACTCGAGAACACTCCTATCTACATAGCAAGCTGGGCACTGGAACTGAGGACAGCTCTCCCACAACCAGGGACCTACTGTGAGCCCTTCATTGTTCCACTAGGGTGGAAAGTGGTTTACCCATGAGAGATGGGGACTATGCACTGACACTCGGGCAGTCTGCTCTGTCTGGGTCTCTGAACTTGTGCCTCCCGCTCCCTGACAGCCCAACACCTGGGACAGTGCAGCTAAGGCAAAGATCATGCCTTCCTCAGTTTCCCAGCCTGTAAAAGGGGAATTTATACTCTTCCCAAGGTTGTTCTAGGCGACAGCGCCTGTGGGTGTTTCGTTCTGGGAGACACAGGAAGCCCAGCTCCTCTTGGGGGCAACAGGTGTGATCCCTGTAGGGGTTCTGTAGGGCCTTGGCTGGAGGGCTTGACCAGGGAGGTGAAATTTGAGCTTCTGGCCTTCAGGGGCTAGAGAAGGGCATGGAGGCAGGACTGGCGCCTCCTTCGGGGTTCCCTTGAAGGTAAAGCTTTTTCTCTTCATCTCTGCTACTCCCCTCCCCCTTCTCCCTCTAGATCTCTCGCTTCTCCTTGCTCCTCCTCCTCCTCCTCCGTCCATCTCTCTCCCTCCACTTTTCGCTTCCTCTCCTACTCCTCGCATCTTCTCCCTCCCTGGACTCCCCAATGTATCTCGCAGAACCCAGAGCCCAGTGCGGATGGCTGGCCCTCCCGCGCATGCCCACAGTTGGATGCCAGCTGGACCCCGCGGGTCCGAAGCTCCAGTTCCGAGCCAGGGATCAGCCCCAGTGGCTGCTCGGCTCTGTCGCCCGGTAGGCCTTTGGCTCCTGCCCCGGGTCGGGGCCTCCGGCTGTGTATGTGGAAGGTTGGGGGCTCTGGGGAAGGGGGTCCGCGTGTCACAGCCTGGGAGGGCTCGAGTCAGCGAGGAGTGTCCAGCTGAGGGGCTCGCGCCAGCCCCCTCTGCCTGCGCCACCTGCCCCGGCTCCCTGTCCACATCTGTCCAGGGCCGGGCACGTACCTGCCGGGGACATGGCCACCCCCGTCCATACCGCGGCCCGCACCTGCCACCTCTAGCCCCAGCCGGGCTCCCCTCAGTCCGCCGCCGGCGCCCCCTTCCGCTCTCCCGCCGCGAGTACCCTCCTCCCAGGCTTCCTCTCCTCCTTATCAGACCCCGCCCCGCCCCTGGGCCTGCTATGTCCCGGGCCGGCGGGATCTTCAGAGTCGGGCGGGGACGGGGGCGGGGACGGGGGCGGCGGCGGGGACAGTGGCTGGTACTAGCCTCCGAGCGGGGCTGCAGCCCGCGCCCCCTCCGCTTTCCCTGCCTCGCCACCCCTAGACTGCACTCCTCTCCCTTTCTCTGTCCCCGAGGTCCAGCTCAGTGGCGTGGATGCTGTTCCCTGGGGCTGAGATCCTCTGGCTGTAAAGCCCAGCTTCTCCTGGAAGAGACTTGGGAAAAGAGAGCTCCAACGGTGAGCATGCTTCTTTCTCCTCCCTCAGTGTTTCTGCCCCAGGTAAATACCCTTAATACTTTTTCTGGTGTTAGGATGGTGGTGCTTGTTGATGTCAAGTGTTTTTATAGTGAGCGTGATCACAGTGTTGAAAGCAGGGCTTGTTTCACTTAAAAGTGAGCTGAGGAGTAGGGGCAGGGCTATACTTAATATGTTTGAGTTGTTCTGCAGGAGCTAAGGCCCCCACCCAGGTGGAGGATGGTAACTTCAGGCTGAGCACGAGATTCCTGGAACACGGCCCTATTACCTACCACCAACTAGTCAGAAGAAAGTCACACACCTGGAAGCCATCAAGCCTCATTTTGCCTATTAAAAACTTTACCCTAATAAAAAAAAAAAAAATTCACCTCAGAAACCATCAGAGAGTTCAGGGTTTTTGAGCACGAGCCACTGTTCTCCTTGTTTGGCCCTGCAGTAAAAGCTTTCTCTACTCCAAAAACAAAAGCAAAAAAAAAAGAGATGAGGGCATGAAGCTGACATTCTCCATCCCCCCTCTTCCAGGGTGAAACATGTGACCGTCGATTTTAAAAAGATACAGTCCTTAACTAGTCCAGCCCAACTAGTGTGTGTTAACAGGAGCAGCACCATCAGAGGCATTTTGGAGACCCAGGAACATTGCAGTCCTAAAGATCTCCTGGTAAATTTTTGTTTGGTTTTGTTTTTCTTAAATTGTGGGGCAGACTAGTAATATAGAGGGAAAAATAGTGGTCCAGAAATATTTTTTCGTAGAACAGCTTTATTGCGATACTGTTCACACACCATGAAGTCCATCCATTTAAATGGTACAGTTCAGGGGCTTTTAGTATATTCATAGTGGTGCAACCTTTATTATTCCAGAACGTTTTCATCACTTCAGAAAGAACAGTGGAAATGAATGATCTATCCACCCCTCCCCAGTGGTGGTTCTAAAGAAGTTTCCTGGCTTTTCCTGACCCTAAATTAACTTGTTACATTCCATAAAAAATCTGGTAGGAATTCTAATCAGAATTGCATTGAATCTATATATCAGAACAGGAAGAATTAATGTCTTTGTGGCATAAACTTTTTCTACCCATAAATGTATCTGGGACCCTATCTTTTCATCTGTCCAGAGCCTGGCCTATGGAAAGTCTTCACTAATTTGTTGGGTCTGTGAATAATGAGATTATATATATCATTGGTTGCAACTGTAGCTTTTCATGAAAGAGAAAAGTAACCTCAGTGAAGCCAATTGACTCCCTGATGGTCAGAAAGAGTGACAGCCATTGCTGGAGTGATCGAGTGGACTTGGTGCTTGCAACCAGTGTTCTCCACCACCTACATCTAAGGGGATTACAGTGTTCTTTTATTTATTTATTTATTTATTTTTAAAATTCTTATTTTTTATTAAAGTATAATCAGTTTACAATGTTAGTTTCAGGTGTACAGCAGAGATTCAGTTATATATATGCATATGTACATGTATATTTTTCAGATTGTTTTCAGTACAACTCATTACAAAAAATTGAATATAGTTCCCTGTGCTATACAGTAGGTCCTTGTCATTTTATTTTATATATAGTAATGCGTATCTGATCATACTAAACTCCTAAACTGTCCCTCCCCCTTTCCCACTTGCTAACCACAGTTTGCTATGTCCATGAATATTTCTAGCAATATCCTTTTTGCTAGTAATATATGCTGGTTAATTGCCTTCATTTTCAGTAATTCCATTTTATCTGTGGGTGTTTTTCTTCTGGTAGGCCTGCATGTGGTTTGCATCCGTGTTCATAAAGATCTGTATTTGTGAGAACTCCAGGCCTCGTGTAGTGCCTGGCACGGAGCTCCCGCTGAGCTCATGCTTGAACTGGGAAAAACCATATCAAAGTTGGAATTTCCACTGTGGTTGAGACTTCCAGGTTTCTATAACCTGTTTAGCTCAACTTAATGTTGGCGGCTCCCATACTGGATAATTTGGTGGAACTGCATCATACGACGGTGTAGAGAGAGGGCTTGTGTGCTTCTTCTCTTTCCTTTTTCTAACACTTATTCTCCTGGGCCTCCCACATTCTTCCCCAGTAGTGCCCAGGGCTGGCTCGGTGCTGCGCTGAGGCAAGATTTGTAAATAAGGCCCTTTCCTTATCTCTTCTGAGCCTCCGTTTCCTTCTCTGCACAATGAGGGCTTAGACTACATAAGTGTTTTTTGGTTTCTTTTAAACCCATGTCTCCTTTTGAGAAACAGATAACTCAATTCTCTGCTCCAACCTAATTCTTCAGATTTTGATACGTCCTCCAAGGGGTGACACAGCTCTTTGTGGAAAGTTAATGTGACTTTGGTTCTTTCCAGGTAGCAAAGAAAAGACTTCAGAGATTTATTGCAGGGAGGGGGCAGGAGGGGGGCAGTATGTCACACTTTCTAGTGTGAGAACTGGAGCAGGGGCTTGGATTTAAATACAGCCTCTTATGTGGCCTCTCTCTAATCTTGCACAATGTGATAAACTTCTCTTTTCCTCCGTTTCTTCATGTGTCAAGTTGGAGTGGCATTATTTTAGGTTTTCATGAAGCAATATACACATAAGTCATTTATGTCTCAGTAGAAACCTGACCTGTTAGAGAATCAGGGGTTTCTTTTAAAAAAAAAAAATCTTGTCCATAACACTCTGTCTATGTGTATTTGAATTTCCTGGAGTGTGTGGGTTGAGACTAAATTCCATCATGGGACAGGTGGCCCCTGGGTCTGGGGGGACCAGTTTCCTCCTCCTCCCCAGTCCTCTTCATCTCAGTCCAGGATGAAGTTCCTGCCATTAGAATTACACAGACTTCTTGTGGATATGGCTTTTAATTTTATTGTTTCACTGGGGAGGGCTGCTGTCATGATTTCCGTGGTCAGATTTTGGTGACCTGAAGGCTATGCAATTGGGGGTTCCTATTTAAGTATAAGAAAAGAAAGTTACAAATACAAAATTAGACCTAGGGTGGAGGCAGGGGCTCTTGGAAGTGGGGACCATTAGCTTTGTCAGCTTCAGGTGCAGTGGCCTCTGACCATGAGGACCCATCCTTGTGCTCTGGAGTTGGAGGGACCAGTGGGCTCGGTGGGAATGTTTACTGAGTGTATCTCATGGGCTGTGCATTGTCCTATTTGTACTGTGTGTTTCTTATTTAAGACAGTGAGCTCATGTAATCTCAATAGCCTCTTTAATAAAATTGGACTTTTTATTTTGAGATGTAAAGTAGATTCCCATGCAGTTGTAAGAGATAATATGGAGAGAGCCTATGGACTCTTTGCCCGATTTTCTTTCATGATTCCATCTTGCAAAATTGTAGTACAATTTGTTATTGACTCACTAACACTTTGAGGTTTGTGTTATTACTCCCATTTGTATTCGTGAATAAACTGGGGTTTAGAGAAACACACAGGCCTGCCCAGGTCACCCACATGGTTAATGTAGAGTCGGGTGGAATGTGGGCTTGGGATTTCCAGGCAGTACCATTGTGATGGTCTGTGGCAGGGGCAGCATTCACTTGCGTGTTTATTCATTCATTCAACAAACTTATTGAGTAACCTCTGTGGGTCAGATGTCTTCATAGGGTTATCTAATTCTTCAGCAGTACTGAGAATCAGGTAATGTTTTCTTTTTTTTAATCTGAGAAATTTAGCTCTGAGAGTTTATAACCCCCCACAAAGGAAATATATCTCATAAAGGAGGGATACTAAATGTGTACAGTCCCCCCCTTTTTATGCAGGTGGTACCCTAGGCATTTTACATTTGCAAACTTCCATAATCCAGATATATTCTTGTAAGGCAAGGATTTTTTTTTTTTTTTAATTTAAGTATAGTCAATTTTCAATGTTGTGTCAATTGCAAGGTCTTTTTTTGAATTTTGAATTAAAAAAATTAATATTTGATGTGGCATAGTTAGGTTTATTTATTTGTTTCATTTTTTTTAATGGAGGTACTGGAGATTGAACCCAGGACCTCATACATGCTAAGCATGGGCTCTGCCACAGAATGGTACCGTCCTCCCCAAGTCAAGTTTTCTTCTCCATTATTCTGCAGCTTAGTAGTTCAAGTAAATTGGAGTTGAAATCCAGATCTTTTGATCCCACTGTGGTTCTTTTCTTTATATTCTGCTGAAGGGGGGTGAGGAAAGCAGTTCCTTTGTTCATTTCTTTATTCAGCATTTTTGAGCACTGACTTTGCATCAGGACTTGGCTAGGTGTTGGAAACTGAAAACAAGAAATGACCCTTTTCTGCAGGGGCTGGAAGCCTAGACCAAAAGCTGGGTAATGTGATCCGACCTATGGTAACCATGTGCAGACGCTGAGGACAAACTGTACCCCCGGCTTTGCTTGGGCTTCCCTGCCTTACGGCTGCTACACACCAGGTCACCGCATTCCAGAAGGGCCTGCAGCCCACAGCAGAGTGTGTACCTCAGTCTCCTCTCCCCTCTCAGCAGGGCCTGCAACATGAGCATCCCTACTATTTGCAGTGTGCTGAGGACAACCAGAATCTCCCCGTGGTGTTCCAACATGTTGGGTTCGTCTCAGAGGAGAATTTCTTTTGCATCTATAAGTGAATCTCCTCGTTGAGCCAGATCAGCCCGTGCGGCTCCCAGTGGGCACTCTGTATCCACTACGGGCACCACTACTGGCCCAAGAATGGGTGGAGTGAATTCCAGACCCACCGCAAGGTCATGGGCCTTGTCACCCTCACCGACTGCCTCTTGGACAAGACATTCGAGAAGCTCCACTTGCAGAGGAGCTGTATGGCACCACGCTCTACGACCCTCAGCTCTTTGCCTTTGTGCTGCATGGGGAGGTGGTCAAGCAGCCACCCACTGATGTGGCCTTCAACCTACAAGGACTGCAGAGTGGTGGAGAAGAGGGTCGAGGACATCATCAAGTCACTCTTCATTGTGCTCGTGTCCAAGAGCCTGGACGGGGCCCCCGACAATTCTAGGGACAAGATCCCCCTCCCCTGCATCCCGTTTGAGAAGGAGGACTTGGTAGGACTGGACACAGACAGCAGATAAGCCTACCAGGGGGCCGGCTACCCTGGCTGTGTGCCGGGTTTCTTCCCTACATCCAGAAAGGGATTGGCAAGGAGGAGGGCTGTCTTGTAGCCAAGGGGAGAGGGAGGTGCAGCCCGCCAGTTTTCAGACGTTTACAAGTGTTTCCGCCTTTGGTTCAGAGAGATCCTTTTAGGGTTAGTGTGGACACTTACTCTCCCTTTTCAGCCAGAACCCCTGGTGGGACCCCTGGAGTTGCTGTCCAATAGAGTAGCCACATCCACTGATGCTAGGAGCACTGTGGGTTTATAATTATTTTCTTGTACCTCTTTTTCTTTCTCTTTTTTCTGTTTACTCTTGGACCTCCCTGTGAGCATGTTGTTGGTTCTGAAAATGTGGTCTTTGTACACCCTGCATTGGATATAGCGAGATTGCCCTCCGTGCTGCCTCCATCACATTAAAAAGCAAAAACTTAATGGTTGCCTTGATTCATGTATTATCTCAGTCATGTTTTTATTTTCTAATTTTTTGGAATTTTTGATTTGTTAGCATGTCACCTGCTGGTGTTTGATACCTGGTAGAATCCTTGTTTTGAGAAACATGTTTGGTCCTCCTTACATTTGGTGACAAATGAGCCCTTATTAATTTTGCTTGTTTTGAGGAAATGAGATGCAAATTGATTTAGGCGGCTTCTGTGGGATGTTTTTCATGGGTATTTTCACTTGGAAAGTCAAAGTCTGCAGCAACTTGCTTGATTCTGGCTTTTACAGAAACGTGCTCGGCACGCGTTTCCTGGATGTCACTGTGTGACGTGCGTGACGGCGCTTCCAGGCCTGCGGTCACTGGTGAGGAAGTGGCCAGCTCGGGGGTGAGCAGCTGCAGGGGACGCTGTTGGAGGAAGCAGTCACCGGGTTTTCTTTTGCTTTTGCCTTCCCCATGCCATTTACTTTACTTTGTCCTCGTAAAGGGGCAGAAGCGGGTCTAAAATCCATGTCACTCTTTTACTCCCTTTACGAGGCTGGTTTCTCTGAGTATCAGGACAACATGGCCTTCCCCTAAGTAGCTGGCTTACTTGAATCTGGTGGACACAGGGACGGCTAAAGGGGACCGTAGCTTCCTCTCTGCTTCAGCCAGTGGGCATTCAGAGCCGGGTCTGTGGTTTGCCTCAGCAGCCGTGCAGGCCTCCCTGCACCAGCCTTTACTATTAACTCATTTTGGCAGTAAATAGCTGACTCTGTGTCTGTTGCAGCTGACGTCCACCACTGACGGCCGTGTCGTTAGTTTGCGGTAGTGAGATTCCAACATCCCAGTCAGCCGTGAAGGGAGATGCTTTGACCGACCTAGGACATTGCATTTTCACCCCCCACCCTGGTTCATCTCACCTGGGAGAAGGGTTTGGCCACCACCTTCATGCTGGTCATGGGACCTTGATTCTCCTTTCATGCTCTGGTCCAAATGTGGACACTTCATACTTCACTGACTTGGTCTCGCTTCAGACATGCCAGATTGTCTGAAAGAGTCCATCACATTCTCGGAGGGAACAGAACAGTATTAAGTGTCGCAAGTAGAAGGAGTCTAGGCTGTCCGAGTTGGCAAATGCAGGCTGGGATCTGTGATGGCTCAGCTGTGCCCTGGACACAGGCCTTTCCCGTGGCTCCTGAGATGCCAGGGGTCGGAGTGAGAACAGCCTTGCCTGGGTTCCTCCATCCTCACCTGCTCACTGGCATGAGTGTCTGCTAACCAGGAGCTCCCCCAGACCTCAGGCCCTTCGAAGTTCAGACCACGGGAGAACCTTGAGTCCCTTCTCTTGGGCCTCATTTGTAAGAATCCAGTGCCTTCTGAGGTGACCAGTGCCAGGAGATGCCTCCCCCCTCCAGGGAGCACCCTTCGGAGGACTGTGACTCACTGCACCATGCTGTGAGCTTCCAGAGTTCCAGCCGTGGTCTCTGCAGAACCAGACTTGAGATGGGCTTAGCGACGGAAATGACAGGACCAATCCAGGGCAGGGCTGGTGTGAGGGAACAGGGGAAATTGAATGTGACTTCAAACACCTAGGTGGGTGCTGGGGCTGTTACTAAAATGGGAACCCGGGAGTTACCTGCAAGGGGTTGAATTCCATAGTAAATGGTGGACATGAGGCATTTTAAGATGCCATTTGTCACCCGAGTTATGAATTCAAAGAGGCACTCCGGTCTATGAGACTGGGGCTCAGGTGAAGGAGCCAGACTAGAGTTACACGTTGGGAGTCGTCATTCTTAGCTGGTGTTCACAGCCATGTAGGTGGATGAGCTCATCTCGAGATGTACAGACTGAGGCTGAGGGAGGGCAGGGCTGTGCCTGGGCTGGAGGAAAACCCAGACCATGCAACTTTGGTGTGTCAGTCAACAGCGTTTGGGATGTTCAGAGCAATGCCATTTATCCTCAAGGGGCCGGGGAGGCGGGCGGTGCCGCCCAGGAAGAAATTAGAAGGGAGGATCTTGGCCACATGTGCATCTCAGGGAGATGCAGAAGCCACAAGATCTGGGCGGGACACCTCCTCAGAAGCTGGAATTGCATTGGGGAGTGGGGAGAAGGTAGTCACACTCACCTGTGAGGGAGGAAGGGAGGCCTGGGGAGCCCCCACCCCAGCAGACTCGCTTTCCGATTTCCACGTAGAAAAGGCGATCAGAGGATCTGAGGTGAGAGGGGATGGGGGTAGGGAGGGGAGCCAACCTGGAGAATGGTGGTTGGACAGTTCTGGAATATTCTCCCTGCCAAGTAGACTTAAAATAAAAAGAAAAAAAAGAAACTCTTAAGAATACGGATAGTGACTAGGGAGGAGGCAGTTCTTTTTCTGGCCTCCTAAGGGTAAGGCATGTATCCGGGGATACACAAAAGAATCGGGCATTCTGTCCCGGGGACATGATACTTACCGGGGAACAGTGCAAGTGTAAACGGGGAGAAGGGCAGCGGAGGGAAACTAGCCAGGCCCCATGTCAGGTACCAGTCGGCCGCCCTACTTGCACGTTGCATTCACATCCATGCCTCCCAGGTGGGCGGTGGCAGCCCCCTTTTGCGGATTGGGAAGCCTTCTCAGAGGGGTTAAGGAATTGGTCCATTTAGCGGCTAGTAAATGCTGTAGCAGGATTCAAGCAGGGCCTTGTCAGACTTCAAGGGCATGTT
This sequence comes from Camelus ferus, assembly GCF_009834535.1. Taxonomy (NCBI): domain Eukaryota; kingdom Metazoa; phylum Chordata; class Mammalia; order Artiodactyla; family Camelidae; genus Camelus; species Camelus ferus. The sequence continues at coordinate 302,758 of NW_022589663.1, read as the reverse complement.
TTCTCTACTAATTCCGGTACCTCCCTGTTGTACGTGGAATGGTGAAGTGGGTCAGTTTTGGAGCCTTTCAGAAAAAGTGCGATTTAAGTGCCTCAGGACTGTTTCACAAAGCTCAGTGTTCTTTGATGGTTCAGAAGCACCGCAGTGCTTTACGCCCCACAGAGGTAGGTCTTACTCCTTTGACGATGACGTGGTTGCAAATGACGTACAGGTGCAAAACCAGACTTAACAGCTTCTGAAGGGAAACTCTCCAGTTCTCCCTTGATCGGCTTTCTTCCACGGGATGTAACTCTGCTGCAATTTAGGACTGAGATTTCTGTATGGAGTGAGGATTTGTTATCCAATGTTGGCATAAAATGATCAGATGGAGAAAATCGCCATTGACAGTTTATTTTTGGGTTCATTAGACAAGATGTACTATCAGTTAATGGCCCAAATAGCATATGAAATTGAGTACAGAACTTGCATTTCTTACTTTCTACTTATAGCTGTCTTCGAATTTAAGGTTGTCTGCTTGGAACTTCAGCTCCACCACCAGGGCACCTGTCAGTGTGTTGGTGTGATTGCATTTACACAGTGCATGTAATCTGGGCTTCCTTGGTCCCAAATGCTCCAGTGCAGAATCAAGGGCTGTAGTCATCACTTGGTCATGCATATACTTCTAAAACTATATGATGCCAAAAAAAAAAAAAAAAAAAGAGACAGAGAAATTACCTTATCAAAGTTCCTTCCGATTCTAACTGCAAACTGTTGTTGAGCAGCTCTGGTTTCCTTTGGATATGAGTACATACATTTCTTTGCATGTAACCTGGGTTTTGGACTAGAACACCAAGCTCTGGCTTTCCATGAGCCACAAACATAGTAACCAAATTGCACACATATGAAATATTTTATTCTTTTTTCTGAGAAAGACTCCTTGAATTTGGGACTTAGGCTGTGATTTTTGCCTTTTGCTTCTCCCACCCCTCTTATCATCTCTCACTCCTTCTTCCCAGGTGGCCTTCAAGAGTTCGTGTTCTCAAAGGAGCAGGTGGGCAAACACCCAGTTGGTCACCATGCAGTGCTGCTGTAGAGGGAGCCCAGCCAAGAGCTAAAGGACATTATCAGAGAGGACTTCCTAGAGGAAATGGACTCTACATTCAGTTGTGAGGACAGAGTAAGAATCAGCCAGGAGAAGGGGTCAAGAGGGTGGCTCAGGTGGCAGGAGCAGCCCGGGCAGAGGCCTGGAGGCTTGTGGGTGGGGACTAGGAGAGAGTGCCCTGTGTGGTCCAATGTGGAGGGTGCCCCTGCTGGGGAGGACACTGGAGAGGGCCTGGGGTGGAGGGCTTTGGAGGAGTTTGTTTTTCACTAGAATTGACAGAGGAGGCAGTGAAGGTTGTCAGCAGGAAGTGACCCTCAGGAGAGGTACTCCTGGTTTTGCTTCTGATGTTCTACAGAAAGAAGGGGTCGGGACCGGTGAGAGCAGGTCTGTCTGTCCCTTTGAGACCCACCCCTTCATTCATTTATTCATAACACGCGCACTTCTAAGTGTCTAGGGGAGAGGGGTGAACCGACAGTAGTAAGCAAAATGTACTTGCTTCTTGCGAGCTTAGCAGTGTCAGAAGTTGATTTAGCTTGGAATGTTTTAGGAACACAGCAGGGAAACCTAAACCAAAGTGCAGGGATTGGAGGCAGGGAAGTTTTCCTTGAGAAACAGAATCAGAATGAGCCAGGAGGCAGGTGGGAAGTAGCTAGGCATCAGGTTAGGGGGCCCCTGAGGTCACTGGGGACCTGGGTACTGCGGTGAGGCTGGGCGATGAGAGGCAGGGGCGGGGGTGGGTCTAGAACTGTACCAGCGAGCCTCCGAAGTGTTTCAGTGGAGGAGTGATGTAATCAAATTTGTGCTTTGGGAAAGCTGCCCTGCTCTCTCTCGCTCTCTCGCTCTCTCACTCTGGCTCTTGCTCTCTTTCTTGTGTGTGTGTGTGTGTGTGTGTGTGTGTGTGTGTGTGTAGCGGGGAGGACGGGGGTGGGTGCCACTGAGTGGGAGGGTCATTAGAAGACCACTCGCAGGCTGGGAGGCGACCAGTGGGAGAGGGGCGTCAGGGCTGCGTGGGGACAACAGGGACAGGGTGGATGTAGTATATCCTTATGGGGAGGGCTTGTTAGCAGGGCCGCCCTCGCGGCGCCTTGTGGCTGGAAGAAAGCAGATGGTGGCAGCCAGGCTGACTTTCCTTCTTCTGTCCTTCCCTGCCTTGTGTGATGGTCTTAGCTCAGCCAATATTTGGAACAGAAGAGCTAAATTCCAGGGTAGCCCAGGACTTTGTTGAGCTCGTTCAAGTGAGATCTGATAGGATTTAGGTTTGTGTTGAGATCTGCACGTTCACTTAGCTAGAAATTCACCGTCTTTTGCATTTCCATAGGGGTTTTTATTCTTGATAAAGATTGCTTTCTTGGTGAAAGGAAATTGAATATAGCTGCTGTTTTTCTCAAAAATATCTTATCTTTAAAGAAATTTAATATTCAAAAGAATAGGAATATTCTGAAATGATAAAGTAAGGCTTCAGTGTAGTTTCTTTGGTTTCAGAGTTGACACGGAATTAGAGCCTTTGCATTACTTAATAGCACATCCTTGTCAGTATTTAAAGAGCTGTTAGTGAGCCCCCCAGGCCCCAGCTCTCAAAGCATCATTAAAGCTTGCTCTGAAATTGTGAATTTGTTAAGGTCTTGTTTGCAGAATACAAACAGTTGGTTTATAATATATAACATAGCTCTTTTTATAAAATAATATGTTAAAAGTTAAGAAAGTAGAAGATAGATATTAAACCTGAAACATAAACATTCTTGTGCTAATGTTGAGACTGGAAATTTTGAAAAGAAAAATCTTTCTGTAATATCATCTACATGAAATACTTATATGTCTATCACATTTGAAAAATAACTATGAAATGTTTTTTGAAGTCAGGACCATTCCAGCTCAGATACTGGCAGTGATGGTTGCTGGTTTTCAATTGTAGAGTCTAAATTTGCCTTCTTTGCTTTTTTTTTTTTTTCTTTTTTGTAGTGAGAGGGTTGAGTAGTGCTTTGCCAGCATGCTTTCGGGGCAATTTTGGGGCAGACGTCGTGCACCAGCAGTGAGACATTTCTGTGCATTTTACTTTCTGGACATCACCAGGGCGCATGCGGAAACACGAGGGGGTTTGTGCCTGCAGGCTGGGATGCTTCAGGACTCCCTGGTCCATCACCATTTGTTCTGGAGCTGCTCCGGTCAGTGAATGACTTTCTGTGGCTTGGAGGTAAGGTGGTCTGATGCAGATGATCAGATGTGTAGTTAAAGTGCTGTTACTTGAAATAAGAGAAAACCTTGAAACACAGCTCTAAAAATACAGGATGAGGGAGGAGAATTGGCTGAGCTGCTTGCAGTGGGGAGTCTTCTCAGGTGACTCCCTCACCGTGATTCCTGCCAATATCCGCCCCAGCCCTGCACGGTAGTCCTGCCGAAGCAAGCATGCCCTTTGCTCAGAAAAGCGCTGAATTTCCTTGTGTCTCTGTGTGTTGGCTTCTTTAAAGCACATCTTGCCCTTTGCTTCAAATGAAATTCTTGTTAGGAACCTCTTACACTCATTCTTCCAGACCTTGTCCATATGTAGCTGCTGAGTGGATGAACAGAATACAATATCTCCATGTAGTGGAATATTATTCAGACATAAGAATGAATAAAAAGAAAAAAAGTGAAAAAGGCCACCTGCTCTGGGAAGTCCACCCTGATGGCTCAACCCGCCCTTTTCCCTTTGAAACCCCACCCCTTATACTCCTCTCTATTTGATAGTACTTACCACCTTCTAATAAACTATAACCTTTGAAAAAATAATAAGATGCTAATACCACTTTGAAATGGATGACCATTAATAACAACATGTTAAGTAAAAGGAGCCAGACACAAAAGGCCACATATTGTTGATTTCAGTGATCTGAAATGTCCAGAATAGGCACATGCAGAGGCAGAGGGCAGATGATGCTTGCGAGGGGCTGGCTGGACAGGGGGATGGGGAGTGACTGCTAATGGACAGGGGATTTCTTTTGGGGTGATGGAGTGTTCTGGTAAGGGCTTGCACAACCGTGAATATACAGAAAGCTGCTGAATCGTACCCCTTTAAGTGGGTGAGTTTTATTATATGTGAATTATATCTCAATTATAAAACACTGGAAAAAAAAAAAACTCAGTCAAAGGACAGCCTCTCCTGGGCCTGCCCCGCAGTGGGGTCTGTCAGTCTCCCTCTGTGCTTGAGATGCTTGTGACATGGTTTTCTCCTGCAGGGACTGTCTCCTGGAGGTGGGAGCGGGAGGCACGGTCCATGTGTCTCCATCATCTAGCATGTTGTAGATGTTCCCTAAATGCTTGTTAATAAATGCTCTGGGAGTAAGGACTAAAATGGGGCTCTTTCCTGGAAGAAGCTGTCAGCTCAGAGGGCCTGCCAGCCACTTAGGATAAATACGGGTCAGAGTGAAGTAACAAAATTCTCTGATAGAAGTTTAACAACGAGCTGTAGTACACACTAAGTAGAAGAGATTCTTGAATGGACTTACATTTCCTAATTTGGCTTCTTAAAGAGTAGAGAGAAATAAAAGTGGGAAAGAGAAGAAATCAATGCAAAAGAAAAGAGAAAACATGTAAAAATAATTAAGCTGAATGAGAAAAGGAAATGATGGGAGCTTGAGTACGTTGTATTGAAAGAGAAGTCTGTAAATCCTCGTGACTGATGGCTGGAGGGTAGCTGTGAGATTGGGCACTTCTCCAGGATGAGAACCCACCCGGGACCCTGACCCACATGGTGGTGACGGGCTGTCAGCTTCCTGCAGAGAACGGTGTCCTGTGTTCTTGGCCTCTCACCTTCAGTCCATTGGAAAGGTACAGTGGAGCTTCCCGGGGGCTCCACGACGTGCGACACCACAGCAGACGGAGGGCAGAAGTGCTTGTGGGGACCCGGCTCACTTGTGTTGAGCCAGACGGTAAGGAAATTTGTAGAACTGTAAAACGATGCCACTCTTCTGGCGTTTTGTTTTGGAAAATAGTTATCCTTCATAAAAATTTAACATTTAATGGGCTTATTATTTTAATAGGAATGAATACATAAAGTTTTAAATCCTTCTCTATTTTTCTTCATTTTTTTTTAATGGAGGTACTGGGGATTGAACCCAGGACCTCTTGCATGCTAAGCATGTGCTCTATCCCTGAGCCATATCCCTCTCCCCTAGTTTTACTTTTGAATATGGTAAGTATCTGTAGGTGTAACCTGCACACACACACAAAAGCACTCTTTGAGATCCTCAGTGATTTTTCAGAGTGTCAGGGAGATCTAAGACCAAAAAGTTGGAGGCCCGCAGAGCTAAAGAATACAGATGAAGACTGTAGCCCAGCTTGTCAGGCGTGTGGCTGCGTAAGGTTCTCAGGGTGGAACTGCCAGTGAGAGGAGAGCAAAAGGTTGTAGCTACTAACTGTGGCCGCCTTTGAGAAGGAGGCAGGCCAGTTAGATATTTATTCCAGGTGGGGCAGATGAATTTAGGGTGAAGGAGGTGGAAAGGTATTCTGGTCCTGCTTCAGGTGGTATTATTTTAAAACACTTTCATTTCGGGGTCCTTCCTGCTCAATCCATCTCTCTGCAGTGCCAGCATCTGGCCCAGAGCCTGCCACAGAGCGCACATTAGATTCTTGGTTAAATGAAGGACTGGATGGCCTGTTTCACGTGTGGGCTCAGTCCCTCAGTGGAACCCTGAGCATCGTGAGATTCTTCCGTGTTGCCAGCCTTGACACGGGCGTGCAGAGCAGAAAAGGTGGCATGTTCCTGTTTGTAACAAAACCAGAGATCTGTGGGTTTGATCTTTGGGGGAAAAATTGGCATTTCCACGTAATCAGACTGTCCAAATCATTCTTAGTCACTGCAGTCTGAGATGAGGATGGGCCGTAATTTTGTTCATTGTACTTTCATTTTAACGCCCAGCTGACCCTGAGGGGCTGTGTTCGGCCTCTGTCATCTGTCACTATCCTGCTGAGACTGGTTGCCAAGCTGGGGCTCAGAGGTTCCAGGGCAGCTCACTTCCTGCCGAGGCAGCCAACAGACACCGCCCAGGTAAGCTCTGCCCGTGCCTCTGTCCTGGGCTCGTTGGCAGTCCTTCAGCAAGCAGGAGTAATTTGTTATTGTCCCCTCTGAGTTAAGCTTGACTAATGTTTAAATAAAGTATAAAATCCGTTGCGTCAAGAATCCTACACATGAGACATTTTCTTCTGATTTTACTGAATATGCATCGATCTTATTGAGTCTTATTGAATGATAATAATGGATTACAGTCATTGGTTGATTTCTGGAACAGATACATAACATTTCATGGTAGATCGACCTTGAACTTCTGGGTTCTTTTCATCCTGTGTATTTGCTGATGTTAATCCCAGATGTCAGTTTTAACAGCTGATTCAGGGCCTGGGGGCTGCTGCTTTTTTTCCTGGTTGACGAATTTCTCTTACTGAGTGAAGTTAGATTTGGTTATGTTCATTAGCAGCTGCAGACAGCAAAGAATTTTTTTCAGGAGATGACCTGCAAATGATCGCTGAATGACTTTGACCCTTTGGGCCCCTAATGAATGAAATTGCCTTAAAAGGTTCAGGACATAGCTGTCATATCGCACAGGTTGCAAAGGTAATAACAGAATGCGGAGATCCAGGTGGGACACAGAGCTGCCAGGTGATTTTTGATCCATGAGTTTTTATTTATTTTTTTTATGGATTATTCCCTCCAAGGAGAAAGCCTCTGGTAGTAGATGTGTATTAGATGAGGAAATGCCTTAAATTTCCTTCTCCCTGATTTATTCCATCCCCCACCACCACCAAGTGGTGCAGAGAACAGAAGCCGCGTGGCCTGAACCTGGGTGCACTCTTTGTACCCAATGAATCTGATGGTTCTTGAAGATAGGTTCATCATTCTTCCTCAGGCCGTTCTAGTGGTTTCAGTGGGGTCTCAGCTACTGGAGAGGGAAGAGGCAGCCTGAGATGTGATAGAGGAGATCAGGTCTAGATGTCTCTGTTCCCCCTTTCCTGGGCTTGATTCTGACCTGAGGTCCCTCCCGTCAGTGTTCCCCCCCACTGTGTTTATCCCTTGCCGTCGTCTCTGCTGTCTCTGGGAGGAGGTTCCAGCTTTCTAAGCCCCCGGTCCTCTGCTCCCTCTCTCTGGGAGTGCCTGTTGCTGTGGGTGGCTTTGTTTTGTTGTCACCCTGCAATGTGAAGAGTCCTCATGTGCTGAGGCCGTTCTACTCATGTGAGCAGTGAGGCTCAGAGATTTTGCAGAGTCATGTTTCTTTTTCCCTCTTGCTGAGTGTACGTGAAAAAGGTTTAAGTCCAGAGAACGGGCTCTGTCTGCAGAAATGTCTTTATTTAGTTTTGCATGGTGTAAAAATCTTGAGAGCTTTTTAATCATTGAAGACAGTCTGTGGGGGAAACAGTCAGTGAAGCCCAGGTGAGACCTGGAAGAGCCGCACTTCCCTCACTGCCACGGGTGGTGACTTCACCCCCCTTCAGGCAGTAAAGGGCCCAGACCTGTGAACGGAGGTGACATCATGAATACATATGTGTATCCGCTGCTTCACCTTGGGTGTTAATTTCAAGCTGAGGCAGTTTGTGGCGGCAGCCTCATCCTACATCAGGAATTTATGAGGAAGACCAGACAGACTTGATTAGTGCAGTATGAAGTTTTCATGAAATTAATGTCATTCTAGTAAGATAGGGACTAGTTAAAGTGTCTTAAGCAGACAACCTTGAAGATTATTTACATAGAATGTGTATTTTTACAACTCAGAATTCGTATTGCCATGTAACCATCCACTAGAACTTTTAAATTTGAAGGAATCTGACCAGAACCATTAATTTAGAAAAATCAACATTAAATATTTTCAGGGAATAACCTTATCTCTTTTGTGATTGAAGAAAATTTTGATTTTTTTCTGTACTCTTAATAGGTTTTAAAATATCAAAACATTGATTTGACATGTCACTTTTTAAATAGAGAGAATAAAGTTCAAGCTGTTTTAATATGTAATTAAATATTTTTGTATTTCAGCAAACTGGTGTGATTTCCTGACTCTTTGGGAAGTATTTTGCAAGACACTTAGATTACCTACTGTTGGAAAAATGCAGAAGTGACTTTTATGAATATAGGACTAGTACAGATCTGTTGGTTTTTGATATAGTGCAAGACATGAGGACTAGGAGAACTTTGCTGCTGATTGCCAGAAGGACAGATGCCGGGTCTCAGTCTCCCCTCCTGTAAAATGAAGAGGCTTAACTGGATTCTTTCCACTACTAAGATGAGTTTCCATGAGCCTATGTCTTTTGTTTATATTCAGGAGTATTACAATTTCAGATTAAATGCTGAATACCACTCCCTTCCCCGAAGCAGAATTCAGTGTGTGCTAGATAAGCATTTAGTTATCTGATTCTTCTTTCTTTTTTTAAAATTTTATTTTACTGAGTTATAGTCATTTACAATGTTGTGTCAATTTCCAGTGTAGAGCACAATTTTTCAGTTATACATGAACATGCATATATTCATTGTCACATTCTCTTTCACTGTGAGCTACCACAAGATCTTGTATATATTTCCCTGTGCGATACAGTATGTTCTTGTTTATCTATCCTATATATACCTGTCAGTATCTACAAATTTCAAACTCCCCGTCTATCCCTTCCCACCCCCTCCTCCCTGGCAACCAGAAGTTTGCATTCTTTGTTTATGAGTCTGTTTCTGTTTGTATTTACATTCATTTGTCCTTTTCTTTTCTTTTTAGATTCCACATATGAGTGATCTCATATGGTATTTTTCTGTCTCTTTCTGGATTACTTCGCTTAGAATGACATTCTCCAGGAACATCCATATTGCTGCAAATGGCATTATGTTGTCATATTTATGGCTGAATAGTATTCCATTGTATAAATATACCACATCTTCTTTATCCACTCATATGTTGATGGGCATTTAGGCTGTTTCCCTGTCTGGGCTATTGTAAATAGTGCTGCTATGAACATTGGGGTGCAAGTGTCTTTTTGAAGTAGGGTTCCTTCCGGATATATGCCCAGGAGTGGGATTCCTGGGTCATATGGTAAGTCGATTCCTAGTCTTTTGAGGAATCTCAATACTGTTTTCCACACTGGCCGCACAAATCTGCATTCCCACCAGCAGTGTAGGAGGATTCCCTTTTCTCCACAGCCTCTCCAACATTTGTCATTTGTGGACTTTTGAATGATGGCCATTCTGGCTGGTGTGAGGTGATACCTCATTGTAGTTTTGATTTGCATTTCTCTGATAATTAGTGAAATTGAGCATTTTTTCATGTGTCTATTGATCATTTGTATTTCTTCCTTGGAGAATTGGTTGTTTATGTCTTCTGCTGAGTTTTGGATTTTTTTTTTTTTTATATTAAGCCATATGAGCTGCTTATATATTCTGGAGATCAAGCCTTTGTCGGTTTCATCATTGCAAAAATTTCTCCCATTCCATAGGTTTTCATTTTATTTTGCTTATGCTTTCCTTTGCTGTGCAGAAGCTTGTACATTTAATTAGGTCCCATTTGTTTATTCTTGCTTTTATTTCTATTGCTTGGGTAGACTGCCCTAGGAGAACATTTTTGAGATGTATGTCAGACAATGCATTGCCTAGGTTTTCTTCTAGGAGGTTTATTGTATCTTGTCTTATGTTTAAGTCTTTGATCCATTTTGAGATTATTTTTGTGTATGGTGTAAGGGAGTGTTCTAGCTTCATTGCTTTACATGCTGTTGTCCAGTATTCCCAACACCATTTGCTGAAGAGGCTGTCTTTGTTCCATTGTAAGTTCTTGCCTCCGTTGTCGAAGATTAGTTAATAAAAGTGTGTGGGTTCATTTCTGGGCTCTCTATTCTGTTCCATTGGTCCATATGTCTGTTTTTGTACCAATACTATGCTGTTTTGATTACTGTAGCTCTATAGTATTGTCTGAAGCCTGGGAGGGTTTTTCCTCCAGCTTCTTTCTTTTTCTTCAGTGATGCTTTGTCAATTCTAGGTCTTTTGTGGTTCCATATAAATTTTATTATGATTTGCTGTAGTTCTGTGAAATATGTCCTGGGTAATTTGATAGGGGTTACATTAAATCTGTAGATTGCCTTGGGCAGTGTGACCATTTTAACAATATTGATTCTTCCAATCCAGGAACATGGGATATCTTTTGTTTTTATTTATTTTAGGCTCTATTGGGCTTAACATTCCTTGATTGTTTTTCCCCAAACCTATAGCAGGCAGGTAGCCTTGATGTGCCATCATTGCTTGGCTTATTTGACTAGATTGGGAGAGGAATGTAAATTTTAGCTTTCCATTGTTTTAATAAGTCTTTCCCCCATAGATTTATCAGCAAGTCAGCAATATAAAGTTGTATCTTAGCTGTCTGACCATCAGGGCCTCGACAATCAAGGATCAGACTGCTACATTTTAATCCCTGGGTTCTCCCTAGACCCACAACATCAATATTTGCTGGCTGCGTTGGCCATCGACTCGGCAGTGAGTAGAATTAATGATAGAAATGTCCGCTCCAGAATCAAAAAGCCTCTGAAAGATTTTTCTTGTATTTTCACATTACAGACAGGATGTGAATCCAGAATCTTTTTGGTTAAAAACACCCCCACCTTTCCTGTCCTTCCAAACCCTTCGTTTCCTCGCACATTGTTGCTGACACCTGCAGGGTAGTATGGCAGCAGCGGCAGCTGAGCAGTTTTATTTCCTTTTTCTGCTTTTCATGGCTTTGTAGATGACATCATGACCTTAATTTCTCCTGTATAGTCACTATCTGTCACCCCAGTATGAACCCGGACACCTTGAGAAGTTAAACTCGATCTTCCTAATAACAGGCCCACTGTCCCAGGAGGAAGAGGTCCATACATTTCTGTTTCTATTAATGATGGTTCCTCTCCTGGCATAAGAATAAGTGAATTTAAACAGGGGATATCGATGGAGGCACTCCCTGCTGTTGCTGGGGATAATTCCATGACATTGTGCTGTAATCTTTGTTCGCGCTGGCATGTACAGGGAACGCTCCCTTTTGTCACGGGGCTGGGAGCAAGCCCCTTTTGAAGCTTTCCTGAAGCATTGTCCCATCCTTATGCAACACAGACCTACATTGATTTGCCCAGTGATTTCCTTTTTCACATCTTGGACAGACTCCAGGAGATTTTTCCTTTTTATTTCTCATAAGATTTTCTGGTGCAGCCTTTTGTTTTGTATTTCTTCATTCCTTTTTTGTATGACCAATTTTTCCACAATTAAAACATTTGCCTTGAAAAGTTTTTCCTAATTTCAATCCTGCCATGGCTTGCAACATCATATTGGCCTTAAAACTTTCTGTTCCCACTCTCTGGCACAATTTTATATATTCAGTCAATGGAGCCTTCCCTTTAAAGGGACCGATAGCCTTTTTGCAGTCCTCCTTAGCATTTTCATAAGCAAGAAGTTGAAGAATTGTGTTCGCAGACTCCAGGCTTGTCTGAGTGGGAGATGGGAGCAAGATGACCAGAGCAGAGTATACTGGGCAGGTCCCATACACCTGCCTCTGTCACTGCCATACCCCCAGGCCCCTGACCTCACCACGCAAGCCTCCTGGGAGCAAGCTAACCAGGAGAATTGCATCCCTTGAACCTGAGGGAAGCAGATGCTGCCCCCAAGGCAGGCCTCAGGGGAGATGGAAACCAATCCAGTAGCTCACACCCCACTTCTTATGCACATACTGAGAGTCCCTGCTGTGATAATGATGACAGTGGGGGTTGGAGGTGCCCAAGACCATACTGGGCACAATACTCAGTAATTACTTCATTTACTTTAACCCTCACAAGCCCTTTATGAAGTTGGTGCCTTTACTGTTTCCCTATTTGACAGACAAGGAAGCTGAGGTTGGAAGAGGAGTGACTTTTCTAATACTAATTACCGATGATGGAGGTGGGGCCCAGGTCATCCATCTCCAAAGCACAAAGATCTTAACACACAGAGGATCTAGGAAAATGGGCATAGAATCTGATGGGAGACCCTTTTCCACTTGGTTATTTCTTCATCTGGTTTACCAAGGTGTTTTCACGTTCTTACTCGAAATGTTGAGACTATATTGACCTCTTTGCAAATTACCAACTGGATAGAAGAAGGTCAGACACCAGATGGTCCCGAGGTCCCTCTGACTCAGTGACATTGTGAACTGCTATAAATAACAGCCAGATACCCTTCAATCTTTCACTTCAAAAGGATAAGCCTGCACGTTATGTTCAGTCATTGACTCCTGAAAGTATAGGCTGTCTTCTCCCAGCTGACCTCCCCTTTGGTGGATATGTACAAAAATGATGTACATCCAAAACCAGGAGCTTGGGCTCCAATAATGACATACCTTATATGAATAGTATTTACATATTTTACATGCATTTCAGTAAACTGGTGAGTTTCCTAAACTCCAGGTGGTAGAAATGAAAACTTGCAACATAATGGAAAACTTTGGCACTGAAAAGTTGACTCACACTCCCCGTCCTACATAAAATTCTGTGCTGCTCAGGAGACGATGAGGAAAACTGATGATGCAATAAGTGTAGTTCCTTCCCTGAAATCACTTGTGAATTCATCGATGAGATCACATATATAGAAGAAAGCAAAAAGCCAGCGTTAATACGTGAGTGCTGTGATAAGATCTGTAGGGATTGTCTCAGGCTGAGCTCCCCAGGAAGCAGATCCTCAGACAAAAATGTGTGTGCGAGCCTGTTTCGGGTATGTTCTTAGGAAGCTCCTGGGGGGAGGCAAAGTGAAAAGTGCTATTTCAATTGAAAACAAAAAAAATTCACTATCCTCCACTTAAACCATGTGGGCTGGCAGAAAAAGCCACCTTTCATATGATTTCATTCATAGGGAATATCCAGGAGAGGTAAAAACAGGCAGAGAGGAAGAGGACTTGGGGTTGTCAGGGACTGGGGAGGAAGGAAGCGGAGTGTGTGCTTTTGATCCAGGGTTTTACTTTGAGGAAAGAAATAGTGAGAAACTAGATAGTAGTGATGGTCGCACAGCATTGTGAATGCACCTAATCCTCCTGAATTGCACAATTCAAAAGGGAAAAGTCTATATTTTATTGCAAGAAACTAAAAACATAAAAATAAAGGATATCATAGAAGATGTGAAAGAAACAAAGGAAACTAAAGAAAAACCAAACGAAAACAACTCCAGGGGAAGGGAAGTCAACTTTGGGTGGGGGAGGGGATTGACCGTGGGAATTTGGAGAAGAAGGTGTGGCTGGGGGCAGAGGGGGCTCAGCCCTAGGGGGTGGTGATGCCTGAACTGGTTCTCCGTTGCCCAGCATTCCAGGTTTAGGTTCTGGAGGAGCAGTAGGAGCTGCAAGCCGGAGCTTGGGGTCTCCTGGTGGGCCAAGATCGTCCTTTGTTTGGTCTCTGGCATCTTCCCCTACCCCGCCTGCTCTGGATCTGTAACTGTTAGACTTGGAGAGAGCTTTGAGTCTTGTGGAAATGCTGAAGCTGTGACAGAAAAACAATTTACCCACGTGCCTCCCTTTCCATGTGCCTTTTCAAGAACAGAAATCTTCCTAGAGCTTTTCAGACACGTCTCACCCAGGAAGTGCCCACAGGATGTGTTCTGTGACTGAATTCTTCCAGACAGGTGGTCTGAGGCCAGTGTTTGCTCTGGTCCCAACAGCAGCCTCTGGGGATGCCTCCCTGTGTGGCCCAGCCCTCGGCCCTCCCTCACCTACACACATGCACCCAGCCCTGCCCTTCTCACTTTCAGGCTAGGCCTCTGTGGGCTCCTGGTCCTCCACCTGACCCATAGGGAGGAGGGCACGGTGCTCCAGGTCGGAGCCGGGTGTGCTGAGCTGCCCGTCAGCCCCGGGCAGGACCCTGGTGAGAGGCCTGGGTGATGTCTGGGCAGGAGGCCTGCCCTGTTCACCTATGGGCCGTGGTAGTGGGGACACCTCCATGTCCAGATCCACCCGGAGCCTGTGCTGGCCCTCAGAAGTGTGGCGCACCAGCCCCTCACTCGGGGATGTGGAATGGGTGTCCTTGTCCACCAGCTCCTGTGGTGTCTGGCTCTGCAATGACAGTGACCAGCAGCCACCCTGGCCCAGAGGTCTCAGAGCCCTGCCCGGCCAGGACCACCCCTGCTTCTGCCCACTCGACCCTCTGCTGCCACATCAGACTGGGACCTTGGTCAGCTCAGACAGTCACCCGGGAGGGAAGAGACACACCCAGAGGGCATGGGCTCCACCTCGGGCATCAGGGCCCTGCCCTGGCTCTCCACATCCCAGCCAGCCATCTTGGACCCGGGTTGTGGACGTGACCGGCCTCACAGGCCTCTGACTCTTCCTCAGCCTGCTCTTGCTTGAGGCAGGACCCTCCCACCCCAACATGACGGCCCCATCTGCACCAGCCAGGAAAGGGCTGTGGGGCTACCCAGGTGGGATCTGAGTGGTCGCACGGCCTCGGTAAGCCTGCCCTGGGGCTCCCTGTGTTACCTTTGGGTCCCTCTGGCCAAAAGGCCAGAGGCGCCTGGGGTGAAGATTCACCCAGTGTCAGCACCGATGATACAGTCCCTTGTTGCAAGCATTCCACAGGCCGCGCCTCGGGTGTTGAGATGCAGCAGAACATCTCTGAGTTGCGCTGAGTTGACCAACCAAGTGAGCTGAGTAGGGGGCTCCTCTACAAAGTCGGTGTCTTGGAACTTGGAACTAGGTTCCAAGTTCTGTTGAGCTCTATTGTGAGGTCACTTCCTGGGGTCCCCTTCCCCAAGCTTCCTCCTGACACAAAGCTCCCCAAGGGCATTTCTGGGCTGCCGATGGCTCACTTCCCACCCCATGCCATGTCCACACACAGTGACACCAACTCAGCTCAGCCCTTAGCCCTGGGGAGACCTGGATGCAGCCAGGGCACCAGCTCTGGACACACCTCTGAGGACACAGCTGGGTTCAGACCCGGCTCCCCCGTCACCAGTGCTGTCACCCTGGACAAGCCACGTGCCTTTCAGTGTCTCCCCAGTCCCCCATCAGTGCAGAGGGCATCATTCAGGCCCCTGATTCCTAGGTAAGCCATAAGACTATAGACACATAAATGTCCACTGCATATGTCACCCCCATGGGCTGGGATCACAGGGAGCTTGTGCACAGACCTAGCAAATGAAGGACACCACACAGGGCTGGCAGAGCGCAGAGCACACCCTACACAGGCTGGGGTCTGCCCTGAGGAATGGGGAAAGTCACCCTTCTTGCCGCCTGCTTCCCAGCTCCCTGTCCCCAGGTTGAAATTAAATACAATTCTGAAATTGTCCACTCTGGCATACAACCTCCTAAGTCATTCTGTCATGTTCAGATTCAGGCTCAGTGTCTCATCTGGGCCTCTAGGGTGAGCTGCCCCACAGTGTCTCCCTGCTTGTTTGCCTTCTGGTCACACGTCCTTGTGTGATCCCCACACCCTCCCCTGCAGGGTGGATGGACATTGGGACCAGGTTCTGACATGTAGACTGACTTGTGAAAACGTGCATGACTTCCACACATTCCCAGCTCCAGTGTTCATTCTTTCTCTGTCTCTCAGTGCTTCTCTGTCTGTTTTGTCTCTCTCTGTTTCTCTCTCTCCCTCTGCCTCTCTGTGTTTCAGCCTGTCTGTCTCTTTCCTGTATGTATGTGTGCATATGTTTACGTGTATATGTGTGTATTCATGTGTGTGTATTTTTAGGACCCAGGGCAGATCACTTCTGAAAATGCCTTGATGACATATTATGTGGTATTCATGTTACTGAAGAAAAAAAAATCTTTGAAAGTTGTGCAAACACTTTGGTGGGATCAGCTCTAAGGATCAGTACCGCTGGGGAAGGGATGCACCTGTGGCCCTTTGATGCGTCCTGCACACTGTTCCCCCGGAGAGGAGCGTCTGTTCGCTCTTCCCTCCAGGGGACCTGCTGGGGCCTCTGCCTCCTCACGTTGTCACCAGGCTAAAGACCTGCCAGTGCGATGGTGACCAGTGCTGCCTCCACAGTGTGTCCGTCTGCCTGTGTCCTCACCTGAGAGGTTGAGCATCTCGAGCACACTGGCCACCTGCACTGCCCTCTCATTGGAACTGCCTGTGTGTGTTCTGTTTCTTTTTAGAACACTGGGTTTCATGAGGTTTTTGGCCCACAGGGATATGAAATCTTTCTCTGACCTTGGGTCATGAGGAAAGCTTTTTCCACGTTGTGGTTTGGCTTTCCAGCTGTCTTTCTTGGCCTTTGTTTGTTTTTTGGTTTTGTTTGATTTGTTTCACCACAGGAAGAGCTAAGCATCTCCCTTTTGGCTCTGGTTTCATAATTAGAACAGCAGTGCCTACCCCCAGATGATGCACAGAGTTATTAAAAGGGCTTTATTTTGTACATATTATCTTTAATTCATCTGGATTTTTCCTTTCAAAATACAAACATGCTAATTCATGTAAACACACACAAAAAAATCACCAGTCCCCTCTTAAGTTATGTGGGCACACACAAAAAGTCACCTTTTATATGATTTCATTAACAGGGAACCTCTAGGATAGGTAAAGACACAGAAAGAGAAAGGGGATTGGGGTTTTTCATGGGCTGGGGGAGGGAGGATGTGGGCTGTGCTTTGAATACAAGTTTTTACTTTGAGGAAGGAAATAGTCTGAAACCAAACAGTGGTGTTGGTCTCACAGCATTATGAGTGCACTTAATGCTCCTGAATTGCAGAATTTTAAATGGGAAAAGGCTAAACTTTATTCTTGTAAACTTAAAACATATAACTAGATGTTACTCTAATAGAAAAGAACAAACCTGACTCCATATTAGATCTGTTCTTTTGTCTTTAACCCTGTACCCTGTCTTCTAGGCTCAGTCTTGCTGGCTCTGCACCTTTTGTAAAACAATGTTGCCTTTAGCCTCTCTGGTAAATGAAAGAGATTGTTCTCAAGGCTCTGACCTTTAAGCATATTAACACTTTTGCACTGATATAAAGACAATAAGTTGCCGAATAGAAAATAACTTGTTTTGTTAGATGTTTTGCAGGGGCAGCATGACCTGACCCACGTGGACAGCTATAGACCAAGAAAATGGTAGACTACGTCCTGGAGAACCATCTTCCCCATGTCAGACTTCAGGTTCCTTTTCTATTGAAAAGGGGAGGGGCTGTGGTTCGTTGCTGCAAACTTCTTGGCGTAGGATTTCTTTGTTCTTGGAATCCTTTGCAGCGGTCCACGTGGGTCGGATCATGGTATCCCTGTAAAACCTCGAAGAAAGCAAAGGTTATGTTCTATCCTGCAACTTGTTATCTTTATAGGAGGGCAAAAGTGTTAATATCCTTAAAGGTCAGAGCCTTGAGAATAGGCTCTCATGCATATTTCAGGCTAAAGGCAACATTGTTTTACAAAAGGTGCAGAGCAAGCAAGAATAAGCCTAGATAACAGAAGACAGGTTTAAAGGAAAAGGAACAGATCTAATATGGATTCAGATCTGTTCTTTTCTATTACAGTGCCTTTTGTTGAGAGGTAAGAGGATGTTTACAGGTGGGTCCTCCTCTGCCCCAGGCTGGGGTTCAGGCAGGAGTCCTTCCAGGTTCACCATGAATGTGGACTTGATCTCCTGCAGAGAAAGTAACAATTATTGGTGATTAAAATTGCAGTGAAAGTCCCTTCAATTGCCTGTAAACCATACCATGGCAAGGGACATCTCATAGGCCAGTCAACGGTCAGTCTCCCCTGATGCAAGGGACCAGCAACATGGCGGGTTCCATGGTGGCCTGGCCATCGAAGCTGCCTGCTTTGTTCTCCAGCCTTGGCTTCCTAACATGAACACTTTAAAAGCTCCCATCCCTCTTCCCTTTGGCCCAGTGTGAATGAACAAGGTCCCTGCACCCACATGGGCTGAGCCCACGCCATGCACACAGCCCTGTGCACACAGCCAACTGCCTGCTCTCCATCTCTGGGCTTAGCTGCAACCTCCAAACTCCCCAATCCCTGCAGGTCCGCATTCCCAGTGCTTCTGCCCTAGGGGTCTGGATCACCATCAGGACCATCAACCACCCCAGGTCCACAGGCCAGTTGCGGGCAGCCAGAGATCACCCTGACACTCAGACTCAGATGAGGCACAGCGCGCAGGGTTCAGGACACCAGGGCGGGAATTGTATCTGCCTCCAGCTCGGCCCGCCTCGCCCTGTAGCCTCAGACACTAGCTATGCAGGTGCACACTAGGCCGGAACCCTCGCTGGTGGCAGTCACCATGGGGACTGGAGTCCGGACTACCAAACCCCAACCACGGGGTGAGTGGTGAGAGAGTCATCTCCAGGTAGGGGTGCACTAGGAGTGAGGGGGGAACCCGCAGTGAAGGGGATACAGGCTGAGAGGTGACGGGCTGCTCAGAAGGAACTGACCCAGTTGAGGGGTGAGGGGGACCACTTCGGGATGTTGGAGGTCCTGTGGTGAGGCATGAGGGGTGAAGTTGGGGTGTAGGGGCCATAAGTTAGGACCTAGCAGGATGGAGTATGTGGCAGGGACCTCGGTGTGAGGAGAAGGAGCCCCATCTTCGGGGTCTGGTGGGAGACTGGGCCTGTCCAGGATGGGAGGATAGTATCGGGAAGGGAGAGGCTAGCAAGGGGAGTGGGGCTGGGGCTGTGGCCCGGCCCAGGGCGGTCGTGGTTTTGAGTGCCAGGACCCCATTGGTGGCGGTATGGGGGCACTGGGGATGGAGATCTGGGGAATGGCGGGCAGCGGTGTGGCGGGCAGGAGGGTAGGCCCGCAGGAGAGTGGGCCTGCAGAAGGGTGGGGTCCCAGCCCACCGCCCCACCGCAGGGCCCCACCCAGGTCCTCCTGGCCCCAGGCGCCACTTCCGGTACAGCAGGAGCCCCAGCCGAAAGTCCCCGATGCCGGCGGGATGGGGAGGGGCGCGCATGCGCAAACGCACAGACGCGCGGACAGCGGAACCCGCGCAGAGCGTGTGGCAGCCAGGTGGGAGCCGGGTGTTCCTGGAGCAGCTCCCTGAAAAGGAGCACGGCCTGGAGTCTGGGCCGACGCTTACAGTCTCCTCCGCTGCCGCCGCCTGGGAGGTGAAGGGGCGCTGGATGGGGCATGGAGCCGGCGAGTGCGGTCTGAGCTGCGCAGTTGGGGAGGCGCATGGGTAGGGGTGCTTAGCTGAGTCCCGGGCCACGAGGCCCATTAGGACCCTGAGGAGGGTCTGAGGCCGCCGCCTGGTTCGTGGTGCTGTCCCCTCTCCTTAGTAGTCCCTGAACCCCGCGTCTGCCCTGACTCTTATTCCCGGGTTTGGGAAAGCGGGTGTGGCCCCGGAACATCTCCAACCGGCCCTCAGACCATGGCCTGCTCCCTGGAGGCTGGTGCGGTGCAGTCAGTGGGCGGCGGCTGAGAGGAGGGGTGCCTGTCCTCAGGGGGAGCAGGTGGACTTGCTCCCATCTCCTCCAGGGCCTGTTCTCGGGGCGGCCTCTGCTGCCCCGGGTTCGGAGACACATATTCATGCCAGCCCGCTCCTGGGAGGAGGGTGCAGTGCTGTCTAGGGCAGCGTCAACAGCGGGCAAGGACTTGTGGAGGACCGGGCTCTAGCCCAGGGTAACTCA
Source organism: Camelus ferus (assembly GCF_009834535.1). Lineage (NCBI taxonomy): Eukaryota > Metazoa > Chordata > Mammalia > Artiodactyla > Camelidae > Camelus > Camelus ferus. Next base: position 283,144 of record NW_022589663.1, on the reverse strand, counting down.
CTCTCCTTTCTTCTCTTGCTTCCTCAGGTGGTGGCAGTAGCGGCTTTTCCAGTATAGGTTATTGCCAGATATTGAATGTAAGTTTCTGTGCTATAGAGAAGAAACATTTTTTTAAAATCTATTTTCATATATAGTGGCTAACATTTGTAAGTCTCAAACTCCTAAATTTATCCCTTCCCACCCCCTTTCCCTGGTAACCATGAGATTGTTAACTATGTGTACGAGTCTGTTTCTGTATTGTAGATGAATTCATAGTGACCTTGTTTCTTTCTTCTTTTTCTTTAAGATTCCACATGATATCATGTGGAGTGATATCATGTGGTATTTTTCTTTCCCCTTTTGGTTTGCTTCACTTAGAATGATATTCTCTGGGTCCATCCACCTTGCTGCAAATAGCATTATTTCATCCTTTTTAATGGCAGAGTAGTATTCCAATGCATAACTATATACCACAATTTCTTTATCCTGTCATCTGTTGCTACATTATAGGATGCTTCTATGTCTTGCCTGTTGTATATAGTGGTGCTGTGAATATTAGGGTACAGGTCCCTTTTCGAATTGGAGTTCCCTCTGGATATATACCCAGAAGTGGGATTGCTGATTCATAGGGTAAGTCTATTTTTAGTTTTTTGAGGCATTTCCATACTGTTTTCCATAATGGCTATACCAAACTACATTTCCCAGTGACAGTGTAGGAGGCTTCCTTTTTCTCCACAACCTCTCCAGCATTTCTCATTCATGATGGCCATTCTGACTGGTGTGAGGTTATACCTCATTGTAGTGTTGATTTGCATTTCTCTGATAATGAGAAGTATTGAGCATTTTTTCATGTGCCCATTGGCCTTATGTCTTCATTGGAGAAATGCTTGTTTATATCTTCTGCCCATTTTTGGATTGGGTTGCTTGTTTTGTGTTATGAACTTGTGTGAGCTGTGTATATACTCAGGAAATTAGGCCTTTGTCAGTCGCATCATTGGCAGATATTTTCTCCCATCCCGTAGGTTGCCGTTTTGTTTGCTTAAGGATTCATTTGCTGTGCAAAAGCCTGTAAGTTCAGTTGGGTCCCGTTTGTTTATTTTTTGCTTTTATTTGCATTGCTTGAGTAGACTGCCCTAGGAGAACATTGCTGAGAAGTATGTGAGAGAATGGTTTGCTTATGTTTTCTTCTAAGAGGCTTGTAGTGTCTTGTCTTATATTTAAGTCTTTAAGCCATTTTGAATTTGTTTTTGTGTGTGGTGTGGGGGAGTGTCCTAACATCATTGATTTGCATGCAGCTGTCCAGTTTTCCCTGCACCATTTGCAGAAGAGACTGTCTTTACTGCAGTGTGTGTGCTTGCCTCCTGTGCTGAAGACTAATTTACTGTAGGTCTGTGTTTATTTCTGGGCTCTGTGTTCTGTTCCATTGATCTATATGTCTGGTTTCATGCCAGTACCACACTGTTTTGATTATTGTATCTCTGTAGATTCATCTGAAGTTGTGGAAGGTCATTCCTCCAGCTTTATTCTTTTTCTTCAATATTGATTTGGCAATTTTGGGTCTTTATGAGTCCATAGGAATTAGGATTATTTGTTCTAGTTCTGTGAAAAATGTCCTGGGTAACTTGATAGGGATTGCATTAAATCCATAGATTGCCTTGAACATTATGGCCATTTTAACAATATTGTTTCTTCCAATCCAAGAGCATAGTATTTCTTTCCATTTCTTTAAGTCATCTTTAATTTCTTTAATCAGTATTTTGTAGTTCTCCATGTATAAGTCTTTCACCTGCTTGGTCAGATTTATTCATAAGTATTTTATCATTTATTGGTTGTGATTTTAAAGGGGATTGTTTCTTTACTTTCTTTTCTTACTATTTCATTGTTAGTGTAAAAAATGCAACTGATTTGTGCATGCTAATGTTGTATCCTGCCACCTTGCTACATGTTTTTGTAGTTCTTCTCTGTCCTTCTTTCATACTCTTCCCTTATGGGTAGTTGATTTTCTTTATTGTTACATTTGTGCTTCTCACTTGTTTTTGCATATCTAATGTAGGTTTTTGATTTATGGACACCATGAGGTTCATATAAGTTGCTTTGTTACAATATCTGATTGTTTTAAAGTGATTGTCATTTAAGGTTATATAAGTTCAAAAAAGATCTGCTCTTTTACTCCCTCTCCACTCCTTTTTTGATTGTATTTTTTACATCTTCATATGCATCCTATAAGTGTTTATTGTAAGTATAGTTTTTACAAATTTTGTCTTTTAGTCTTTGTAGTAGCTTGTTTAAGTGTTTGATTCACAGCCATTGCTCCATTTTTGCCTTTAAAGTGGGATTTCCCCCTTCACATAAGTTCTTACTTCTTGTTCTTTTTCACATAATGAAAACTTTTTAATACTTCTTGTAACGTCAGTTTAGGAATGATGAACTCTTAGTTTTTGCTCATCTGAGATGCTTTTTAATTCTCTTTCAATTCTGATTAATAACTTTGCTGAGTAGGTGGCCTAGATTCCAGGTTTTTTCCTTTGAGTACTTTAAATATATCATGGCTGTTCCTTCTGGCCTGCAGTGACTCTGCTGAAAGCCAGCTGATAGGCTTCCACTATTTGCCTCTCCTCATGACTACAGTGAAACCACAACTGACTGCTAAACAAGCATCAAAAAAAAAAAAAAAGACTGGATCCTAGCAAAAGAAGATCTTCAGTGGAAACACAGAGACTGGAACCACAGCAGGATGGTAGGAGGGGCATTCTCATGATATAGGTGGACCCCATATCCCTCACTGTGGGCAACTCACAAGGTGAAGAATAAGTCACAACAGGAGTGGGAATTATAAGCCCAGCATCAGGCTCCCCAGCCTAGGGTTCTGGCATTGGGAGGAGTAGGGGACCCCAGGACAACTGTTTTATTTATTTTAATATTCCTTTTATTTTATTTTTTATTGAGTTATACTCAGTTTACAATGTTGTGTCAATTTCAAGTGTAGAGCACAATTTTTCAATCATACGCTTATTCATTGTCACATCCTTTTCCACCATGAGCTACCACAAGAACTTGTATATATTTCCATGTGGTATGCAGTATAAACTTGTTTATCTATTCTATATATACCTGTCAGTATGTACAAAATTTGAACTCCCAGTCTGTCCCTTCCCACCCTCCTCTCCCCTGGCAATGACAAGTTTGTATTCTATGGCTGTGAGTCTATTTCTGTTTTACATTTAAGTTTATTTGTTTTTTGTTTTTTTAAGATTCCACATATGAGCAACATATGGTATTTTTCTTTCTCTTTCTGGCTTACTTCATTTAGAATGACATTATCCAGGGACATCCATGTTGCTGCAAATGGCATTATATTGTCATTTTCATGTCTGAATAGTACACCATTGTATAGGTATATCACATCTTCTTTGTCCGGTCATCTTTCTATGGACATTTATGCTGTTTCCATGTCTTGGCTATTGTAAAGAGTGCTGCTGTGAACATTGGGGTGCAGGTGTCTTTTTGATGTCAGGTTCCTTCTGGATATATACCCAAGAATGGGATTCCTGGGTCATATGTTAAGTCAGTTCCTAGTCTTTTGAGAAATCTCCATACTGTTTTCCACAGTGGCTGCACCAAACTGTATTCCCACCAGCAGTGTAAGAGGGTTCCTTTTTCTCCACAGCCTCTCCAGCATTTGTCATTTGTGGACTTTTGAATAATAGCCATACTGACTGGTGTGAGGTGATACCTCACTGCAGTTTTGATTTGCAAATCTCTGATAATTAGTGATATTGAGCATTTTTCATGTGCCTATTGATCATTTGTATTTCTTCTTTGGAGAATTGCTTGTTTAGGTCTTCTGCCCATTTTTGGATGGGATTGTTTGTTTTTTTCATATTAAGTCGTATGAGCTGCTTATATGTTCTGGAGATCAAGCCTTTGTCAGTTTCATCTTTTGCAAAACTTTTCTCCCATTCTGTAGGTTGTTGTTTTGTTTTGCTTATGGTTTCCCTTGCTGTGCAAGAGCTTGTAAGTTTACTTAGGTCCCATTTGTTTATTCTTGTTTTATTTCTATTGCTTGGGTAGACTGCCCTAGGAGAACATTTTGAGATGTATGAGAGATAATGCTTTGCCTAGGTTTTCTTCTAGGAGGTTTACTGTATCTTGTCTTATGTTTAAGTCTTTGATCCATTTTGAGTTTATTTTTGTGTATGGTGTAAGGGAGTGTTCTAGCTTCAGTGATTTACATGCTGCTGTCCAGTTTTCCCAACACCATTTGCTGAAGAGCCTGTCTTTGTTTCATTATATGTTCTTGCCTCCTTTGTCAAAGATTAGTTAATGAAAAGTTTGTGGGTTCATTTCTGGGCTCTCTATTCTGTTCCATTGGTTCATATGTCTGTTTTTGTACCAATATCATGCTATTTTGATTACTGTAACTCTATAGTATTGTCTGAAATCTGGGAGGGTTATTTCTCCAGCTTCTTTCTTTTTCTTCAGTAATGCTTTGTCAATTCTAGGTCTTTTGTGCTTCCATATAAATTTTATTATGATTTGTTGTAGTTCTGTGAAATATGTCCTGGGTAATTTGATAGGGATTGCATTAAATCTGTAGATTGCTTTGAGCAGGGTGACCATTTTAACAATATTGATTCTTCTACTCCACGAGCATGGGATATTTTTTCCATTTTTTAAGTCTTTAATTTCCTTAATCAGTGTTTGTATAGTTTTCCATGAATAAGTCTTTCACCTCCTTAGTTAGATTTACTCCTGATAGTTTATTACTTTGGATGCCATTTTAAAGGGAATTGTTTCTTTACTTTCTTTTTCTGTTGATTCACCATTAGTGTAAAGAAATGCAACTGATTTTTGAATGTTAATCTTGTAACCTGCTACCTTGCTGAATTCTTTGATTATTTCTAGTAATTTTTGTGTGGACCTTTTAGGGTTTTCTATATGTGGTATCATGTCATAATGCGTATAGTGACACTTTTACCTCTTCTTTTCCAATCTGGGTCCCTTTTATTTCTCTCTCTTGCCTGATTGCTGTGGCTAGGACTTCCAAGACTATATTGAATAGGAGTGGTGATAGTGGCCAGCCTTGTCTTGTCCCAGATTTTAGTGGGAAGATTTTGGGCTATTCACTGTTGAGTACTATGGTGGCTGTAGCTTTTACTATGTTGAGATATGTTCCCTCTATACCCACAATGGTGAGAGTTTTTATCATAAATAGGTGTTGAATTTTATCAAAAGCTTTTTCTGCATCTATTGAGAAGATCATTTTTTTTCCTTTCTTTTGTTGATGTGATGTATTACATTGATTGATTTGCGTATGCTGAACCATCCTTGTGTCCCTGGGATGAACCCCACTTGATCATGATGTGTACTCTTTTTAATGTGCTGTTGGATTCTATTTGCTAGTATTTTGGTATGGATTTTTGCATCTATGTTAATCAGTGATAATGGTCTGTAATTCTATTTTTTTGGTGGTGGCATTGCCTGGTTTTGGTATCAGGGTGATGGTGGCTTTATAGAATGAGTTTGGGAATACTCCCTCTTTTTCAGTCTTCTGAAAGAGTTTGAGAAGGACTGGTATTAGTTCCTCTTTGTATGTTTGGTAGAATTCCATTGTGAAGCTGTCCGGTCCTGGACATTTATTTGTAGGGAGGTTTTTTATTGCTAATTCAATTTCATTTCTAGTGATCAGTTTGTTCAAGTGGTTAGTCTCTTTTGATTCAATCTTGGTGGACTGTATGTTTCCAGAAACTTATCCATCTCCTGTAGGTTATCCATTTTGGTTCCATACAGTTTTTCATAATATTCTCATATGATACTCTGTATTTTCATGTTTATTGGTTGTAATTTCTCCATTTTCCTTTCTTATTTTGCTTATTTGTGCTCTCTCTTTTTTCTTCTTTGTGAGTTTGGCCAGAGGTTTGTCGATTTTATTTACTCTTTCAAAAAACCAGCCTTTGGTTTGATTGATTTTTTTCTATTTTTTAATCTCTATTTTATTTATTTCCTCCCTGAGTTTTATTATTTCCTTCCTTCTGCTGACTTTTGGGTGTTTTTGGTCTTCTTTTTCTAGTTCTTTTAGCTGGTGGATTATATTGTTTATTTGAGATTGTTCTTCTTTTTTGAGGAAGGCCTGTATTGCTGTAAATTTCCCTCTTAGCATTGACATTGCTGCATCCCATAAGTTTTGTGTGGTTGTGTTTTCATTTTCATTTGTCTCAAGGTATTTTTTAATTTCAACTTTGATTTCCTCATTGACCCATTGGTTTTTTAATAGCATGTTGTTTAATTTCCTTGCTTTCCTTTTTTTCTTCTTTGTTTCTCTGTAGTTGATTTATAGTTTCATGGCATTGTGGTCAGTAAAGATGCTTGAGATAATTATCTTCTTAAAATTTTTGAGGCTTCTTTTGTGCCCAAGTACATGATGAATCCTAGAAAATGTTCCATGTGAACTTGAAAAGAATGTATATCCTATTTTTGGGGAGTGCAATGCTCTGAAAATACCCACCAAATCTAATTTTTCTATTGTATCATTTAATTTCTCTGTTGCCTTCTTTATTTTCTGTCTGGAAGATCTGTCTAGTGATGTTAATGTGGTGTTAAAATATTCCAACAATGATTGTATTCCCATCAATTTCCTCCTTTATCTCTGTTAGTATTTGTTTCACATACTTAGGTACTCCTATGTTGGGTGTATATATATTAATGATTGTAATATCCTCATCTTGTATTACTCCTTTAATCATTATAATATGTCCTTTTTATCTTTCTTTATGGCCTTTGTTTTAAAGTCTATTTTGTCTGAAATCAGTACTGCAACACCTGCTTTTTTGGCTTTTCCATTTGCATGGAATATACTTTCCATCCTTTAACTCTTAATCTATATGTGTCCTTCTCCCAAAAGTGTGCCTCTTATATTCAGTATATTGAAGGTTCTTGCTTTATTATCCAGTCTGCCTCTCTACGTCTTTTGACTGGAGCATTTAGCCCATTAACATTTACAGTAATTAATGATAGATGAGTATTTATTGCCATTTTCAACTTATTTTTGCATTTGATTTGGTATTTTCTCTTTGTTCTTTTCTTCTTCCTTTTGTGATTTGATAAGTTTCCTGTGTATTATCTTGGATTTCATTTAGTTTGTTTGACTCACTTGTAAGCTTTTGGCTTGTGGTTACCCTTTTTTGTAAGTCTATTAATCTATTACTGTAAATGTTTTTACTAAACAGATAGTAATATTAGCTCAAACCCATCCTACCAAGAACACATTTTTTTTAAAGAAGAAAGAAAAACAAAATACTGTATGTTTTCTTGCTTCCCTCTCCCACTCTTAATGATTTAGATGTCTTCTTTTACAATTTTGTATTTATTCTATTTGTAATTCATGGCAGTCATCTCCTTTCCAGTTATGAGTTTCTCATTTTTGTAGCATCTTGCTTCTTTTCTAGAGTAGACCTGTCAATATTTCTTTTAGCATGGGTTTAGTGTTGTTAAACTCTTAGTTTTTGCTCGTCTGTGAAGTTCTTTATCTCTCCTTCTATTCTAAAGGATAGCCTTGCTGGATAGAGTATCCTAGGCTGCATATTTTTTCATTCAGGACTTTGAATATATCTTGCCACTCCCTTCTGGCCTGTAGTGTTTGTGTAGAGAAATCAACTGAGAGCCTTATGGAGGTTCCCTTATAACACTTTTGTTTTTTCTCTTGCTGCCTTTAGGATCATTTCTTTATCCTTGACTCTGGCCATCTTGATTAGGATGTGTCTTGGTGTGAGTCTGTTTGGGTTCTTCCTGTTTGGGACCCTCTGAGCCTCCTGTACTTGGATATCTGATTCCTTCTTTAGGTTTGGGAAGTTTTCAGTCATGATTTCTTCAAATACCTTTTCAATCCCGTTTGCTATTTCTTCCTCTTCTAGAAACTCTATTATGCATAGATTAGCGTGCTTTGTATTATCCCATATGTCCCTTTATTGTTTTCATTGTTTTTTATTTGTTTTTCTCTCAGCTGTTCTGATTGGGTGGTTTCTGTTGTCCTGTCTTCTAGGTCACTAATTTATTCCTCTGCATTATCTAGCCTGCTATGTACAGCTTTTAGATCACTTCTCATTTCAGCCAATGAGTTTACCAGTTCTACTTGTTTCTTCTTTATACCTTCTATTTCATTTTTGACATATTTTGTATCTCTAAACACTATCTCTTTTAGTTCCTTCAGTACTTTGATCACTCCTTTCTTTGAAATCTTGATCGAGTAGGCCATCAATGTCTATTTCCTTGATTGTGCTTTCAAGGGATTTCTCTTGCTTTTTAATTGGGAGTGGTTCCTCTGCTTCTTCATACTGCTCCTATCTCTCTGGTACTGTGACTTAAGGATTATCAGTTATCTATTGCAGTCCTTAAGGAGTGTATTTATTTATCTACCTAAAGCCTATGCAGGAATAAAACAGATTTTTTTGCTTCTTTGTCTTTTGAAGAAGGTGATGTTCTGTCTGCATTCAGCAGGTGCTCTGGTTGGCTGAGTGGGTCCGTAGATGTGAGTTTTGGTGTATTTGTTGGAGAGAGTGAGCTACGAGCATTCTTCCACTCCTCCATCTTGCTTCTAAACTCCAATGTCATGTGTTTTTATAGTGAGAGGTATTACAGTGTTGAAAGCAGGGCTTGGTTCAGTTAAAAATGAGCTGAGGGCATGAGGGATGAGACATCCTCCATCCTTTCCCCTCCTAGGGTGAAACATATGACTGTCAATTTTAAAAAGATAGTCACAGTCCCTTACTTGTCCATCTCAACTAGTGTGTGTTAACAGGAGCAGCACCACCAGAGGCATTGGAGACCCAAGAATATTGCAGTCTTAAAGATCTCTTGGAAAATTTTTGTTTGGTTTTGGTTTTTTATTTTTCTTAAATTGTGGGGCATACTACTAGTATAGAGGGAAAAATAGTTGTCAGGAAATGTTTTTTTTCATATAACAGTTTCATTGCAATTTTTTTCACACACCATGAAGTCCACCCATTTAAATGGTACAATTCGGCAGCATTTAGCATATTCACAGTGGTGCAACCATCATTATTCCAGAATGTTTTCATTGCTTCAAAAAGAGCAGTGGAAATGAATGACCCATCCAACACTCCCCAGTTCTAAAGAAGATTCTTGGCTGTTCCTGAGCATAAATTAATTAGTTACATTCCATGAAAAATCTGGGGGGAATTCTAATCAGAATTGCATTGAATCTATAGATTAGAATGGGGAGAATTAATGGCTTTATGACATAAACTTTTTCTATCCATGAGTATATCTGGGACTCTATCATTTATCTCTGTAGAGCGTGATCCATGGGAAGTCCTTACTAATTGTTGGGTCTGTGAATGATGGGATTATATACATCATTAGTTGTGACTGTAGCCTTTACAGAAGAGAAAACTAACCTCAGTGAAGCCAAGTGCCTCCCTGATGGTCAGAAAGAGTGACAGCCAGTCCTGGAGTTATCCAGTGGACTTGGTGCTTGCAACTATTGTTCTCCCCTCCTACAGCTAAGGAGATTACAGAGTTATTTTAATTTTTTTAACGGTGTTGCTTTTATTTTTATTTATTTATTTATTTCTTAAATTCTTATTTTTTTATTGAAGTGTAGTCAATTTACAATGTTAGTTTCAGGAGTACAGCAGTGATTCAGTTATATTTATGCATATGTACACATATACTTTTCAGAGTGTTTTTAGTACAACTCATTACAAGAAATTGAATATAGTTCCCTGTGTTATACAGTAGGTCCTTGTCATTTATTTACTTTATATATAGTTATGTGTATCTGTTAATCCTAAACTCCTAATCTGTCCCTCCCCCCTTTCCCACCTGCTGACCACAGTTTGCTATGTCCATGATTATTTCTAGCAGCATCCTTTTTGCTAGTAATATATGCTGGTTGGCTGCCTTCACTTTCATTAATTCCATCTTATCTGTAGGTGTTTTTCTTCTGGTGGGCCTGCATGTGGTTTGCACACATGGTCATAGAGATCTGTATTTGGGAGAACTCCAGGCCTCGTGTAGTGCCTGGCACGGAGCTCCCGCTGAGCTCATGCTTGAACTGGAAAAAAAAAATAGTAAAGTTTGGAATTTTCAGTATAATTTAGACTTCTGGGTTTCTGTAACCTACGTTTAGCCCACCTTAATGTTGGCTGCACCTGTAGTGGATCATTTGATGGAACTTCATGGTATGGCGGTGTACAGACAGGACTTTATATAGTTTTTCTCCTTCCTATTTTCTAACACTCTTTCTCTGGGCCTCCCAGATCCAACCCCAAGCAGCGCTCAGGGCTGGCTTGGCGCTACAATGAGGCAATATTTGTTAATAAGTCCCTTTCCTCATCTCTTCTGAGGCTCCATTTCCTTCTCTGCAAAGTGAGAGCTTGGACTAGATAAGTTCTTTTTGGTTTCTTTTAAACCCATGTCTCCTTTTGAGAAACTGAGAACTCAAATCTCTCCTCCAACCCCAACTCTTCAGATTTTGATACGTCCTCAAAGGGGTGACACAGTTCTTTGTGGAAAGTTGATGTGATTTTGGTTCTTTCCAAGTGGTGCAGAAAAGACTTCAGATTTATTGCAGGGAGGGGGCAGGAGGGGTACAGTATGTCAAACTTTCTAGTGTGAGAACTGGAGCAGGGGCTTGGATTTAAATACAGCCTCTGACGTGGCCTCTCTCTAATCTTGCACAATGTGATAAACCTCTCTTTTCCTCTGTTTCTTCATGTGCCAAGTTTGAATGTTATTATTTTAGGGTTTTCATGAAACAATATACACATTAGTCATTAGTTTCTCAGTAGAAACATGACCTGTTAGAGGGTCAGGGATTTCTTTAAAAAAAAAAAAAAACCTTGTCCATAGCATGCTGTTGATGTGTCTTTTGAAGTTCCTGGAGGGTGAGGGTTGAGTCTAAAGTCCATCATGGGATAGGTGGCCCCTGGATCTGTGTGCCCCAGATTGCCCCCTCCTCCTCAGTCCTCTTCCTCTCAGTCCAGGATGAAGTTCCTGCCATTAAAATTACACAGACTTCTTGTGGATATGGCTTTTAATTTTATTGTTTCACTGGGGAGGGCTGCTGTCATGATTTACATGGTCAGGTTTTGGTGACCTGAAGGCTATGCAATTGGGGGTTCCTATTTAAGAAAAAGAAAACAAAGTTACAAATACAAAATTAGACCTAGGGTGGAGGCAGGGTCTCTTGGAAGTGGGGACCATTAGCTTTGTTAACTTCAGGTGCAGTGGCCTCTGACCATGAGGACCCATCCTTGTGCTCTGGAGTTGGAGGGACCAGTAGGTTCAGTGGGAATGTTTACTGAGTGTATCTCATGTGCTGTGCATTGTCCTATTTGTACTGTGTGTTCCTTATTTAAGACAGTGGAGCTCATTTAATCTCAATAGCCTCTTTAAAAAATTAGGCTTTTTATTTTGAGATGTAATGAAGATTCCCATGCAGTTGTAAGAGCTGATATGGAGACAGCATATGTACTCTTTGCCCAATTTTCCTTAATGGTTCCATCTTGCAAGGTTGGGGTACAATTCATTATTGACTCACTAACCCTTTGAGGTTTGTGTTATTAACCTCATTTCTATTTGTGATTAAGCTGCAGTTTAGAGAAGCACATAGACATGCCCACGTCACCCACATGTTTAGTGTAGAGTCGGGTGGGACATGGGCTTGGGATTTCCAGACAGTACCATTATGATTGTGGCAGGGAGCAGCATTCACTTGCTTGTTTATTCATTTATTCAACAAACATTTATTGAGTACCCTCTGTTGATCAGATGCTTTCATACGGTTATCTAATTCTTCAGCAGTACTGAGAATCAGCTAATGTTTTCTTTTTTCATCTGTGAAAATTAACTCTCAGAGATCATAAAACCTCCCAAAGGAAATACAGCTCATAAAGGAGGGATTAGTAAATTTGTACATTCCCCCGTTTTTATGCAGGTGGTAACCTAGGCATTTTGCATTTGTAATCTGCCTTGATCTAGATATATTCTTGTAAGGCAAGATTTTTGTTTTGTTTTGTTTTGATTTGTTTTGTTTTTAATTGAAGTATAGTCAAGTTAACAATATTGTGTTAATTGCAATGTTTTTTCTTTTTAATTTTTAATTAATTTTTTGGGAGTAATTAAGTTTATTTTTTGTTTCATTCCTTTAATGGAGATATTTGGGATTGAACGCAGGACCTCGTGCATGCTAAGTATGTGCTCTACCACTGAACTGTACCCTCCTCCCCAGGGCGAGTTTTCTTATGCATTATTTTGCAGAATAGGAGTTCAAGTAAATTGGAGTTGAAATCCAGATCTTTCGATCCCACTATGGTTCTTTTCATTATATTCTGCTGAGGGGTGGAGAAGGAGTTCCTTTGTTCATTCATTTATTCAGCATTTTTGAGCATCAGGGCCTGGCTAGATGTTGGAAACAGAAAACAAGAAATTACCCTTTTCTGCAGGGGCTGGAAGCCTAGACCAAGAGCAGGATAATGTGATCCTAGCTACGGTAGCCATGTGCAGACTCTGAGGACAGACTATACACCCAGGTTTGCTTGGGCCTCCCTTGCCTTCTGGCTGGTACACACAGGTCACCGCATCCCAGAGGGGCCTGCAGCCCACAGCACAGCATGTACCTCAGTCTCCTCTCCCCTCTTGGCAGGGCCTGCAACATGAGCATTGCTGACTACGTGCAGTGTGCTGAGGACCACCAGAGTCTCCCCATGGTGGTCCAGCACGTGGGGATCATCTTGGAGGAGAATCTCTTATGCATCTATGAACAGATCTCCTCAGTGAGCCAGGTCAGGCTCTGTGGCTTCCAGCAGTCATTCTGTATCCACTACAGGTACCACTACCCACACAAGAATGAGTGGGTTGACCTCCAGTCCCACTGACACCTTGGCCAAGGACTGGCTGCAGATCGAGGAGCTCCCTGTGCAGAGGAGCTGTGTGTCAACATGCAGAAAGATTCATGGCTCTTCGTCTTTGTGCTGAAGGGCGAGCTCGCTGAGCAGCTGCGCACTGATGTGGCCTTATACCCCAGCTATGAGGACTGTGGGACGGTGGAGAAGAGGATCAAGGACTTTATTGAGTCGCTCTTCATCGTGCTCGAGTCCGAGCACCTGGAGAGGGCCACCAACAATTTTGGGGACAAGATCCCCCTCCTCTGCATCCCATTTGAGAAGAGGGACTTGGTGGGATTGGACACAGACAGCAGGTAAGCCTACGTGGAGTCCCAGCCGCCCTGGCTGTGTGCCTGGGTTGCTTTCCTACATCCAGAAAGGGATCAGCAAGTAGGGGAGATGTCTTGCAGCCAAGGGGGGGGAGGGAGATGCAGCCTGACTGTTTTCAAACTTTTAAAAATGAATTCATCTTTAGTTCAGTGAGACCCATTTAGGGTTAGTTTGGAAACTTACTCCTCCTTTCCAACGAAGACCCCTGGTGGGACCTGGAGTTGCTGTCCAATAGGGTAGCCACAGCCAAAGAGGCTGGGAGTGCTGGGGAGGAGGCCGGTCTAAGCTGAGATGTGCAGAAGGTCAAATTGACATCAGACACTGAGACTTGTCTAGAAAAAAGAATGTAAACTATCTTGATAATTTCTATATTTACTACATGTCAAAATGATAGTATAATACATATTATATTAAATTAGATCTGTTCTTAGAATCACTTTAAAGTATTTGTTTTTCTTCTTTTTTAAATGTGGCAATTGGAAAACTTTCTTTGTGTGACTCTCACTGCATTCCCATTGTCCTGGGACAGTCTTGTCCATTTGATGTATAGGTGAGGGGCTGAATCCCGAGACGCAGCAGATCGAGGCAATGGCTGAGCTGGGGATGGAGCCCGTGTCTCCTGCCTCCCAGGCTGTTCTTCCTGCCCGACAGCCACCATGCCAGGTTAGGACATCAGAAACACCGCCAGGGATTTCCGAAGGATCTCCTTACACAGGGGAAGGCATGTCATGGAGTATGGGACAGAGTATGGAAAGGTTCGTCCTCACTTTGTCCCTGTGATTAGGTCAGTGGCCCCACTTTGCCCCGGAATTGCAGGTGAGCTCTTCTGGGCCATCTTCCCCCCTCTGCCACCCTCTGTTCTGCTTCCATGTGTGGCCATCGTGCTGTCCCTCGGGCAGAAGAGGGCAAGATGCCTTTGCTGAGAGGTGGTCCACCTTTGCTGGGGAGAGCGAGGGAAGCTGTTTCCCCCAGCCTCGGGCCTCGGGCAATGAGTCTGCTCTCCCCGCGCTGGAGAGCATTCAAGGCAGTCTCATAGGTAACGGTTGGTGGTCCTGGCACATGCTACCGGGCCCGCTGTGGAGCAGAGGTTCCATAATTCTTGGACTTACCTAAGGTCAGACCATACTTTCTGGGTTTTGGTAAGTTAGAGGGTAATACACCAGACAACTAAGAAAAAGAAAGTCCCGGCCAGCCCTGAGAATGAAAGGCACAGGGGACCCGAGTCCCACCTGCGTGTGGTGCCTGGCGGGCTCTGGATGAATTTTCAGTTCCTCCCCGGAAATGCCTCTATGGCTTAAGGAAATGGCAAGACATGTTGTGGCCATGATGTGTACTTGTCCTCGCAGGGCTCTGTGATCTACACACTTAAGCTCCCTTCTGCTCCTTGGAGATGAGGTGTCACGTTTAGGGTCCTGGGCACTGCTGGGGGCACGGCTGCCAACACCAGGCCACTACCAGGCTGGCTCTGTTCACCTCACCTGTCACCTCCTGCTGAGCCCCCAGGCGTTAGGCGAAAGAGGTACATCGGTGATGCACTAAGGTGGGGCTGCACGTGCGCACAGCGCTTCAGCGTCAGCAGGGACCACCTTCTCCCCCTGGACAGACTGGTGGGTGAGCGGTGGAAGCCTGGAGCCCTGCTCCATCCCCCTGGCCAGTGCCTCCTCTTTTGTCATAGGAGGCAATGGTGACATTTTTGCTCAGTGACTGCTTGGCTATGAGTCTGTGGACCCACCGGAGATTGGCAGCTTGTTTGTGCCTTTTGAAGTCTGTCCTCGGGATTTGGCGGAGGGGCTAGTTTCAGGACATTGTGCTCAGTGCATAGTGATTGATACTGTCACCACTGTTTACCCAGAACCTCGTCTACCAGGCACAGCTCTGGGCATCAAAATACAGCAGCGCATTAAACCTCCCTCCTGTTGGATCTGTCTGTTCTGGTACCAGAAGCGCTCAGCCAGCATCTGAACGTCAGTGAGATAACGCAGCCAGTGAGCTCCGGTCAAACAGGTTCTCCTCCCGTCACTTTTACTCCATTGTTGCTTTTATTCCATAGTCACCCAGCTTTTAAAACAATGCTTTGCTGCAGGAGCAGAGCCTAATTCTCTCCTGCTACTCTTGGTGGGAGTGAGTAAAACTGTCCAGCCTGAAATGCGACCAAGTATTGTCGATCTAAAGCTGTCTAGGCACATGTAGGTGGAGTTTTGGTTTGGGGCGCTGACGATGTTGGGGTCCCCACGGCAGTGTCGTTCCCCTCAGGCCCCTGGCTTCCCCGGAGCAGGAGGTAAGGGTGGGTCTCTCTGTCCCCGCGTCTCTGACCTCATCACACTCACGTAAATTCTTATATTCATGCTGTCAAAGTTATTTTGGTTGTTGTGTATTTCTAACTTTTGCTTGTTCCTCTTTTCCCTTTCCTCTCGTACCACCCTGTGAGCATGCTGTTGGGTCTGAAAAGGTGGGTTGTGCACAACCTACACCGGAAATACCTATATTTCACTTTGTGCTGCCTCCATCACTTTAAAAAGCAAAAACTTAACAGCTGCCTTGATCCATTTATTATCCTAGACATCTTATTATTTTCTAATGTGTTGGAATTTTTGCTTGTTAACACATCATGCACTGGTGTTCGATACCTGTTAAAATCCTTGATTGGAGGAGCCTGTTTGATCCTCCTTTTATTGGTGACAAATGAGACATTATGAATTTTGCTTGTTTGTTTGTTTTGAGGAAGTGAGATGCGAATTGATTTAGGTGGCTTTGATGGATGTATTTCATGGGTATTTTCACTTGGAAAGTCAAAGTCTGCAGTACCTTGCTTGATTCTGGCTTTTACTCCCACGCGGTTCCTGACCATCGCTGTGTAACGAACCTGACGGCGCTTTCTGGCCGGCGGTCACTGGGGAGGACGTAGCCAGCTGGGGGCAGTGAGCAGCACACAAGGGGTGCTGATGGAGGAAGCAATTTTCTTTTGCTTTTGCCATCCCCATGCCATTTACTTTATTTTGCCTTCATAAAGGGGCAGAAGTGGGTCTAAAATCCATGTCACTCTTTTGTTCCCTTAATGACGCTGGTTTCTCTGAGTATTAGGACAATATGGCCTTCTCCTAAGTAGCTGGCTCACTTGGATCTGGTGGACACAGGGACCGCTAACGGGGACCGTAGCTTCCTCTCTGCTTCAGCCAGTGGGCATTCAGAGCCAGGTCTGTGGTTTGTTTAAGCAACTGTGCAGGCCTCCCTGCATTAGCCTTTATTTTTAACCCATGTTGGCAGTAAATAGCTGACTCTGTCTGTTGCAGCTGACCTCCACCACTGACGGCCGTGTCATCTAGTTTGCGGTAGTGAGACTCCAACACCCCAGTCAGCCGTGAAGGGAGATGCTTTGACCGACCTAGGACCTTGCATTTTCACCCCTTAAGCTCATTCATCTCACCCGAAGGAAGGGATTGGCCACCACCGTCATGCTGGCCATGAGACCTTGTTTCTCCTTTCATGCTCTGGTTCAAATGTGGACACTTCATACTTCACTGACTTGGTCTCACATGAGACAGGCCAGACTTTCTGAAAGAGTCCATCACATTCTCGGAGGGAACAGAATAGAAATAAGTGTCGCAAGTAGAAGGAGTCTAGGCTGTCCGAGTTGGCATATGCAGGCTGGGATCTGTGATGGCTGGGCTGTGCCCTGGACACAGGCCTTTCACGTGGCTCCTGAGAGACAAGGGGTCGGAGTGAGAACAGCCTTGCCTAGTTTCCTCAATCCTCATCTGCTCACTGGCAAGTGTGTCCGCTAATTAGGAGCTCCCCTAGACCTCGGGCCCTTCAAAGTTCAGACCACGGGAGAAATTGAGTCACTTCTCCTGGGCCCCCTTTGTGAGAATCCAGTGCCTTCTGACGTGACCCGTGCCAGGAGATGCCTCCCCCTCCAGGGAGCACACTTCGGAGTATTGTGACACACTGCACCATGCTGTGAGCTTGTGGGGTTCTGGCCGTGGTCCCTGCAGAACCAGACTTGAGATGGGCTTAGCGACGGAAATGACAAGACAGATTCCAGGGCAGGGCTAGGGGGAGGGAACAGGGGAAATCGAATGTGAATTCAAACCCTAGGTGGGTGCTGGGGCTGTTACTAAAATGGGGAGCCTGCGAGGTACCTGCCAGGAATCCAATTCCAGAGTAAATGGTGGACATGAGGCATTTTTAAGATGCCATTTTTCATCCAAGTTAGGACTTCAAAGAGGCACTCGGCTCTATGAGCCTGGGGCTCAGGTGAAGGAGCCAGACTAGAGATACACGTTGGGAGTCATCATTCTTAGCTGGTGTTCACAGCCGTGTAGGTGGATGAGCTCGTCTCGAGAGGTGCAGACTGAGGCTGAGGGAGGGCAGGGCTGTGCCTGGGTTGGAGGAATGCCCAGACCATGCATCTTTGGTGTGTCAGTCAGTGGCGTTTGGGATTTTCAGAGCAATGCCATTTATCCTTAAGGGGCCGGGTGGTGGGCAGGGCTACCAAGAAAGAAATCTGAAGGGAGGGTTGTGGCCACGAGTGCGCGTCTTGGTACGATGCTGAGGCTGCAGGGTCCAGGAAGGGAGAATCCTCAGAAGCTAGAGTTGGAGTGGGAGTTGGGAGAAGGTAGTCACACTCACCTGTGAGGGAGGAAGGGAGGCCTAGTGAGTCCCCACCCTAGGGACAATTTCCCATGAACAGAAGGCAATCAGACAGAGGATCTGAGGTGAGAAGGGATGAGCGCTGGGAGAGGAGCCAAACTAGAGAATGGTGCTTGGACAGTTCTGGAATAGTTTCCCTGCAAAATAGAGTTAAAAAAAACTCAGAATCTTAAGAACATTGATAGTGACTGGGAAGGAGACATTTATTTTCCTTGCCTCCTAAGTGTAAGTCATGTATCCAGGGATACACAAAACATTCGGGCAGTCTGTTCCAGGGCCTTGATCCTTACCGGGGGAACAGTGCAAGTTTAAACGGGGAGAAGGGCAGCGGAGGGAAACTATCCAGGCCCCATGTCAGGTACCAGTCGGCCGCCCTACTTGCACGTTGCATTCACATCTATGCCTCCCAGGTGGGCGGTGGCAGCCCCCTTTTGTGGATTGGGAAGCCTTCTCAGAGGGGTTAAGGAATTGGTCCGTTTAGCAGCTAGTAAATTTTGTAGCAGGATTCAAGCAGGGCCTTGTCAGACTTCAAGGGTGTGATTTCTCTACTAATTCCGTTACCTACCTGTTGTACGTGGAATGGTGAAGTGGGTCAGTTTTGGAGCCTTTTAGAAAAAGTGTGATTTAAGTGCCTCAGGACTGTTTCACAAAGCTCAGTGTTCTTTGATGGTTCAGAAGCACTGCAGTGCTTTACGCCCCACAGAGGTTAGGTCTTACTCCTTTGACGATGACATGGTTGCAAATGACGTACAGGTGCAAAACCAGAATTAGCAGCTCCTGAAGGGAAGCTCTCCAGTTCTCCCTTGATAGACTTTATTCCACAGGATGTAACTGTGCTGCAGCTTAGGCCTGAGCTTTCTATATGGAGTGAGGGTTTGATATCCAAATTTAGCATAAAATGGTCAGATGAAGATAATCGACTTTGACAATTCATTTTTGGTTTTCATTAGACAAGATATACTATCAGTTAATGGCCCATATAGAGAATGAAATTGAGTACAGATCATTGCATTTCTTACTTTCTATTTAGAGTTCTCTTACAGCATAAGGTTGCCTGCTTTGGAACATCAGATCCACCACCAGGGTGCCTGTCAGTGTGTTGGTGTGTTTGCACTTACACACTGAATGTAATCTGGGCTTCCTCAGCCCCAAACACTCCAGTGCAGAATCACGGGCTGTAGCCATCTCTTAGTCACGCAAATACTTCTAAAATTATATGATGCCAGAAAAGAAAGAAGAGAGATAGAGAGATTGCCTTTATCAAAGTTCCTTTCAATTCTAACTGCAAAGTGTTGTTGAGGAGCTCTGGTTTCCTTTGGATATGAATATATACATTTCTTTGCATGTAACCTGGGTTTTGGACTAGAACACCAGGCTCTTGCTGTCCACAAGCCACAAAAATAGTAGCCAACTTGCACACGTGTGAAATATTTTATTCTTTTTTCTGAGAAAGAATCCTTGAATTTGGGACTTGGGCTGTGATTTTTGCTTTTTGTTTCTCCCACCCCTCTTGTAATCTCTCACTCCTTCCCACGTGGCCCCCAAGGGGTCGTGGTCTCAAAGGAGCGGACAAACACCTAGTTGGTCACCATGCAGTGCTGCTGTAGAGGGAGCCCCGCCAAGACCTAAAGGACATTATCAGAGAGGACTTCCGGGAAGAAATGGGCTCTACATTCAGTTGTGAGGACTGAGTACGAACCAGCCAGGAGGAGTCAAGATGGTGTCTCAGGTTGCAGGAGCAGCCGGGCAGAGGCCTGGTGGCTTGTGGGTGGGGACTCGTGGAGAGTGCCCTTTGCAGTGCAGGGTGGAGTGTGCCCTGCTGGGGAGGACACTGGAGAGGGCCTGGGGTGGAGGGCTTTACACGAGCTTGGATTTTACTAGAACTGACACAGGAGGCAGTGAATGGTGTGAGCAGGAATTGACCCTCAGGACAGGTACTCCTGGCTTTGCTTCTGATGTTCTACAGAAAGAAGTGGTCAGGACGGGCGATAGCAGCTCTGTTTGTCCCTTTGAGACCCACCCCTTCATTCATTTATTCATAGCACGCTCTCTTCTGAGTGTGTAGGGGAGACGGATGGACCCACAGTAGTAAGCAAATAGTACTTGCCTCTTGGGAGCTTAGCAGTGTCAGAAGTTGACTCAGCGTAGAATGTTCTAGGAACACAACAGGAGCACCTAACTAAAAGTGCGGGGGCTGGAGGCAGGGAAGGCTTCCTTTAGATATAGTGAAAATGAGCCTGGAGGCGAGTGGGAAGTAGCAGGTGGTCACGGGGCCCCTGAGGTCACTGGGGACCTGGGTACTGCAGTGAGGCTGGGCAATTAGGGGCAGGGGCGGGGGTGGTGCTAGAACTCTACTAGGGATCCCCTGAAGGGCTTGAAGCAGGGGAGTGATGTAATCAATTTGGGTTTTGGGAAGGCTGCTCTGGCTGTGTGTGTGTGTGTGCAGTTGGGAACAAGGGGAGGGTGCCACCAAGTGGGAGGGTCATTAGAATACAATTCACAGGCTGGGAGATGACCAGTGGTAGAGGGGCATCGGGGCTGCCTGGGGACGGCACGGGCAGTGTAGATGCAGTATCTCCTTATGGGGAAAGCTTGTTAGCGGGGCCGCCCTAGCGGCGCCTTGTGGCTTGAAGAAAACAGATTGAGGCCGCCAGGTGGACTTTCCTCTTCTCTCCTTCCCTGCCTTCTGTGATGATCTTTGCTCATCCAACATTTGGAACAGAAGAGCTAACTTCCAGGGTAGCCCAGGAGTTTGTTGAGCTCGTTTGAGTGAGATCTGATAGGATTTATGTGTGTGTTGAGATCTGCACTTTCACTTAGCTAGAAATGCCCCGTGTTTTGGATTTCCATAGGGGTTTTTATTCTTGACAAAAATTGCTTTCTTGGTGAGAGGAAATTGAATGCAGCTACTGTTTTCCTCAAAAACAAAATCTTATCTTCAAAGAAATTTAATATTCAAAAGAATAGGTATATTTAAAAGTGATAAGGTAAGGCTTTGATGTAATTTCTTTGGTTTCTGAGTTGATGTGGAGTTAGAGCCTTTGCAGTACTTAATAGCACATCCTTGTCAGTATTTAAAGAGCTGTTAGTTAGTGCCCCAGGCCCCACCTCTCAAAGTATCACTAAAGCTTGCTTTGAAATAGTGAGGTCATAAAGGTCTTGTTTGCAGAATCCAAACACTTGGTTTATAATATGCAGCATAGCTCTTTTTATAAAATAATAAAAGGCTCAAAATTAAGAAATTGGAACATAATTGATTTTTTTTAAAAAACTGAAACATAAACATTCTTGTGCTAATGTTGCGACTGGAAATTTTGGAAAGAAAAATCCTACAGTAATATTATGTATGTGAAATACATATATGCCTTTCATATTTGAAAAATAACTACGCAGTGTTTTTCGATGTCAGGACCATTCCAGCTCAGATACTGGCAGTGATGGTTGCTGGTTTTCAATGGCAGAGCCTAAATTTGCCTTCTTAGCATTTTTTATTTTATTATTATTTTTTTTTTTAGTAGTGAGAGGGTTGAGTAGTGATCTGCCAGCATGATTTTGGGGCAATTTTGTGGCAGACGTAATGCACCAGCAGAGAGACATTTCTGTGCATTTCACTTTCTGGATATCACTTGGCCGCGATGCTGTAGGACTCCCTCATCCATCACCATTTGTCCTGCAGCTGTTCCAGACAGTGAAAGACTTTCTGTGGCTTGGAGGTAAGGTGATCTGATGCAGATGATCAGATGTGTAGTTAAAGTGCTGTTACTTGAAATAAGAGGATACCTAGAAAAATGGCTCTAAAATATTGGATGAGGGAGGAGAATTGTCTGAGCTGCCTTCAGTGGGGAATCTTCTCAGGTGACTCCCTCACTATGTATCCTGTCACAATCCTTCACAGCCCTGCACAGCAGTCCTGCTGAAGCAAGCATGCACTTTCTGAGAAACGCCCTGAATTTCCTTGTGCCTCTGTTTGTTGGCCTTTTTTAAAATCACATCTTGCCCTTTGCTTAAATGCCATCCCTGTTGGTCACTTCTGACACATATTGTTCCGGACCTCATCCATATATAGCTGCTAAATTGATGAACAAAATGTAGTATCTCCATGTAGTGGAATATTATTCAGATATAAGAATGAAAAAAATGAAAAAAGAAAAAAAAAGCGGAAGATGAAAAGGGCCACCTGTTCTTGGAACTCCACCCTGACTGCTCAACCCGTCCTTTTCCCTTTGAATCCCCACCCCTTATACTCCATTCTACTGTTTTTGATAGTACTTACCACATTCTGATACACTTTAACATTTTCAAAAAAAAAAAAAAGAAAAAGATGCTGATACCACTTCAACATGGACAAGCCTTGATAACAGCATGTTAAGTGAAAGGAAACAGACACAAACGGCCACATATTGTTGATTTCAGTGATCTGAAATGCCCAGAATAGGTACATGCAGAGGCAGAGAGCAGGTGTTGGTTGCAAGGGGCTGGGTGAAGGGGGGATGGGGAGTGACTACTAGTGGACAGGGGGTTTCTTTTGGGATGATGGAGTGTTCTGGAAATAGATGGTGGTGAGGGCTGCACAACCGTGAGTGTGCAGAAGACTGCTTAGCGCTCTCTCTGGGAGTGCCTGTGGTTGGGGCGGCTTTATTTTCTTCTCACCCTGCAATGTGAAGAGTCATCTTGTGCTGAGGCCTTTCTACTCGTGTGAGTGGTGAGACTCAGAGACTTTGCAGAGTCATGTTTCTTTTTCCCCCTTGCTGAGTGTAGGCAAAAAAGGTTTAAGCCTGAGAAAGTGCTCCATCTGCAGAAATGTCTTTTAGTTTTGCATGGTGTAAAAATCTTGAGAGCTTTTTAATCGTTGAGGATATTCTGTCTGGGGAAATAGCCCGTGAAGCCTGGGTGAGACCTGGAAGAGCCGCGCTTCCCTCCCTGACACGGGTGGGGATTTCACCCCCGGTCAGGCAGTGAAGGACCCAGAACAGTGAGCAGAGTTGACAATCGTGAATATTTATGTGTATCCGCTGCTTCATCTTGGATAATAATTTCAAACTGAGTCAGTTTGTGGCGGCAGCCTCATCCTACATCAGGAATTTATAGTATCTGCTCTTTGAGGTGAAGACCAGACAGACTTGATTATTTAACAGTCTGTCTTGAATTGATATCACAGATTCTTTTGTCAATAGCATAACAGCAGAAATACAGACATCCTTTAATGCCGATGTGACCTGAAGCAGGTTTAGTCTCTGTGCATCAGTGGCCTTATCTGCGGGTGGGGAAGATGATAACATTGCTTCCCTCAGAGGGCCTGGTGAAGGGGGAGTGAGAAGCACAAATGGAGGACTTACACAAGATGCTCATGAATGACTGGATTTAATGATCTCAGCCTGGTGAGGCCTCAGGGACAGAGGTGTCAGAACAGAGCAGTCCTAGCCAGAGCTCGATCCGTGTTGGCATTGTGATTATGATCAGTATCACCACTGTGGGTTATCAGGTAGTTTTAAGACTTGGTAATATGAATTCATGAATAATGTTAAAAGACTAGATTGCTCAGATCCGGTTTACATAGTTTTCAAGATTTACTCTGAGAAAAGGGTGTCCTTTTTACCCAACTTTAATCTGAGTTGAGTCTGCAAAAGAATTCTGTAGTCCTCCATCTTTGTGCTTTAATTCTCCATTTCTTCAAAAAACGTTTTTAAGTGGAGTTACTGGGGACTGAACTGAGGACCTCATGCATGCTAAACACGTGCTTTCCCAACTGAGGTATAATCTCCCCCCTATTTTTTTTAACTTTCTTAGTATTCAGAGGTTAGAGGCCTAATTCTTTTTCTAGAGACTTGTTCATGAACCTGGAAGTCTATAAATAATGTGCAATACTTGGCTTATTAAAAAAAAATCAATAGAACATTCGGCAATCCATCCAAAAGGAAAAGCTCATTGACTTAAAATGTTTCTCCTTTATGATGATTTCTACTTTTTGGTCTGGCTTAATTTGTTAACAGCCATCCTCATCATCATAGATGATGATGACCATCATTAGACCAAATTCGCCCTGAATGGGCACCGACCAAAGACTAAAATGCTTTCCTCATGTTTTACTTCATAACAGGTGTTTGAGGGTAGTTATCAGTGTCTCCTTTTTTGCAGCTGAGGGATTGAGAGATGGGGCAGCTTGTCCCAAATCACACACAGCTGGCGGTGGCAGGCTCAGGGCTGGAACCCAGGCTGCACAGGATGCATTCTCAATTTCTCCTCTAATCAGCCTCCTGTTGAGTGTTTTCCCAAACTCCTGTGAGTCCATAAATGACCAGTTTTAGTGATCTCAGCCTGATAAGGCCTTCAAAGGAGAGACACCAGTGAGAATGTGAGACAGAGTGGCATAAATTAAAATTGTACGTTTTAACAAATGTTTTATTCTCAGCTAATGACTTAAAAAGTTAGTGTTATTTATTCTAGTGTTCTGCAAGCACTAAAAACAAAATATTAAAAATGATTATAATGCAAAAGAAAAGTGAGCTTTGAAAGTCCAACCACTGCTAGTGACTCATTGCTTGTTTTTCTCTAGTGGTGCTTATTGAGAGAAAAATTTACAAAGTCTGAATTGGTTTTATGTAGTTTTAGTATGGAAGAAAAAATTGTCAGTGAATATTGAAAGTAAAATCTTGACTCTTTTCTTTCCTGATGATGAATATATAAGTTGTTTTTGATGGCTTAAGTACATTTCCTTATTTATGAACTTTGAGTAATGCTGTTTAAATTGTCTTGACTGTGAGAGTTAGACGCCTTGTGTACAAAGCACCCAAGAGGACCTCAATAAAAAAATGTGCTGTCACAATGACAGTTTAGAAGAATCAACTCTGAATACTAAAGGGGGTGGCTTATTTCTGATACATATTCGATATGTATATATATGATAGATATGAATATGATTTACAGTAATAAGGATTCAGTTGTTTTTTAGTGCAGTATGAAGTTTTGATGAAATCAATGTCATTCTTGTAAGATAAGGACTAGTTAAATTGCCTTAAGCAGACGACCTTGAAGATTATCTATACAGAATGTGTATTTTTACAACTCAGAATTCATATTGCCGTGTAACCATCCACTAGAAATTTTAAATTTGTAGGAATATGACCAGAACCTTTAATTTAGAAAAATCAGCATTAAATATTTTCAGGAAATAAGCTTATCTCTTTTGTGATTGAAGAAAATTTTGATTTTTTTCTGTACTCTTAATAGGTTTTAAAATATCAAACGTTGATTTGACATGTCACTTTTTAAATGGAGAGAATAAAGCTCAAGCTGTTTTAATACATAAATTAATCTTTTTGCATTTTAAGAAAATGATATGGTTTCCTGACTCTTTGGGAAGACTATTTTGCAAGACACTTACATTACCTACTGTTGGGAAAATTGCAGAAGTGACTTTTATGAATATAGGCCTAGTACAGATCTGTTGGCATTTGACATAGTGCAAGACATGAGGACTAGGAGAGATTTGCTGCTGATTGCCAGGAGGACAGATCCCAGGTCTCAGTCTCACCTCCTGTAAAATGAAGAGGCTGTACTGGATTCTTTCCTCTCTTAAGATGAGTTTCCATATGCCTATGTCTTTTGTTTATATTCAGGAGTATTATCGATTTCAGATTAAATGATGAATACCATTCTCTTCCCCGAAGCAGAATTCAGTATGTGCTAGATAAGCTTTCAGTTATCTGATTCTTCTTTCTTTCTTTTTTAAATTTTATTTTATTGAGTTATAGTCAGTTTACAATGTTGTATCTATTTCCAGTGTAGAGCACAATATTTCAGTTTTACATGTCACATTGTTCTTCACTGTGAGCTACCACAAGATCTTGTATATATTTTCCTGTGCTATACAGTATAATCTTGTTTATCTATTCCATATATACCTGTCAGTATCTACAAATTTCAAACTCCCCGTCGGTCCCTTCCCACCCCCTTCCTCCCTGGCAACCACAAGTTTGTATTCTATGTCTATGACTCTGTTTCTGTTTTGTATTTATGTTCATTTGTCCCTTTCTCTTCTTTTTTAGATTCCACATATAAGTGATCTCATATGATATTTTTCTTTCTTTTTCTGGCTTGCTTCACTTAGAATGACATACTCCAGGTCATCCATGTTGCTGCAAATAGTGTTATGTTGTCATTTTTATGGCTGAATAGTATTCCATTGTATAAATATACCACCTCTTCTTTATCCAGTCATCTGTCAATGGATATTTAGACTGTTTCCATGTCTTGGTTATTGTAAATAGTGCCGCTATGAATATTGGGGTGCAGGTGTCATTTTGAGGTAAGATTCCCTCTGGATATATGCCCAGGAGTGGGTTTCCTGGGTCATAGGAGGTCTAATCCTAGTCTTTTCAGGAGTCTCAATACTCTTTTCCACAGTGGCTGCACCAAACTGCATTCCCACCACAGTGTAGGAAGGTACCCTTTTCTCCACAGCCCCCCCCCAGCATTTGTCATTTTTGGACTTTTGATTGATGCCCATTCTGACAGGTGTGAGGTGATACCTCATTGTAGTTTTGATTTGCATTTCTCTGATAATTACTTATACTGAGCATTTTTTTCCTATGCTTATTGATCATTCATATGTCTTCATTGGAGAATTGCTTGTTTAGGTCTTCTGCTCATTTTTGGATTGGGTTGTTGTTTTTTTCTAAGTCATATGAGCTGCTTGTATATTCTGGAGATCAAGCCTTTGTCAATTTCATTTTTTGCAAACATTTTTTTCCCATTCTGTAGGTTGTCATTTTGTTTTACTTATGGTTTCCTTTGCTGTGCAAAGCCTGTAAAATTAATTAGGTCCCATTCATTTATTCTTGCTTTTATTTCTATTGCTTGGGTAGATTGCCCTAGGAGAACATTTTTGAGATGTATGTGAGGTAATATTTGGCCTATGCTTCTTCTATGAGGTTTATTGTATCTTATCTTATGTTGAAGTCTTTAATCCATTTTGAGTTTATTTGATTCTCGTTTCTGATCCTACAGGCAATTTTTGTGTTGCATCTTTCCTGGCAACCTGGAAATGCTTTTTAGCCATAGGTGGCGCTGTTGTGCCTTCTTACAGTCTTAATTTTCCTGTTTGTAAAAGAAGGCTTAAACACCATTATTTTATTTTGATTTTGTTTGCTTAATGCTTCAGGATAGCATAATGACCATTGTGTCTGTCTACCTGGAAAAATTATTCTACTTAGATCTTACTTTTATTCTCTCATCTCACTGTGAACATTTCAGACTTGCTGTGCAAACAATGGCAAAATCGGACTTCTTCCAGTGTTAGAAACCAGTGAGCCAGGATTTTATTAAACAGCTAGAAGCGGCCTCTGGAGCACCTTAAAGCTGAAAAGTGTACTGAGGTCTCTGAGTATTGAACCGGCCGCTGTGTGTTAATTAGTGGGAGGTGATTTGGTATATATAGGAAGTGGTGTAGCTTTTTACTTGGGTTTGCATGAACGCGCTGCCACTGAGCCACGTGAACCCAGGTTAGTTCGTTCTGAGTTTTTCCCTCGTCTGTGTGATGGGGATGCTCATGTCTGCTTTGTAGAATTGTGAGAATTAGAAATTATATAATGTGTTTAGCACAGTGGGTATCTCAAGAGGGCTCATAAACTTTAGCTCCTGTTTTCTATGAAGCCATCATTTTACAGTCTTTGGCAATTTCTAAGAAATAGCAAAATAAGAAAGCTGGTTTTATGATGAAAGACATTTGAAGAGGTTCCATAGTTCCTGTACTCACAATTTACCATCAGCAGAGTCACGACCTTTACACAGTCACCCTGAACCAACGTTAAGCCACAGAATTTTTTGTTAATTAGTATACGTTAGGGCTTAAGGGGACCCAATACTTATACACATGTTTTCTCCAGCAGCCAACTGAGAGATGACACAGAAAAGCAGGCAGGCGATTAACATCTCCTTTATTACTGAGGAAGCCATGTTCTCCATGAACTTCAGGGCTGTGGGAAAATGGGTGTCATGGTATTGTGTCCCAGAACTAGAGACTCACCCTGTCCCAGGTAGCTCTGGGCCACAGTGAGCCTTCCCTTGAAAGGATCCGCCCCATCATGCATAGGGCTGTCCTGCCATGGAGCTGAGCATCCCGGGTGCTTCCTGAGGGTGGCCAACAAAGGAGAGAAAAGAAGGTTTTCACATGCCCTGCTTGTCTCCAGGATTCACAGCTCACTCTGTTAGTGTGACAAGGGCTAGCTGTGGGCCAGTGATCGGGGTGTGAAGGGAGAAGCACTCTCCGTGGCCCAGAGGAGTGGGGAGGAGGCATCCCCTCCTGCAGTTTAAACAGGTGGTGGGATGGAAGAGAAGGGTGCTCCCTAAGAGTTTATAAAAGGAGAAATAAGGATTTCCTTTGGGACTTAGTCTAGCCGGGAAACACTGACGATGATTAGAAGGAAGACTTGTAAATCACTTTAATATTAAGTTAACATTTGTTGAGTACCAAAAATATGCTACATTATTTTCTGAGAGTTTTATAAAAATGAATCCTTCAATCTTCACAATAAGCGAGTAAAGAAGGTTTGATGGTTATCCCAGTTTTACAGTGTGGAAATTGAGGCACACAGAGGGTAAGTAATTTGGCCAAGGTCACAGAGCTAGTAAGTGGCAGAGCTGGGATTTAAACTCTAGCTGTCTGATTTCCAGGCTCCCAGATATGGGCTGTGAGTGTTTAGAGGTATCTGCATGCCTGGGTCTCTGTAACTCTGTACATCAGTTACCCCAGAAAAGACAGGGGAAGGAGAGTTACACAGGTGCTCACAGTTGTGTCTCAGCCACTGTCCAGGAGAGTGCACCGTGATTAACGTTGTTTTCCAGGCAGCATGTCTTTTCGTATAACATTGAGTTAATCTAGAATCCCTCCCTGCATTGCTTCGGTCCATGCTTGCCATATGACCAACTGCCTGATTGGGTGGTTGAGGAGAATATGTACTGCTGGTTGAACTCTGATATTTCAGTCTGGTACGTAGTTTCATATCTCCAGTTACATTAATAAGTTAAACGTATGGTTTTCTTGCATCAGTTTGGTTAATGTGAGACCAGTCCATTGGAGCCCAGGGATGCTGATGGTATAATTTCTGACCACGTTGTGGCACTTCTATCCATGCAGACCTGGCTGGAGAATGTCCCCCTTCCTCACTGATTTCTACCGAGAGCAGCGTCCTCTCCCAGCCCTGCACGTGAGGCCAGGAGCTCTCTGAGTAGGCCAGACAGTCAGAGGCAAACTCTACAAATCAGAAAATGATGAAGTACCTGGAAGTGGGTTTAATAGATGAAAAGGGCTTCCAGGTAGTCCGATGGATTCTTCGAGGCCATTTGTTGAAAAGCTGTCCACTGTTTGTGGTTAAGCTACTTCTTTGCTGTTGAAAAGTATGGATTAGATAAAGGGATTTTAAAAAGCAGGAAGGAGTGATTTCAGGTTGTCCATCCACACTGGTGAGAAGTGATGGCTGACTACCTGTGTGAGGCATAGACAGAGTCTTACAAGCTTCATAAAGCAGCTTTAAAAGCTCTGCAATCTGAGTGCACTTCATTTGGGGTCTAGTTCATCACTGGCCACGCTGAGAGGGCAAATAATTGATGATGGCAGAAAGGACACAGAGGCATCAAAAAGGTCTCAGTCTTGTTCCCTGTTTAAAGGATGTGGCACAATGTAATATATTTGAGCTGGTTATTCACTGAACAGTTTTGAGTGTTTTCTGGGACTCCCCAGTGCCCCAAGTTTCCATGCATCTCAGTGTCCCCTCAGTGCAGCTCTGTCAGCGCTTGTCCTGGGCTGACGTGGTGTCACAGGGAGCAGGACGTTCAGTGTCCCCAGCTCCTCCGAGCTCCATCTCCTGATCCACAGTGTCGGGTTTCTCATCCCTGTCTACTTTGTAGGGTTTCGGAGAATCACACGTGATGGTGGTCAAGTGTGATTTGTGGTTGTCCCTGTTTTTGGCATATAGTCAGTATTTGATAGAAACACTTGATTTTTTTTATTATACTTGTGGCTTCTAGATTGCAGTGGTTTTTAATCTGCATTTATTTTTTTATAACTTTATTCTTATATATAAATAAGCACTTATTTTTATTTATTTTTATGGATGTACAGGGGATTGAAGCCAGCACATTGTGCATGCTAAGCAGGTGCTCTACAACTAATACACACCCTCCTTGTCTGCACTTAAAAATAAACATTGCAATACACAAAATAGCTCTTAAACACCATCATGGGACCTAATCTCTGTATAGACAATTGAACACGTAAGCTATTTCAATAAGAATAAATGTTGTTGGGACATACCTTTCTGAATCTGTTAATGCGCTTATAAATGATTATATCTAGTGATAAACACGAGTCTTGGATCCAGTACTTCTTAGGGTCTGTTTTGCCATCTTGGGAAATTACATTCTACAGAGAAGGCTAATTGGGTCTCGTTGATATTTGGATGGTTTAGCAGATGATCAAGGCTTTCAAAAGCTGACCATTTTGTATTTTAAACTAACTACAAAGTTATCTTCAAAAAGTTGGAAGACCTAAGCTTGTGAAGTGCCCAGTAATTCAGTGTGTATGTGTCTGTGTCTGTGTCTGAGTGAATGTGTGTGTGTGATTTCAGGAAGGTAGAAATAAGTTCCATATAGTCTTCTGATACATTTCTCCTCCAGTTTAAGGTGTAGGCATATATTTACACAAATAAACTGATATTCTTTTGTCATTCGGCATATTGTTGGGAATACGAGGTTCTCATACTTGATTCAGAATGGTTGGGGAACATGAGCTTAGAAAATGGGAGGAGAAAGAGGCAGGGAGGCACTTCACAATTTGTGCAGGATATGAGAAACAGTAGCTTTTCTTTTCTCTTTTCTTCTAAAGCAAACTGGCACTGAATTGTAACATACTATTACTCAGAATTGCTTTTCTGATAAGAAACAAGTGCCTCAGAGTTTTCAAGGCAACATGAATGATTAAATGTGTTTTAGCAGTTATCTTTAAAAGTAGTGCTAATTTTCAAGTAAAAGGCTATAGCCTGTTCTTTCTTCCAGCGTATAAGAAATTTTCATTGATCTATGTACATGATCTATGTCCTTAGTTTCTTTGGGTTTGTTTGTTTGTTTGTTTGTTTTAAGTACTTGTTTCATTGTGATGTGAATGAATGTTTAAAATTTCTGGATTTTGATCTTTAGAACATGCTGATTTATCAGAACTGTTAAAAACCTGATTGTTATTTGGTCCTTGTTTGGTGGGGCACACTATTGATTACTGTTGTCTGTTAAAGAGGGAAATTCTTCCTCTAGCCTGCAGATCATTAAGTGAATGGTTTGCAGTATGCCTTTAAAATTCATTGAATGCATTGAGCATGTTTGTCCAGTGAATTTTTAATTGACTCATAGTAATGACTTTGCTTTGGTTTTTGGCTTGTCCTCCTCTGCACAAGAATTTGAATTCTCTATTGCATTTTGTATACGTGCTCTTCACAGGGGAAGAAATTTTGCTTTTTTTACACAGGTGGATTTTCCTATACCCTCTGAATGCCTTCTGTAATTGATACAACAAAAATCTGTTATTGCAGTGCTTAATTATTTTTTAAACTATTTTTTGGCTTACTCAGAAACAATGACAAAGAGTGATAATAAAAAATATGAAAACCTTCCTTCCTTTGAAGAATAGAAATCAGGTGGTCAGGCTCACACATGCTTTGTGCCTGACACACTCTCATGTCATTGTGTATCATGACTCAGAGATGGAGTTGCTTCAGGTTTGTAGATTATTGTTTGAACATTTGTGTTGAATTCTTTCTCCAGGCTGATGTTTCCTGTTGGGTTTGTGGAAAGTGTAGAAGTAGGGAAACAAATGCTTTGTTTTGTTTTCAGGAGGCCTGAGTTGCTGATGAGAAAAGAGCTGAGGGTGGGCTCAGGAACAGAGTGACACTCCCTCTCCTCCCGTCTGAAATTGATGAAAAATGAAATCAATTAGGTGTATTGGTATTTCACAAATAGAATTCAGCGAGCCCAAACTAGCTACTTTTGCCCAGTGGATAGTACTGAATACACCTGCAGATTTAGGTGCTTTACCAAGAAGAAGCAGCTTAGAGCATTCAGAAAAATCAGTCCTATGATGAGATATAAAAAGAATATAATATCTTTTATTTCTGAAATTTTTCTACGTTAAGTTGTGTAGAGCTAAAATTAAGTTTCAAGCATCAGGAGTTAAAACTGTGAGTGGTTCTGTGGGATTTTTCTTCAGGAAGATTTCTAGATCCTGCTAGAGTGGCTGAAGCTGGCAGGAAAATACCGAGAGCCAGGATTTGTCATCCGAGGGTGTTCTCTGTAATGGTTCCATGTGGGAGCCCATGACTGGTTTAACAAATTATAACAGACCCCAGCCGCCTGTCAACTTTAAGAAGAAAAAACTGTGCTTAATAACTGCTTTGCAAGCAGGGGCCTGTGCATCCTCACTCCCGTCTCCTGGCCTAAAAAAGCAGAGACAATGCTTTGCTTGCATAGTTGAGGTTTTAGATAACACTCTGCTCATTTCAAAGCAATGACTCAGGCCCTCAGCTATAAACGCTGGGATTGTGTGCTGTTAGATAGTCTATTATCCCCAAAACAAGGACCTGGCTGGTCTGGTAGTCTGCTTTGTACTTCACATATCTAAAGAATGTATCTTGTTCCCCTCACCCATGACTTCCCTAAAGATACATTAAGCCTTTGTACTTATTGTGGATTCTACAATCTCTGTCTCATCCCATCTTTCCCCAAGTTCCTGCTTACTATCACACAGCTGTTAATGACTTTTTCCTTTGATTATACACAATAAATATGGGAGCATTTGATAGGCTCATGGAGTTGGCTCCCTACTCCCTCTCGATCTGTTAACTTTTTACACAGGGTCATGAGTAACTCATTCCTTGTCGGTAAGAATTCTGCCAGCCAGAACCCACAGTTCCAGGTGAGAAGAATGCAGGCTTTACCTCTCCTACCCAAGGGAGAGAGAGAAGAGAATTGAGATCTGCTCCCCCGTGGTCCCTTCATGCACCAGGGCCACTCCAGTTCAATTGCAGCCTTCTGGCCTCTGCTCACAGGGCCTCTGTCCCAGGACTGACCGCAGCCTTTTCTTCCCTTGTCAACATTTCCTGTGCCTTTCAGAAGTTGGTCTCTTCTCTGCAGTTCAACCCTGGCAGATGTGATGGTGGTCCGCGTGCTGGTGGGCAGTCCCTTGGGGACTCCCAGGAGCCATGCTGATTCTCCTGATTCTCTCATTCGGGGTTACAGAACTGTCGAGCACCGGAGGAAGCCCATTCACGTGATGCCAGCACAGCATTGAACCACTTTCATTTTATTTATGAATTTTCAGTGGAGTAATTATTTGTAGTAAAGTGTTCCAGATTTTCGGCCGCCTGCTTTCCTCACCACATTCTCATTGTTGGCTCTGGTTCTTGTTTTAAGAACCAGGTTTCTTTTCTGGTCATTTGTAGCAGCTGGACTTGCCAAATCCTTGATCTGCGTTTGAAGCAGAATGCTTCTTCATGATGTCAAGCTGATTTCCCTTGTCATACCTGAATATTTCGTGAACACTCAGCAACTGTTTCAAGTGAAATGCTCTTGTCCAATTTCGGTTAACTCACATTTGCTGATCTCCTGCTTTCATGTTGAGGGCAGTTTCTTCTTCCTGTAATAAAAGTTAGCAATTTACATTTACTATGGGAAGGTACTGGCCCAAGGTGCTTTTGTTCTTAACAGTTTTAATACAAGTCACCGATTAAAATGTACTTTGGTTTTTACTCTATGCCAAGAATTGTGCATCCCAGTCAATCTTAGAACATTTTCATCCCCGCAATAGAAAGCCCTGTATCCATTAGCAGCCATTCCTACCTTCCCCATCCTCCCCCAGCCCCAGGCATCCACTCTTCTCTCTCTGTGGATTTGCCTGTGCTGCAGATTTCATGTAAATCGAGTCACTTCATGTAAATGGAACCATCTATTGTGACTGAATTCTTTCACTCTGAGTAACGTTTTCAATGTTTGTCCACGTTTGTACACGTTTGTCCACGTTGTGGCCTGTCTCAGGACTCCTTGCTTTGCTATTGCTGAATAATATTCCACTGTATGCCTGGGTCCCTCTGTTTACCCATTCATTACATGATAGGCATTTGGGTTGTTTCTGCTTTTTGTCTGTGATGAATACTCGTGCCATAAACATTCTTGTAGGAGTTTTTTTATGGACATTTGCTTTCAGTTCTCTTACGTGTGTCCCCAGGAAGCAGAATTGTTGGGTCATTCAGAAACCAAATGTTCAACTCTCTGAGGACCTGCCAGGCTGTTTTCCAAAGTGGCCACACTATGTTACATCCTCACCAGCAAGTGCTGTGAGCTCCGCTTCCTCTGTGTCCTCATTAGTGCTTGTTATTCTTTTTTGATTATAACCTATTGTAGTGAGGGTGAAGCAGTTTCTCCTAGTAGTTTTGACTGGGTTTCCTTTACAGCTAATGACATTGAACATCTTTTCATTGTGCTTATTGGCCATTTTTACACTTTCCTTTAAAAATATCTTTTCAGATCCTTTATTCATTTTTTAATTGAGTTGCCTTTTTATTGTTGAGTTGTTGGAGCTTTTTTTATCTTGGAAATACAAATTCCTTATCAGATAAGTGATTTGAAAAAATTTTTTCCTGTGTGTTGTTTTTTCACTTTCCAGATGCTGTCCTTTGAAGCAAAGTTTTAAATTTTGATGAACTCCAGTTTATCTCTGTTTTCTTTGTTCCTTGTGCTTTTGTGGTCATAGTTAAGGTATGAGGTATTTTATTTAAACTTTTATATATAAAATAACTGAATTCTTAGGACCGTTCTAGGAGATGGATGCTGTTGTTTTCCTGAGACTATGGATGAGGATACTGAGATGCAGAAAATTTCCCTGAATATCAGTGTCAGAGCTACCCAGTGGCCCTGTGGGATTTCAGACCCTCTTGTTTGTCCCCAGCATCTGTGCTCTTCACCACTATGCTCCCCTCCTTCCTGGAATCGTTAATGAAAATCTTTCCTTCTTTGATTTCTTGTTAGTTTTTTTCTCATTGGGGACCTCATCTTCTCATTTTCCTTGAAGAGCTCAGTGTAGGCTTATTTTAGGTCTCATGTAGGCAGAAGCATTGCTATCAGTTAACTTTTTTATTACTCACTCTGCAGTGATTGCTGTTGCTAATTGACCAAATCAAGTCATGCTTAAGTCTTTCCTGCTCATGACACTTAAAACAGAGTCATGAGTTACAGAATGCTCAAAGAAGAAAGTGCTTAATTGATTTTATTTTTCTAACCAACCAAATAAAAACCCCAGTGTTGACATAGATTATAAGCCCTCCATAATATGGCCATTGTCTTCCTTGTGTTTCATTTGTTTGGTCAAACTTTCTGGATAGTGCTTTGCTGTCCAGCAGTATTGTTAGGATACGGTGCTTGTGAATCATTGAAAGGACAGAATATTGACAACAGACTGTGTTGTTCAATTCACAAGGGAAAAAATATTATAAAAATACTGCTCAGATCTATTTTAAAATTAAGCTTGGAATTTTGAGAAGAGTTCGAGAAACCATACAAAGGTATTTTTCACTAATTATAGATCTATCTTCGACACATTATGTTTACATAGCAGACTAACTTATCAACAAGATTTGACAAGAGGGGTGTATTATTGATTATTTGTTTTAGTTGAAATATTCTACCTGGGATAAAGTAATCAGTGCATATAAATGAACAAATGTAACTTTGTATTTCTATGCAACATGGGAGCAGACTTCATACATTTATATATAATATATATGGGTGTGTGTTTTAAACTGTCTTTCAGTGTTTTTATAGTTTTCAGCAATGTTCTACATTTAGAATTCTTCTAAGAAAATCACGCCGTATATAGTGCAGTTTGTACTGTGTATCCTGTCTTATGCATGGAATCCCACTGTCCCCTCAGTGAGGAATTTACTCTCCTACTGAGGTAGTAGCAGAGCTACAAGCCTGGGATTTCTAGGCCTTTGCTCTCCATGTGTTTGAAGTTGGCTGTCAATCACAATTTTCCCTTTCTTGGGTTTTCATTTTTCAATTAGAATTTTTGAAAATAACTATTAATATGTTGCACCAGGCTCCCTAGAAACTTGATGTGTTTGTGCTTTCCAGTTTTCAGATTATGAAACATGTAAATGCACTCTTGTTTTTAAGTAGTCCTTTTTCACTAGATATTTCTTTACCTCTTTATAGTTAATTTTTTTCCCAATGAATGAATCGTTGTGCATGTTTTAAAAGATACCTTACTTTTTATTTTTCTTATTCTAACAGGTATATTCGTTGTAGAGAATTTAGAAAATAAGGATAAACACAGTAATAAGTTAAAATGGCCTCTAATCTCACCTGGAGATACAGTTGTAAGGTTTGAAATTGAGAATTACAAGTCCTCTAACGTTGTTCTTCTTTTTCAAGTACGTTTTGGTTACTGAGACCCTCGAATTCCCATATGAATTGTAGCAGCAGCTAGTCAGTTACTGCAGAGGAGCCCACTGGGATTGTGATCGAGACCACGTTGAATATATGGATCGCTCTGTGGAGCACTGACATTCCAAGAGCACTGTCATCTGATCCAGGAATGTGCGTGGTGTGTCTGTCCAGGTATTTAGGTCTTCTTTAATTTTATTTCAACAATGTGTAGAGTTTACATAGTATTATTTTACTTTTAGTTTTTTGTGCTTTGGCCTTTAATACTGAGGAAAAAGTGTGCAAGGTACCAGAATTGAGAAGCTGTATTATAGGACCCGCCACTTGCTGCTACCAATGGACACTGTGAAGTCTTGCTTTCACCCTCTGCTAAAATCTTGCACAGAATAATGACCTAAGTAAACTCTCTCTCTCTGAATTGAATGATTGTATGATTGTTGGAATGATGCTTGAGAAGCCTTGGTGGAGGATAGCTTATTTCCCAACGTTCCCCATTATTAATTAATGGCCCTTCCTCTCCTTCCTCCAGCCTGGGTTTCAGTCTAGCCTGTGGCATTGAATTTTCCTTAGTCTGTGAGCTCTACTTTCACTAGTTCACGATAATGTTACATATGGGGCTGTGGAAATTGCTAGATGTCCAAGAAGAGCCAATCCATTGCATGCTAGTATTTTTAGAGTGTGGTATGCTTTTATCGATTGAAATTAAATCAGGGCTGACCCCTGAGCCCTCCCGTGAGCTTTTCCCTTCCTATACATGATACTGCTCTGGTTGCTGCATGTGCCCTTCCCCCAGACCTTGGTTTTGGAGTTGAGTAAGTCACCATCACGTGGAGCCCTCTCTTTAAAAGATGAAGAGGACATTTGCTCCTTCTCCCTGGTTGGGGACTTGGATGAGATGAGGTACCAGATAAAGAATGGAGCCCCAGCTCATTCTGACCACCTGCTCTTTCCGTTCCTTTCTCCAGGGGAAAAAGAGTACAATTCAAACAATATAAAGATGATTGTGAGCTAAAGAGATAGGCAAGACAACCGATCATTTATTAAATGTCCTTTCATGCCAGAAACAAATGTATTATACACAAAATAAGCACACAAAGCACGGTAGAACCGTGATAACAAACGTGGGTCCGAGTTCGAGTCCTGCTCTGGAATGACCAGTCCTGTGAGATGGAGAACTGGTAGGCCGGCTTAGCGTCTCTCGGACTAGTTTTCTGTCCTGCAGAGACGGGGCTCGCTAGGCGTCCCCCCCATAGAGGTGCTGGGGGGTGTAAGTGACACACGTGGGCAGCCCTAGCACAGCTGCTCGTTCCTCGTAAGTGCAGGAGAGCATAGCTTTTGCGGTTACGGCTTTATGACCGCCCCGTGAAGACTCTCAGTGCTCCTAAGGGATGCCTTGTGGTTTGGAGATGGGATTCTCATTTCTGTAAATACCCAAGGATTGTGTTATTGGGCCCTGCTGATTTGAATCTATTCTTTAGAAAGTACATATTGTAGATATATTTTTCAAGCATGCATGCTTTTTTCTTTTATTATTTATAGTTCTACCCTCTCTCTTGGTGTGACTTTTCATGGAATCCAGGAAACAGTCCTAAGCCACCTGCCTCTTCACACGTCTCCGTGGCTGGTTTTCTTCCCTGACTAGAAGAGGGTTCTGCATAGGGAATTTTCTTTGTTCCCCTTTTCTTGGAGTCTCTCTGTCTGTCTGCCCACCTCTCACCTGTCCAACTGTCCATTTCTCTACCCACTCATTCTTCTGACTTGTTCCAAGAAGCATTTCAGGCAGCTTACAGAAGAACACATACCAAATAAACAGGAGAGAAAATGGGGCTAAGTTCAGACAGTGAGGCTAGGAGGCGAGCCTGTGTGAGGGTTGCAGGCGTGAGACACACGCGTCTGCCCTGTGACTTATAAGATCGACAGCAACAGTGTGCCTGAGGCTCCTAGCAGACACAGGGAAACAGGGTTTGTGGGAGATGCTCACTGGCTGTGAAATAAATAAGTGGCTTAGGAGAAGCCCAGCCTTTCCAGCTACTAAGGCTTAGGAGAATATTTTGAGTGACTTCCAAAATCAGAGTATTGCATCGTTTCTTTTGTAACAGTTCTACGTGTAGTTGGTTACATTCTATACCTGGAAATTTCTCCAAAACTGCTTCCCACGTGAGTCCCATGGCTGGGGAATGGGGTGGTTCTGCTCATTGACGGGTGTTGTCCAGAAACAGAAAATGACAGCCTCATAGGAGACTGGGACTTTTCAGTCATGTTTTGTCAGTGCTGTTGACTTCAGAAAACGCTTTCACAGTTTCTCTCCATCTGAGGCGTCAGCCTGCTCTCTTACCAGCATCAGGAGCTCACAGCCACGGGATGGTGGGGCCTGACTGCACTGCCGTCAATACAGCTGAACTGGTCACCGCAGGCGTGGTGCTTTTACGTCGTGCATTTCATGTTCTTTAATAGAAGGTTTCAACAGGAAGTTAATTAACTGAGTTAATTAACATTTAATAAATATGATGCTTTGTTGAAAAGACAGTTATAGGCACATTATAAGCTGTGAAGGATTTAAAAACGGTTTCATTACTTAAATTTCTGTAGGGAAGATTCACAGCTTACCTTATTTGTGCCTCTCTTTTAAAGTAAAAAGGAAACAAGACAGAAAAGGCAGAAGATGCTTTCTGTTCTTCCTGTCTGTTTGCAGGCGCCCTCACCTCCAGTGGCATCCATCCAGACACCAGCACTGACACTGGCCGTGCTCAGAACTGCCTCGGCCCTGAAGACACAACTGACAAATAGAAGGGGGCCACGCCTTATTACAGCAGGTGCTCTCACTTTGTGGGTCCTTATGTAACTGCGCGGTGTTAATCAGGATCGCCCGTTCTACTTTGTGTGACACTGCTGCGGTGTGTCCTAGTTATTTGTTTCTGTAAGTACACGTGTACTATTCTCCAATGTGCTGTACTACACATCTAAAAATGCTTTTTTCAGATGAAAAATAATGTGTAAATAATATAATAAGTCTGAAAAAAGGGGCAAAAGGTCTATCCTGATCCCACTACTCAGAGATAATAATTAACACTTTAACATCTATTTTCTGTTCTTTTCATCATTGTGTATCTCCTCTGTCATAAAAACCAGCGAGCACTCTGTGCCTTTTTACTGTGTGGAGACCTCCATTTTCCATTCTGCTTATTACACGTTTTTCTACAATATTCTATCCCCCCTAGCATGATTTTTAATGACCAGTATAGCATTCTGTCTTGTGGAGGCATCTTCCATTTTAGTTCGGACTTAAATAAACTTTGAAATTCCAAGTATACTTAACTGAAGTACTGAAAAGAGAACTGTGGTGGTACCAAAAAGCCCCTACATCCATTCCCCTTTTTTCCTGAGAGTAAAAACTGCTGAAAATGTGGTGTATATATGTCATGACCTTTATGCCTATGTCATATATATATACACATTCATACATACACGTATATCAGAAATCTATCTATATGTGTGTGTATATATGCTTTATTGAAAAATAAGGCCATACTATATGTTTTCTGCAGCTCAGTTTATTCACTCAGGGGTATATCATAGACTTCCTCCCACTCCAGACTCACCCGGTCCTTTCAGATAGAGTAGTGGGGTCTCCTGATATGTAGGTTTGGTCTCTTGTGCAAGGACACCTTCGGTGGGAGAGTACTGTGGACAAGGCCTTGGACCACGCCGAAACGCTGGCCCCTTAGTGCCTACAGCTCGCCTTGATTTACGGCATCATTGTCTTGATGGTGGATACTTAAGTTTTCTCCATTTTCCACTGTCAGAAATGGTGTTTGACTGGCATCCTTCTTTTACAAACATTCCTGTGACCTTGAATGAGTATTCCTTTAGTTAAGGTTTCTGGAAATTCAGTCCCTGGATGTGACAATTACATACATCACAGGCTGCTTTCAAGTGACTCTAGAAATTCCTTCTCCTGTGGGGAATGAAAAGATGTAGAATAACTTATGTAACCAATTCTCTATCGCTGGATATGATTTCACTTCAGCTTTTCTTCCCACCATTGTAAAAGTGCTGTGTAAATGCTCTGATGAGTACATGTTTTTGAACTGATTTTTTTTTCTAAGTGAAACGATTCCTAAAAGTGGAGTTCAGTGTGTGTGTACACACGTTTTTCAGAGTTTACATATCCATTGATATGTCGTCCTCCAAAAAGTTCGCTAACAGTTTGTTCTCTCAAAGATGGACACTAGCTAGAATACCTTTAACAAATATTTGCTTATATGATGAGCAAAAGTGCTTTTACAATGTTTTAGTTTGCATTTGATGACCAGTGAGGTACTGAGCATTTTTCACTAATTAGCCGTTTAACTTTTTAAAAATGAATGATCCCTTTTGTTCTTTGCACACAGTTAAGTGAGGGAGCTTCTTGTTGCTTTGTGACAGCTCTTTGTATGTTATGAACATTAACTTCTTGTCTTCATCAACAAGTGTCACAGAGCTTTTTCTTGTCATTTCTTGCCTTTCATTTTGTTCAATAGGTTTTTTATTTTGGTTCTGGCCCAAAATATTCTTAAGATAGTAAATGTCTTCCTTATGAGTTTTATCTTTGGCATTATTCTTAGAAATACTTTCTTATAATGGAATAAATGTCTTCTGTAGGTTTTTTAATCTCTAAGATGGAGATGATAATAGTACTTGTTATAGTGAGGGTAAGTTGAGTTAATATGAGCAATGTGTTGTATTTACTGTTATTAGTACTTTCTAATATTTACATCACTATCTGTAATTTTTCTTGTGGTCATTATGACTGGAATAGAATTTGTTTTTTCCAGGTGATTCTCTGATTGTCCCAAGACAATTATTGAATTCATACTTGGCTCTTTGATTTGAAATCCCACCTGTAAAAATTACTTATGTATACTAGAGTCTCTTTTTGAGCTCATGGTTATTTCTGTCAATCTTACTTTCTTATTCCAGTGCCTATATCTACATATTGTAAAAATTTATTTAATATCTGACAATGCGATTTTTTTTGATTCTTTTTTCCATCCCTAATTTTCTTGGCTAGTATTATGACTTTATTATTCCTGAAGAATTCTAAAATACTTTTTTCAAGTTAAAAAAAAAAACAGATAAGAGTTGTCATGGGATTTTTTAGTAAGTTTTGAATTATATTTCGGAGAACGTACATCTTTACAAAACTACTTTCCTCCATACAATATGTTGATGTCTCTACATTCACACCTCTTACTTTACCACTCAGTACAGTCCTGTACTTTCTCCATGTAAAACATGGGCATTGTTTTAGAGTTTATTCCAGATTATTGTTGATGTTTTTGTTAATTTTGTAAGTGAAAATTTTTTGCTATTATATATTTTAACTGTTCAAACTGACACGTAGGAAGGCAGATTCGGTTTGTAAATACTCACTTTGTAACTTGTCATTTAAAATTGTAAGTATTAAGTACTTGTTACAGAATCCTTTCTTTTGTGTTTTTAAAAATTTGTTTCCAAGATTCTCAAAATGGTCATAGCTAAGTAGTATAGGTGGGGAGACAGATGGAGAGAGGTAGTGTGGCTCATGTACAAACTGTGAGCAGTTTCATGGCTGCCTTTAGGCTGGAGAAGCCCCAGAAGAACCCAGGTTAGACAGGGGGTGGCTTCGTATGCACTTGAAAGCCAGCTTTCCTGCCTGTATGGTGAAGCCTGGTGGGCGTGGCAGGTAGGTGATCAAGATCCGATGAAGGTCATTGGCTGCACAGAGCGCTGTGTCTGTGAGAACTGGAGACCTCTGCCATGGGAAATGCTTGGTGCCAGGAACAATGCAGGGGAGCTGGGGAGCCTGTGTGTTAAGGATTTTCCAGTCCTGGGAGTGGGAAGATGAGACTCTGCATTCAGATCTGAGTTTGAATTCATCCTCTCTTGTTTACTGGTCCTCTGACTTTTGTCAAGTTATCTACCCTCTTTGAACTCCTGTTTTCTTGTCTCTCAAAACAGGAGAATTACAACCTGCTGCTAGCATTTGTTCAGGGTAAATTATCTGTGTCTACAAGATGTCACGTATAGTCACAAGCTCAGTGAGAAATAGGCTGTCGCTTCTTCTGCAACTCAGTGCTCGACAAGACATCGGGAGAAAGACAGTTCCTAATTTGTATGTTATGCCAGTAGGAACAAAATTAATGTTTTGCCTTTCCCTAGCAGTATACTTACTCCTTTGCTTCATTACCTCTCCTCCTTTCCTTTCCCTTCCTCCACCAAAAGATCCTGAGACTCTCTCAGAACACTAGATTCAAATTACTTTAAAAGTTGGCTCATTCCCTAGAAATGACAGTGACATAAAAAAATCTGTTCACATCCCAGACTTGACTGTATTTGATTTACACACACACACACACATCTGGCTACCTCTCAATTCCTGAGGGAGAAGGACCACTTTTTCTGAGTTTTCATTCACTGAGCGTGAGAGCAAAGTCTCTTAAGCAGACTTTCTCCTGGCTTCATGCATGGTTTTTTATTGGATTTCTCTGTGGCCATAGAATTATTCTCCTACTAGAAGAGAGGAAGTGGAGACATAGAGATTCTGCTTAGATATTGGTGTCATCATATTTGAGTTGGAAAGGACTTAAGACAGCATAGAGTCGTAACTTTTTATGGGTGAGAATCCATGATGGTGTAACTTGGACAAGAACCTGGGTCTCCTGACATTGTGTCCACATGGATGAAGAGGCAAATGGGTGTGGGATGGCAGGTATCCTTCTTGCTTGAGTTCCAGGGTCTTGCTAGTTTTCATTGCTCAGCTGCCTTTAGTTTATGTCCATGTGGCCTCTCATGGGAATGTCACTCTATCCTGATAGATTGAGTTTCTTATCAGCAAAAAGCTCTGGACCCACTCACATTGCCCAGAGTTTTTCTGCTGACCTGCTGACACTTTATGTAAATGAGACCTAAGAAAACTACTGGATATAAAATCTTTATTGTTATCGTTTGCCCTCGAGTTCCATAGGAATGGGGTGCTGTCTCAGGCTGTCTAAGGCTAGATCTGAACAAAGATTGTGTGATAGGCTGTGCTGCTGGACCATCACAAGTGGAATGGGATTTCCACCTCAGTTTCTAGAATCAGGCAGACGAGTTGAAATCTTGCCTTTACCAGTTACTAGCTTTGTGACCTTGAGGAAGAAAGTTTACTTTTTTGTGTCCAATTTTCTTTATCTGTAAATAAGTTCAGTATTTATTTTAGGGTTTTTGTTTTAGAATTGAATGAGCTAATTGCCTCACTTATACCTAAAATACTGATTGCGTGGTTCTATGCTGGTGCCTTGGTAGTTGATTACTAAGGGAGTTGGCAATGAGAATGGGGGTGGGGGACCCCTGGATCATAGAGCTTATATTCCAGGATATGCTTGTAAATGACTGGATGTGCAGTGGGTTTTTAGTAAATGTCTATTCTTTTCCTAATCCCCATTGATTGTATATATATATTTATACTAATATGTGAACTTTTTTGTTGCAATTTAAATCTCTTTGTAGTATTTAAAATATGTAGCTATAACAAAAATACGTGAAATAAAATGATTTGATTTTTATTTTCCTTTCAATAATGAAAACAAAAGAAAATAGAAAAGAAAAAGTTTTGTAGGACTAGAAATAATTTTATTTCCATGGAATCAAGCCTTTATATTAAGTTTTTTGGTTTTGTTGTTAAATGGCATGTAAAATTAATAGGTTGTGACTTCAGTGTTGATAGCTAGGTGAGTTTCTTGTTATTGTTGTCTTTGATGAATTATTTTCACTAGATCATAAATGATGTGCATGCTACATATTGGAAATGAGGAAGAAGTGGAGACATACTAACTCCAATGTATTTTGTTACCGAGTCCAAACTCATTCTACTTGCCGCATGACAGGCCAATAAACTGGGAGATGAGGTGTTGGGGCAAGGAATAGTGACTTTATCTGAAAAGCTGGCAGACCCAGAAGATGTCAGACTGATTTCCTGGAGAACCCTCTTCCCCAAGTCAGAATTCAGGCTCCTTTTATACTGCAAAGGGGAGGGGG
Source organism: Camelus ferus (assembly GCF_009834535.1). NCBI lineage: Eukaryota > Metazoa > Chordata > Mammalia > Artiodactyla > Camelidae > Camelus > Camelus ferus. The sequence goes on along the minus strand of NW_022589663.1, from coordinate 238,763 downwards.
TGTGGTTGGTTGTTGCAAACTTCTTGCTGTACGAATTGTTTGTCCTTGGTGTCCTTTATCCTTGCAGCTGTCCATGTGGGTCAAATCATGGTGCCCTTGTAAAACCTCCAAAAAAACAAAGGTTATTCTCTACTTTGCAACTTGAAACTCTCTACATAAGTGCAGAAGAGCTAACATCCTTAAAGATCAGAGCCCGGAGAATAGGCTCTCCTGTATATTTCAGGCTAAAGTCAACTTTCTTTCACAAAAGGTGCAGAGCTAGCAAGTCTGAGCCTAGAAAACAGGGCACAGAGTTAAAGCCAAAGGAACAGATCTAACATGGAGTCAGATTTCTTCTTTCCTATTACAATTTCTTTTTCCATCTCATAAATAATTTTAGTAAGAAACATAAGCAATTTCGTATTTTTGCTTCTTAATAACCGATAAGTGGGCTGACTACATTTTTGTGAGCAGGGATGCTGTGAGGGCCTTGGGGTCTAAGCAAACTCTTGTTGAGGGTGTTTGACCCCACAACATGTCTAATGCCCCCAGGAGTGTTGGTGAGGGTCGCCACAGCCTGGCGCTCTATTCAGGAAACTGCATATGGGCATTTACCTCTGGAGACCTCTTTTTTGGCTGCAGGAAATTTTTTCAGATACTGTGATTGAAAAATCACTCCAGCTGGGGATAATTTGGGAAAAAAGGAAGAGGAAAATTGTTTGGAGTAGAGTAGAAGAGAAATGCAGAAGATCAGGGAGGCTGGGGGCTTGGCAGCTGGGCCTAGGGAGAGAGGGGAGCAGAGGTGTGGAGGGGCCCGGCTCCAGAAACAGCTCCTGCACCTGTCCCCGCACCCAAGCCACACAGCTTTTAATTGGCCTGGGCCACTCTCCTGGCTGGATGTCACCCTGGGCAGAACCTTGAGAACTGAAGTTGACAGGTAGGCAGCACTCACCTAGGGGGTCACTGAGGACTTTGTTCAAGTCCACAGTGCCTTTTCTGGTCATGTGTCTTCACTTGCCCTTTATCTCAGGATCTGAGGAGCAGGAGCAAGGAACTCAGGGAGAGACATCTGACTGTGTTAAGAGAGGACAGACAGAGTGACTACGGGAAGCGAGGACTATCGCAGCAAAGTAAAATGACTTCACAACTATTGCATCAGACCTGCAGGTGTGAGAGAGCCTGAGCCTGTCTCAGAGTGCAGGGGACAAGCAGAAAGGAATGGTAAAATTTCCACTGACAATTGAAATTTTGCAAAATAGCCTGCTACTTTTGGTTGTATCACTTGAATGAATGCAGGTGTGTTTCTGTGGGCATTTATAGGTTCACTCAACCCCACCAGCCCCTCTTGCCCGCACCAGGGGTGGGTTTTCTCAAGCACAGTGCCCCTCCTGCTTGGGTGGGCCACGCTGTGCATCCTCGCCTAGGGCCGGACTGCTACAGGACACTGAGTCCCCGAGGCACGGCTTGCGAGACAAGACAGGAACACCACTGCTCTTCACTGAGGGCCTCCTTTTCCCCCTGCAGTGTTAGAATGCTGGTGACTCAGTTAGAAGCGTGCATCCAAGCCGTCCTTCCGTGTCCTCACCATCTGGAAGCGGAAGCCTGAATCTTCTGAATTTCTCCAGAATGTGGTTTACAATCACCTTCGACAAGTGAGTGTGTGTCCTCTTACAAGTGGAGGAATTACTGCCGTTTTCCTGGAACTTACTCACCACTAGTCCATCTGATTTTTCTGTGCTAGGATTCAGTATGGCCTGCTAAAAATTCTGCAGTCAGATCTTGAAACCCTGATGAAGAGGATTATTTTATTTTTTATATGATAGTCTTTTACTTTCAAAATTCAGAATTTTCTGTTCTTTCAGCTTTTTAGGGGGTGTTGGAGAAACAACTTTGCTCTTACCTGTCCTTGCGACCTGTTGCTTTATGCCTCTAACCCGTCTTCTGTCACTTTTTAGGCGGTTCTATTCGTGACCCTGTCCAGGTTGTTCATATTATAAAACATAAAGTCTGTGAAAGTACAGTTCCTTTTATTCCGAAAGGCATTCCACAGATACCACTGAAATCTGGGTGTGGTTTTAAGAAGACAGAACTATTAGAACATGTACTTGCAGGTTGCTAGTGCAAAATCCCCAAATCAAAAGTCTAGCTAAATATCTAAAATCTTTCTAATCTACCTTGGATTTGTATGGATAAGTGAAGTAGTTTGCTAATAACTCAAGACCAGGGTTAGAATACATGCTGGTGTAGCTCAGCAGGTCCTCCAGAGCTGGCACTGTGCCAGAGGGTGGGGCTGAGGGGAGAGGGCGGGGCCGAGGGGAGAGGGCGGGTCCTGCCCTCCCTGAGCTGATAGTTTCATGGCAAAGACCTTCACCAGGTGAAGAACTAAGAGTTTCTTCTAAGAACAGTGGGTTTGAAAAGAGTCTTAAAAGCGCGGGAGTGACAGAATGCCATTTGTCTCAATTAGGGAAGAGCGGCTGGGGGGCCACTGGGAGACTCATGAGTCCATGTGGGCAGTATTGGTGGCTTCCACCTGAGCAGTGGATTTGGGCTAATCTGTATATTTGGAAAGGAATCGAGATGGAATTATTGCAGGCACCATGTGCTTTAATAAGTCCTGTGCAAACATAAACACGGATGAGGCATGCGTTTGAATTTAGTGGTGTAGGGAAGGGTTTCTGCACATTACAGGAGAAGGCAAGGCAGAATTCCTCTTCTTTGTGGGCAGGGAATTGGGTCCACCTGTTTTTTCTGTAACGGTTTCTGAGAGCAGTTTATGGTAATTAACCAGCATTGACAAATGGTGGCACACATTGCATTTAAGAGCTGGCCGGCTACAAACTTGTGTATTGGACAGGTGGATTTCACAGACAAGTGATCAGGTAGATGGGAGAGAGAAGGAGCACATGCATGGGCACCCCAGCTTCAGGTTTAAATCACCATTTCCACACCATGGGAACTTGGACTAGAATGTAACCTCACTTAGCCTGTTGGTGAATCAGTAAAATGGGCATAATATTCACTACTTCCTGGGTTTGTTGTAAGTTGTGTCGACTGAAATAAATGTGCAGCCTAAAAGTTAAGAGTGAAGTTTTATTTGGCGGGAGGACTCGAGCCGGGATGACAGCCTCTCAGATTGCTCTGAGGGACTGCTCCAAAGAGGTAGGGGGAGGAGCTAGGATATATAGGAGCTTTACAACAAAGACCAGGTAGTTGGAACAATAAAAGATTGCTTGTTATCTAAAGAAAACCAGATATCTCAAGTTCAAGAATTTAGTGCTTTTCTATTTATAGGAGGAAGCAAACATTTGGGCTCACTGAATTCATTCCTTTGACAAGCACCTAGGTATCTAGGGCCAGTATCCGGTTCTTTCTTATTATGAATCCCCTCAGAGGGCAGCATTGTGAGTGGCTGCAGAGGCTGGGCTGCTGGCCTGTCCTCGCTGGGGGGTGGCAGCAGCCGCTGATCACTTAGTTTCAGCATTCTTTCTTTACTGACATGGTTGCAGTATTTTCATTCACATTGTAGTATTTTAGTTCACACACTGATTATGGATAATCTGGAAACTTGGAAAGGAACCAAGATGGAATTACTGCAAGTATATTCTACTTTAATATGCGGTGTGCAAACATAAACACGGATGGAGCATACATTTGAATTTGGTGATGTGGGGAAGTGGTTCTGCAAATTAAAGGAGAAGGCAAGACAGAACTCCTCTTCTTTGTGGGCAGGGATGTGGGTCTACCTGTCTTTTCTGTAGCGGTTTCGGAGAGCAGTTTATGGTAATTAACCAACATTGACAAACAGTGGCACACATTGCATTTAAGAGCTGGCCTGTGCAAACTTGTGTTTTGGACAGGTGGCTTTCATAGGCAAGTGGTCAGGTGGATTGGAGAGAGACGTAGCCTAGGCCTGGGCTCAGATTCAGGCTTAAATAGCCATTTCCTCACCAAAGGGCCTTGGACTAGAGTGTAACTTCCCTTAACCTGTTGGTGAATCTGTGAAATGGGCATGATAATATTCATTTCTTCCTGAGTTTGTTGCAAGTTGTAAACAATATTATAACACACATGAAGCACTTAACACACTGGCACTTAGCAGTGTTCACTGCGTCCGTCCGCCCCACTTAGCGTGTGTCAGAGCCGTAAAGGCAGCATGTGTCTGTTGAGGACGCACTGGTGGCCCCTTGAATATGTTGTGAATTTGGTGATTTCCTTTAATCCTTGTAACTGTATGTGCCATGGGCAGTTATTTTCTTGGACAGATGAGGAATCTCAGGGTAAAGAAGTCTGTGAAATTTGCCCAAAGTCAGACCATAATTTTGGGTGCAGGGTCCTCGGTTCAGCATGGGCCCCTGGGCTTTCTACCCTCTCCATTCAGCACCAGAGCCAGACGTGGGGTCGGCTGTCTCCTAGCCCAGAATATCCAGTAGGCAGCAAGACACACCTGGCTCTGTGATGCTTGACCAACAACTCCAGAGGAGAGTTAGTTACAAAAGGGATAAGCATAAAAACAGACGACTGCAAACTGTGATCAGCTTTGAGAAGGAAAGGAACACGTCTCGCCGTGCAGTGCTTGGAGCATTCCCGTCGGGGCTGCTCTGGGGGCGTTCATCTCAGCTAAACAATCTCCGCTCCTGCACCAAGGCAGGAAGACAGATCACGTGTGACCGGATAGACGGGGCCTCATTGATAATACTCATTCACCATTAAGCGGCAGCTGTCACGGGCACTTACCTTGTAGACAGATGTTGGCCATAATCATCACGCGCATTGCTTGGTAGTTGTATTGGCCCCACCTTTGAGATGAGGTCATTGAAGCTGGGGAGTTTGCTGCATGCCCTTGTATACCTCGGAAATTACCCCCACTGGTCTTTTAACCTAGACTGGTGTGGCTGTCATGTCCCAGCCCTGTGAATGGCATCGCGTAGCTTCTCCCAAGTGACCCAAATGACTGACATTGATTTTCTTAATTCGTAGGAAATGGTATGTGACAATAAGAGAAAATGGTAGTAAGAAATTGTTTGGAAAACTAGAACAAAATCCAATTCTTCCCCAGCTGGGGAAGTGTACCCAGTGTCACTCACTCCACTCACTGCCTGGCATCTCCTCCCTGCCGACTCCGTGTTCAGAAGCCACTCTGAGCCTTTGAAGAACATTTTGCCTCATGACACTGTTGACTAGGACCTGCGACAACTCTGTCCCTGGTTAACTCTCTCTTCAAAGCCATTTAAATTTTATGCAGGCTCCTCAGTTCAAATGTAAGAATAGCCTCTTTAAACTTCTTGATGCAGCTCCTTAGTGAAGATATTGCGAAGGAAAACTAGCTAAAACCTGGGAGGTATGAACATAGTGACTGTAACCTCAGCACTTTGTGAAGTTCAGAATCAGAGGGGTGGGAGACTCAGGAAAGGCTTAAGGTAGCAAGGGTAAAGTGAAAGGACGCAGGCTGTGAGACTGAAACATCTCGGTCCCAGCCAGCAAGGCACCTGCGTTCAGGATGGTCTGTGTGGAGAGCAGGTTCTCACAAAGAAAGAAGAGGTGGGATGGGAGGGAGAACAGTTAGGTTTTTACTGGGGAAGGAAAAAGTGGGCTGAACATTTCCTGGTTGAACAAGAGGACTGTGACATGATGTTCTTGTATTTTGGAGAGAAGGGTTTTGTGGGGACAGGCCTAGGGAGAACGCTCTGTGGCTGGGGAGTCAGCACAACAGAGAACCACAGAGAACCGGGCCGACGCCAGGGCTGCTTCTGTCCCTTAGCTGGGGCCTAAGAACTCCCTTCACAACCCAGTCCTGTTGATACAAGAAAACAGATGTGGGGCATGAGAAGGGCTGTGTCCCACGCATTAGTTGAGCCCCTGGGATTTGTCCCTCCAGATGTTGGTCTTTGGCTTCGTGTAGGAAATGATTCAAGAGCAAACAACTGTTGAGTAAAGGTAGATTTACTCAGAGAGATACATTGAAAGGCAAGAGAATCGCCACGAGGTGTGGGGGTTGGGTGCTCAGATTAAAAGTAGGTACACACTCCACAGAGTGTGGGCTTTCTCCGAAGAGGGAGAGAGAGGGTTGACCGCGAGGCGGCGCTGTGTTGCTTGTTTTCTTGGGCTTGGTGGTTTCATATGCTAATAAGTAGAAGGACCAGCCTAAGGGCAAGGGGCTGGGATTCCCGGGGAGTTGGCCATTTCCCACCCTGTGACCTTTTGTGGCTAGCCTTGGGACTGCCATTGTGCCTGGGGGCGTGTTATTCACCATGTTACTATTACAATGGGTGTATAATGAAGCTCAAGCTCTGCTAGAAGTTAAATCTCTTCATCCTGAGCCTCAAGGCCTATTGGAGGTTGAATCCTTCACCATTTTGATGTTAATTGCTGTGGCCTTCCTTGAATGGCTGTGCTCTGCCCCCTTCCATCCTGTCTCACTGTGATGACACAGAGAGAGCAAAGGCCAGGGCCCTGCCTGTGCTCCTGCATTTAACAGGGGGAGGGGTGGGGTGGGCTGAGGATGACTCTGAGTGGTGAGAAGGTTGTTTCAGATTTTTGCACGTGGGATATGGGGACCTTCCAGCAGCCACCGCGGATTTATCTCTCGGGCATTATCGCTTGTGTCACTCATCTTTTTCTATTTTTCTTAAAGTATTTAATCTAAATTTAATATCAGGTTTTTTTAGGAAAGAAATTTCTCTTTTTCTTTTCTTTGGGGCTCTTTTGGGGGGGTAGGTAATTAGGTATATTTATCTGTTAGTGGAGGCCCTGGGGCTTGAACCCAGGACCCCGTGAACGCTAAGCACACTCTCTATCACTGAGCTCTACTCTGAAGGAAAAACCGGGCTGGTCTGACAAGATAACTCATAAGTCTAGGAATGTGAAGGAGAGGCTGGGCTGGGCTAACAAGTCTAAGTATTGGAATACTGATCTGAGTTCTGCTAGACTAACTTGTAAATCTAGGTTAATTTGTGTTGGTTTGCTGTATGTGTTTTGCTAGCCAGCTGGATTTTCAAAGATACATATCTGGCTTGGAATGTTGGTTTGCTGCCTCCCTGCCTCCACTTTTGTTGATGATAATGCTGCTAAAGCTGTTCCATGCCTATTGGCCTAATACCCCAAGCTTGTAATTTACCTATAAAACCTCATGTGCACGTCTTGGAGTTAGCCCGGCAGAACTTAGATCACTAAAGCGACACTTATCACACTTAGATTTATGACTTAGCTCGTTAGCCCAGCTGAGCTTTTCCTTCACATCAGCTGCCAAGAATCTTACAGCTGAATTTCTAGTAGGCCTTTAACACTTACCCTGGCTTAATGGCATCCATTTTTATGACTTTACCTCCCCCTGGTTTCATTTAATTATTGAATCTCCATTTTCTCTTCACTCTCACTTTGTCTATTTGTTGTTATGGTTTTTAAGCTGTGTTTAAAAAAATTGTTTAATTTCTCTTTTAGCAGGAGGCTGAAAGTAAATAAATATGTAAACAAACATCACACTTTAATGCTTTTATACATTCTAAGCTGTTTAGTATTTACTTAAAAACCAAATTGCCTACTAAAGAGATAACATTTTTAAATTATTTTTTAATTTTTTATAAAGGTATAGCTGATTTACAATATGATATAAGTTTCTGGTGTACAATAGATGCACAATTTTTAATGTTATGCTCCATTTATAGTTATTGTAAAACATTGGCTATATTCCCTGTGTTGTAAGTTACATCCCTGTAGCGTGTTTATGTTACATGGAGCAGTTTGTATAAGAAAGTTGGTTATCGCAGAGTCTGGGGCATGGCTGTGTCTGACCCAGGGTCACCGTCACCCTGCCTGTCAGAGCCCAGGCTCTCACACCTCTCTGCAGGGGAGCGAGTGGAGGCAGCCTTCATCAGCGCTGGCACCACCCTCTGAGTGGCAGTGAAAGCAGTGACTGTCTGTGGACGTGCAAAGTGTTGTTCCAGGAGCTTTACTTGCACTTCTGCATTTAATAATTAAAGCCCTCCTTTAAAGAATCCTTTTATGTTTTTAATGAATAATACATTTTATTTTGATATTGATAGACTTCAAACCTCCGGAAAATTTACAGGAGTAGTACAGTAAACGCTTAGATACAGTTCATCTAAAAGGGCACTATTTGTCCTTTTGTGTCTGGCTTATTTTAGCATAAAGTTTCAAGGTTCATCCATATTGTAGCCTGAATCAGTACTTTATTCTTTTGGTTTGATAATATCCTTTTTCTTTTTTTTCCTTATTGGTCTATTTAAAAATATTTTCATTGAAGTCTAGTCAGTTTATAATGTTGTGTCAGTTTCTTGGGTACAGCACAACAATTCAGTTATATAGGAACATACCTGTATTCATTTTCATATTCTTTTTAAACATAAGTTACTATAAGATATTAAATATATTTTCCTGTGCTATACAGTATAAACTTGCTGTTTATTCTATACATAGTCAGTATCTGCAAATCTTGAAATCCCAAATTATTCCTTCCCACACCCTCTCCCCTCTGGTAACCATAGTTTGGTTTCTATGTCTCTGTGTCTGTTTCTGTTCTGTATATAACTTTATCTTTTTGTTTCTTTCTTTTTTGTTTTTTGGTTTTTGGTTTTTTTTAGATTCCACATGTGAGCGATCTCATATGATATTTTTCTTTCTCTTTCTGGCTTACTTCACTTAGAATGACATTCTCCAGGTCCATTCATGTTGCTGCAAATGGCATTATTTTATTATATTTTTATGGCTGAATAGTAGTCTATTTTACAATTATACTAAAACCTCTTTATCCATTCATCTGTCAGTGGACATTTAGGTTGTTTCCATGTCTTGCTATTGTAAATAGTGCTGCTGTGAACATTGGGGTGTAGGTGTCTTTTTGAATTAGGGTTCCTTCTGGATATGTGCCTAGGAGTGGGATTGCTGGGTCATATGGGAGGTCAATTTTTTGTCTTTTGAGGAACCTCTATACTGTTTTCCACAATGGCTCCACCAAACTGCATTCCCACCACAGTGTAGGAGGGTTCCCTATTCTCCACAGCCTCTCCAGCATTTATTGTTTGTGAACTTCTGAATGGTGGCTATTCTGACTGGTGAGAGGTGAGACTTGATTGCAGTTTTGATTTGCATTTCTCTGATAATGATATTGAGCACTTTTTCATGTGCCTATTGGCCAATTGTATGTCTTCATTGGAGAAATGTTTCTTTAGGTCTTCTGCCCATTTTTGGATTGAATTGTTTGTTTTTCTTTCTTATTACGTGTAAATCTGTTTACATATTCTGCGAATTAAGCCCTTGTCAGTCTCATTTATTGCAAATATATTCTCCCATTCCATAGGTTTTCTTTTTGTTTTGCTTACTGTTTCCTTTGCTGTGAAAAAGCTTGTAAGTTTAATTATTTCCCACTTGTATATTTTTGCTTGTATTTCTATTGCTTGAGTAGACTGCTCTAGGAGAACATTGCTGAGATGTATGTCAGATGTTTTGCCTATGTTTTCTTCTAAGGGTTTTATACTATCTTGTCGACATGTTTAAGTCTTTAAGCCATTTTGAATTTATTTTTGTGTATGCAGTGAGGGAGTAGTCTAACTTCATTGATTTACATGCAGCTGTCCAGTTTTCCCTACACCATTTGCTGAAGAGGCTGTCTTTACTCCATTGTATGTTCTCACATCCTTTGTCAAAGATTCAATGACCAAAAGTTTGTGGGACTATTCTTGGTAATTTTGTTTATCCGTTCATTGATGGATGGATATTGTTTGTAACTTTGGCTACTCTGAATGATACTGCCATGAATATTGATGTGCAAGATTTTGTGAGAATATGTTTTCATTCTGTTGGCTGTACAGTTGGCCCGCCATATCTGTAGTTTCCACTTCATGGATCCAGATGGCTGTAAAGGGACTCGAACATCCTTGGATTATGTTATCCAGGGTGGGGGGTTCCTGAACCAACCCCCCGAGGATACTGAGGGATAAATCTATATGTAGGAGTGGAATTGCTGAACCATATAACGCTAACCTTTTGAGGAAACACCATAATTCTCCAAAGAAGCTACACCATTGTCCCTTTCCACTGGCTGCATATGAGGTTTCTCTGCCTCCTGAACGACACTTATTATTGTCCATGTTTTGATTATAACCATCCTAGTGGGTGTAAAAAGCGATCTCATTTTCATTTTGATTTGGCTAGTGATGATGAGCATCTTTTCATATGCTTATTGGCCATTTGTATATCTATTTAAATCCTTGGCAAATTTAAAAATTGGGTCTATTTTCTTGTATTGTTCAGTTGTAAGCATTTGTTATATATCCTGGATACAACTCTCTTATTAGATACATGCTTTGCAAAATTTTTTCTCCTATTCTGCAGATTGTCCTTTCACTTTAGATTTTTAAACATTAAAAAAAATTCTTTATAGGGGAGGTAATTAGATGTATTGATTTATTTTATTTTTTTGCTAAGCACGCACTCTATCACTTGAGATACCCCCTACCACTGTCATTTCACTTTCTTGATGATGTCCTTTGTAAGAAAAAGGTTTAATTTAGATGAAGTCCAGTTTATCTGCTTTTTTCTTCTATCACTTGTGCTCTTGGTATTGTATCTAGGAAACCAAAGCCTATCCTAGGACCACAAAGATTTATACTGTGTCTTCTTTTAAAAGTTTATACATTTAGTTTTTACGTTTCTGTCTGTGATCCATTTTGAATTAAATTTATTTGTTATATAAAATATGGGGGTCCAGATTCCAGATTCATTCTTTTCCCTGCAGATACCCAGGTGTCCCTGCACCATTTGTTGAATAGACTATACTTTCAATGAAGTGTTGTTGGCACCCTTGTGGAAAACTGAATGTAAATGTAAGTTTTTTCCCCCTGGGTTTTTATAGTGTCTCATAGATTTATTAATCCAAACTTATGCCAGTACCATACTGACTTGAGTACTATAGCTTTTTAGTACCCTTTAAAGTGAGTCCTCCATCTTTGCTCTACTTTTTCAAGATTGTTTTGGCTGTCCTGGGCCCCTTGCACTTCCATATGAATTTTGGGATCAGTTTTTCAATTTTTGCAAAGAAGTCAGCTGGAATTTTGATAGGGATTCCACAGAATTTGTAGATCACTTTGGGGAGTCTTAACATTTTTAACAATATTGTCTACCATTCCATGAACATGAGATGTCTTCCATATATGTAGATCTTGTAAATTTTATTTCGGTGATACTTGAAAATGTTCAATGTACAAATCTTGTAAATTTTTGTTAAATGTATCTCTCATTTAATTTTTAATGCTGTTGTAAATGGAAAGGCTGAGCTTCTTAAGGGTGGGACTATATATCAATTTGTTTATTTCTAGGATTCCCACACAGCAAATACTCTAGGTTTATATTTGCTACATAAATCTATCCACAACTCTTCTGACCCCCATGTTATAAGAAACCAAGACTCACGTTAAGCTACCTGAACACCTATCTGGAAGTGAGAAATGAGACCCTTGGTTGAGGCTTTGTGCAGTTGATACTGAGAGCTTATTCAGGATGGCTTCATCTTAATTTCTTTTAAACAACCTTTTGGTGTATTTAGTCAGATACATTAAGAACATGGCCTTTTGATGTGCAGAGGAGCTAAGACTATAATTTTCAAATAATTTCGAGTGAGAGTGTTGTTCTTTAAACCTAATTTGCATCAGTCTTTGAAGATTTATGTTTCAGGAGCTTTGACTAAAGAACACCTGTCTTTATTCAATAACGACAACTAAATGCTCAAGCAACATGTAAGAGTTTGAGCAAACTGCCCCCGCCCCGTAGTGCTGGTTGGCTGCAGCTGTAACTGGAGTCAGCACTTACCTCTCCCAGTACACTTGTGCTGATCTGCTCAAAGGGGTTCGTCCAACAGTTTGTCAGTCTGTTGGAGAAAGCCATAAAACATTGATTTAAGGTTGCTGGAATGCAATATATTCTTATTAATATTAAGTAAGCACATATTGAGTGCTTACTGTATGTTGGGAATTGTCCCTCAGCCTCACATGAATATTATTTCTCTTAAAACCTCACATATTTCCTTGTTATTCACACTTTACAGATAAGGAGACTGAGAATTAGGTCTTCTCTCTTTTGGGGGGAGCTCATTATCAATGACGGGAAGTTGTAAGGAAAAAGATATTGATTCATCCTGAGAAAATATTTTTCTGAGAGTCAGCAATGAAGAGGGTGACCACTGAAGAGGGTGATCATTGTTCGATTGAGATGAGCCCCGGGTTGTACGGAGTCAGCATCCCTGTCCTGGACACGGCACGTGTAGGGCTGCGTGGTGGGTGAGGCGGCGAGGCCGCGCAGGGAACGCGGATGCCGGGCCGTTGGGCTGTGCTCAGGCCGGTGGGGCTTTCTCCTAAGGGCAGTGGACCGTCATTGACAGATTTTAAGTAGGGGAGTGGGGTGCTCTCGTAGATCACTTTTGTCTTGTAGAATGCTTAGAAACATTTAGAAGGCTCGGCAGGAGGTGATGTGATGAGTCAGAGTAGGGTGGCTGCGAGGTGTAGCAGTGTTCAGTTTTCAAGTGGTTTTCAGTCCCAGGTTTGTGGCTCAGTAGCCGTGTCACTTTGGATGACGCACTCAAGGAAGTGAAACAATTTATCTAATCAATTAAAGCAGTGATGTACCGACTTCCCAAGACTGCTGTGGAGATCCAGTGAGATTACGTGTGCGCAGTGTGCAGCGTGGTCCCCAGCACAGAGTCAGTGCTGAGTGAGTGCCATTGAGTACCTGGTAGGACAGGTGTGGGTGGTGGGACTCCATGACTGAGGAAATCTGGGCCCTGAACGAGGGGTCCAGTCACATCTGTGAGTGATGGGCCTGAGCTGGGATAGGGAGGGAGACCTTGTCCCCCGACCAGGGGCCCTGGGCAGGACTGCTATTGGAGGAGAACCGTGAAGTCAGCTCTTTGCAGGTGGAGTTTGAGGTGCCCTTGAGACATCTAAGTGCAATGTCACGAGCTCAAAGAGGAGGTCTGGGCCCGGCTGTGCATTTTCCTATAATCTCAATCCCTGAGGATGCCTGAGGTTTGATCACTGAACGTGAAGACATACTTTACAGGACAAGTGAATAGTAGTATCATCTCTGTCATCAAAGCTCACGTCTCTTTATTCATCACTCACTTTGTTAATTGGGTACTTACAGAGCTCACTTTACCGCCCTCACTTGGGTTCAGGCTCCACAGTAAAGAGCTGGTGAGCCTCCCTCTTTTCCAGAAGAAGACACATTTAGCTGGTAGCATTCTGTACCTCGCCAGACTTAGAATTTTAGTTTGTTGTATTAATTCTATTTTCTGTTGGCCATCTCCTGACAGGAGAGACGTTTTACCTCATGATCATGTTTCAATTAGCTGTTACTGAGAATTGCTGATCTGATCCATAGTGTATGTATTATATTAACTTTGTACAGTATTTATCATTTTTCTGTCTTTGTCCTTTAATTTTGTATGCCCCTTCAATGTTCTATCCTATTTGGGGCGTTATTTTTTTTAATTAAAAAATGTCTGTTAGCAGTTAAGAAAACAAAAACAAAGAAAAATGCACATGATATCTAAATTTAGAAAATATCTAGTGTGTTTTCTGTCTCGGCAATGGAGTGTTCTAGAATCTCGTGAAAACCTTCATTACACAAGTTCCTTGAAATGCTGATTAAGAAATAAAACCTTCCTTCCTCATCTTTCAAGCTGCACAGCTAATTGTCAAGAAAGTGAGGGGAAATCCTCAGAAGCCAAGACAAACCAGAAAGCAGGGATTCTGGGAGATAAGCGAGCCTTAGAAGCCCTGGGGTGCCTGTTGGCTCCTGAACTGAGTTTTAGTTGCCCTGACAGGAGGGCAGGAGGTGAGCCCGATTCCTCTCACACTGGGAGTTGGATGGCTGATCATATGTAAGGCCAAGCCCATCCCGAGAAGCCTGGTTTACTAAAGGTTGAACTAGGAAAAAAAATCCTCAAGGCAAGAAAGTAAGGAATGTCAATATTTTTGGAAGAGGGGAAAAATAACAAATCCAAAGTAAGGATATAGTTTAAAGCTGTTCTGGCATGAGAGTGACCACAAACTCCTGGCAGAAAAGCACAGCTATTCCTGGAATGAGAAGTTGTGTTTTGAATGGATCAGTGAACAGCCATTCCGAAAAAGGCCTCCAGAGTATTGTGGATCAAGATACTGGACCGCAAACACCTCTCTTCCAAGGTCTCATTTAAATAACCAGAAATGTTTTAAAGGAAAGAAGCCACAATCATATTTCTATTTATTGACATTACTATATGCTAGGAATTCAGAGGTGACTATGGAGTTGTCTCCTCTTTTATGGACCTTACTTTCTCTTTGGGGTGACAAACTGTATAGTCGGGGAGGTTGGTGGAGGGAGGTGTTTGTCTGTTGCAATTAGCCAGGAGAGGAGATTAAGAAAGCAGTGAAGGGTGGGTTAACTTTTTAGCTGAGGACAGTCTTGTTCAGTTGGCTTTTAATTGCAAGCTCAATGAGTTGCCACTGGAGGGAATAGATCTTACGAAGGATGGACTTAACTCAGGCCTCTTTAGAATGGACAAGTGAACCTGGAGAAAGACAGTCAAATCTGTGCAGACATTAAAGTTCACTTGAACGTCCTCCATCCCTGAACCAAAGAGAGGACAAATATGCAGCATTTCTTGAGGACAGAGGAGTGGTTTTTAAGGTTCTCCAAGAATGAATCCCAGGGAACCGAGATGGCCAGTTGTCAAACTGTGACTTTGCAATTTGGACGGTGTATCCACCAAGGTTATTGGCATTTTATGGGTTTCCATTTCTCGTTAATACATGTCAGGTGATGAGGACTGTGGACACACGTGTTTGACACCTTGTCGAGGTGACTTTGGGTTCCTGCCTAGAAGCGCGGGCACAGCTGCGGCTGCGTCATACATCTTGCCTGCCCATCCCGCTCCCCGGCTCCGTGATCACTGCAGAGTCGTCCCTTGTTAACCTGTCCATCTCCTCTGTGACATCATAACCCATGAAAAGACCGGAGCGTATTAACTTGGCTTTCTTAAAGTCAAAGGAACAGATCTAATATGGAGTCAGATTTGTTCTTTCCTATTTCAGTAGTGCCATGGAGAAGGAAGTTTGGGCAGCTTTTTGTAGGGTCCTGGAGGATTTCTCTCTCAGCGTCTGGGTGCCTCTATTGAAAACCCTTCATAGCTGTCTGGCGTGCTGGAAAACCACTCCGCCTGTTTTGCCCTGAAGATGTGTTCTGTTTATAACTCATCTCTACTCCTTGGAAAACAACTCAATAAAAACTCAGTTGGTTTTCCACCAGCCATGGGCAGGGGTGAGGGATAGCATGTTATTATTTTATAAAGTAAGAATAAGAATAAGAATAGTAAGAATAAGAATAGTAAGAATAATAAAAGAAGTCTTAAAACAGCACTGGGCACATAGCAGAGAGTCAATAAATGTTTCCTGGCTTAAATCAAAAGTGTTGGCTTAGTGATTCCATGGCTGCTGTATTTGCTGATCTAGTTACTCCTTTGCTTCATTACACTTTTTTTTACTGAAAAAGAAATACATGCATATGGTTAAAAAAAAATTCAAACACAGCACAAAAATATACAAGTGAAAGAAGTTTCCCCTCATCTTCTCTTCTTAAAGCCCTCCCTGGAGATGCCACTGTTTACTATCCTTCGTGTGCTTTTCCAGATATGCTATGCACATTCCCACCTATGTATGTAAATTCCTTTAAAGTTTTAGTTATTTTTAACTTAAAGGGATTTAAATCCTCAAGTGGCTTCTGCCTCGGTAATAGAAAAGAACAAATCTGACTCCATATTAGATCTGTTCCTTTGACTTTAACCCTTTGCTCTGTCTCCTAGGCTTCATCTTGCTTGTAAAACAATGTTGCCTAGAGCCTGAAATATACAGAAGAGCCTATTCTGAAGGCTCTGACCTTTAAGGATATTTAACACTTTTCATTCATAAAATGATAACAAGTTGCAGAATAGAAAATAACGTTTGTTTTGTTGGAGGTTTACAGAGATTTGACCCAGGCAGATAGCTGCAAGAACAAAGGATTCTAACAACAAGGAATTCCTACACCAAGAAGTTTGCAACAACCAAGCACGTAGGAAACGAGCCTGAATTCTGACTTGGGGAGATGGTTTTCCAGGACATTAGTTTGCCATCTAGCTCTACAGAAACTTGCTTTTCCATGCCCCAGCAGCGGGTCTCCCAACTTATTGGCCTGTCCTTCACTGAGGAGAATGAATTTGGACTCGGTAACACTCCTATCTACCTAGCAAGCTGGGCACTGGAACTGAGGACAGCTCTCCCACACCCAGGAACCTACTGTGAGCCCTTGATGGTTCCACTTGGGTTAGGTGTGTTTTACCCAGGAGGGATGGGACTATGCACCAACACTCAGGCAGTCTGCTCTGTCTGGGGCTCTGATCTTGTACCTCCCGCTCCCCGCAAGGCCAACACCTGGGACAGTGGAGCTAAGGCAGAGATCGTGCCTGCCTGTTTCCCAGCCTGTAAAAGGGGAATATGTACACTTCCCAAGGTAGTTCTGAGAGACAACACCTGCGGGTGCTTGGTTCCCAGAGCAACAGGAAACCCAGCTCCACGTGGGGACAACGGGTGTGATCCCCGTAGGGGTTCTGCAGAGGCATCGGCTGGAGGGCTGGACCAGGGAGGTAAAACTTGAGCTGCGGGCCTTGAAGGGTTACAGAATGGTACAGAGGCAGGACTGCTGCCTCCTTCGGGGTGCCCCCAGAAGTAAAGCTTTTTCTCTCCATCTCCGCTACTCCCCTCCCCTCTCCAGATCCCTCCCTTCTCTCTGCTTCTCCTGTCCATCTGTCTCCCTCCACTTTTCCCCTCCTCTCTTCCTCCTCCCATCTTCTCCCTCCCTTGCTGCCCTAGCTTTTCTCGCAGAACCCAGAGGATCGCTGGCCCTCCTACGCATGCGCAGTCAGTGCCAGCTGGACCGCGGTTTGGAAGCTCCAGCTCCCAGCCAGGGATCGGCCACAAAACCTTCTCAGCTCTGTCGCCTGGTAGGCCTTTGGCTCCTGCCCTGGGCCGGGGACTCTGGCTGTGGAAGTGAAAGGAGGGGGCTCCCGAGAAAGGGGTCAGGCGGCTGCGGGAGGGTGGTCCACGTGTCACAGCCCGCGAGGGCGTGAGTCAGCGTGTGTTCAGCTGAATTGCTCGGGGCCAGCCCTCTGTGCCCGCGCCACCTGCCCCGGCGCCCCGGCGCCCCGGCCACAGCTGTCCAGGGCCAGGTGTGCACCTGCCGCCTCTCGCCCCAGCCGGGCTCCCCTCAGTCCGCGGCTGGCGTCCCCTTCCCCTCTCCCACCCGCGAGTCCTCTCCTCCCGGGCTTCCTCTCCTCGGCCACCGACCCGTCCCCAGCCCCCGGGCGGGCTGTGTCCCGCGTGGGCGGGGTCTGCGGACCGGGACGGGGGCGGGTGGCTGGGGCTGTGGCTGGCCTCCGAGCGAGGCTGCAGCCCCGCTTTCCCTGCCCCGCGACCCCGGGGCTGCCCTCCTCTCCCTTTCCCGCTCCCTGAGGACCAGCTCAGCGGCGTGGGCGCTGCTCCCTGGGCTGAGAGCCTCCGGCTGTAAAGCCCAGCTTCTCCTGGTGGAGTCGGAAAAAGGGATTGTCAGTGCTGAGCGAGATTCTGTCTCCTCCCTCAGTGTTTCTGCCCCAGGTAAGTACCTTGAACTCTTTCAGGTGTTATGATGGCGGTGCTTGTTGATGTCACGTGTTTTTATAGTGAGAGGGATTACAGTGTTGAAAGCAGGGCTTGGTTCAGTTAAAAATGAGCTGAAGGCATGAGGCTGTGACATGCTCCTTCCTTCCCTCTCCCAGGGTGAAACGTGTGACCGTCGATTTTAAAAACATAGTTACAGTCCCTAACTAGCCCAGCCCAGCTAGTGTGTGTTAACAGGAACAGCACCACCAGAGGCGTTGGAGACCCAGGGACATTGCAGTCCTAAAAAGCTCCTGGCACAGTTTGGTTTGTTTTGGTTTTTTGTTTTTCTTAAATTGTGGGGTAGACTAGTTGTATAGAGGGAAAAATAATTGTCAAGGAATATTTTTTCATATAACAGCTTTATTGTGATATTGTTCACACACCATGAAGTCCACCCATTTAAATGGTACAATTCAGCAGCTTTTAGCATATTCACAGTGGTGCAACCATTATTATTCCAGAACGTTTTCATCACTTCAGAAAGAACAGTGGAAATGAATGACCTATCCACCCCTCCCCAGTGGTGGTTCTAAAGAAGTTTCTTGGCTGTTCCTGACCATAAATTAACTTGTTACATTCCATGAAAAATCTGGTAGGAATTCTAATCAGAATTGCATAGAATCTGTCTATCAAAACAGGAAGAATTAATGTCTTTATGACATAAACTTCTACCCATGAATATATCTGGGACCCTATCTTTTCATCTCTCCAGAGCCTGGCCCATGGGAAGTCCTCACTAATTGTTGGGCTTGTGAATGATGAGATTCTATACATCATTAGTTGCCACTGTAGCCTTTCACAGAAGAGAAAAGTAACCTCAGTGAAGCCAAGTGACTGTCTGATGGTCAGAAAGAGTGACAGTCAGTGCTGGAGTGATCCAGTGGACTTGGTGCTTGTAACCAGAATTCTCCACCACCTACAGCTAAGGGGATAAGAGTGTTCTTTTATTTTATCTTAATGGCGTTGATTTTATTTATACTTATTTTTTAAAATTATTTTTATTGAAGTGTAGTCAATTTACAATGTTAGTTTCAGGTGTACAGCAGAGATTCAGTTATAAACATATGCATATGTATATAAATATGTTTTAGATTGTTTTTAGCACAACTCATTACAAGAAATTGAATATAGTTCCCTGTGCTATATAGTAGGTCCTTGTCATTTATTTTATATTTATTAATGTGTATCTGTTAATCCCCCCTTTCCTGCCTGCTAACCACAGTTTGCTTTCTATGTCCATGAGTCCATTTCTAGCAGCATCATTTTTCCTAGTAACATACGCTGGTTGACTGCTTTCAGCTTCAGTAATTCCATCTTATCTGTGGGCACTTTTCTTCTGGTGGGCCTTTATGTGGTTTGCACACGTGGTAATAGAGATTTGTACTTGGGAGAACTCCAGGCCTCGTGTAGTCCCTGGTACAGAGTGCCCACTGAGCTGATGCTTGAACTGGGAAAAAAACACACTAAATGTTGGAATTTCCACTATGGTTGAGACTTCCAGGTTTCTATAACCTGTTTAGCCCACCTTAATATTGGCTGCACCCATACTGGGTAATTTGGTGGAACTTCATGTTATGGTGGTGTAGAGACAGGGCCTTGTATGCTTCTTCTCTTTCCTTTTTCTAACACTCATTCTCCTGGGCCTCCCAGATCCTCCCCCAGCAGTGCCCAGGGCTGGCTTGATGCTGCGCTGAAGCAATATTTGTTAATAAGGCCCTTTCCTCATCTCTTCTGAACTTCCGTTTCTTTCTCTGCACAATGAGGGCTTAGACTAGATAAGTGCTTTTCAGTTTCTTTTAAAGCCATGTTTCCTTTGAGAAACAGAAAATGCAAATCTCTCCTCCCATCCCAACCCTTTAGATTTTGATACTTCCTCCAAGGAGTGACATAGCTCTTTGTGGAAAATTGAAGTTATTGTGATTCCAGATGGCACAGAAAAGACTCTTCAGAAATTTATTGCAGGGAGAGGGCAGGAAAGGGGCAGCATGTCACACTTTCTAGTGTGAGCACTGGAGCAGGGGCTTGGGTTTAAATACGGTGTCTGACGTGGCCTCTCTCTAATCTTTCACAATGTGATAAACCTTTCTCCCTCAGTTTCTTAATGTGTCAAGTTGGGGTGATAATATTTTAGGGCTTTTGTGAAACATTATACACATAAGCCATTGTGTCTCGGTAGAAACAAGACCTGCTAGGGAGTCAGGGATTTCTTTAAAAAAAAAAAAAATCTTGTCCATAGCACTCTGTCTGTGTGTATTTTGAAGTTCCTGAAGGGTGAGGGTTGAGTCTAAAGTCCATCGTGGGACAGGTGGCCCATGGGTCTGTTTGCCCCAGATTGCTCCCTCCTCCCCAGTCCTCTTCCTCTCAGTCCAGGATGAAGTTCCCTAGTAGATTTACACAGAGGTCTTATGGAAATGGCTTTTCATTTTATTGTTTCACCATGAAGGGCTGCCATCGTAATCTCTGTGGTCACGTTTTGGTGACATGAATGCTATGCAATTGGGACTTTCTATTTAATAAAAAGAAAAAAATTACAAATACAAAATTAGACGTATGGTGGTGACAGGGGCTCTTGGAAGTGGGGACCATTAGCTTTGTTACTGTCAGGTGCAGTGGCCTCTGGCCATAAGGACCCATCCTCGTGCTCTGAAGTTGGAGGGACCAGTGGGTTCAGTGGGAATGTTAACTGAGTGTATCTCATGGGCTGGGCATTGTCCTATTTGTACTGTGTGTCCCTTATTTGAGACAGTGAGCTCATTTAACCTCAATAGCCTCTTTAAAATATTAGACTTTTTATTTTGAGATATAATGTAGGTTCCCATGTAGTTGTAAGAGATAATATGGAGAGGGCCTATGGACATTTTGCCCAATTTTCCTTAATGGTTCCATCTTGCAAAGTTGGGGTACAATTCATTACTGACTCACTAACACTTTGAGGTTTGTGTTATTGCCCTCATTTCTATTCATGATTAAACTGGGGCTTAGAGAAGCACACAGGCCTGCCCAGGTCACCCACGTGGTTAGTGTAGAGTCGGGTGGAACGTGGTCTTGGGATTTCCAGGCAGTATCATTATGATGGTCTGTGGCAGGGAGCAGCATTCACTTTTCTTGTTTATTCATTCATTCAACAAACATTTATTAAGTAACCTCTGTGGGTCAGATGCTTTCATAGGGTTATCTGATTCTTCAGCAGTACTGAGAATCAGGTAATGTTTTCTATTTTTTAATCTGAGAAAATTAGCTCTGAGATTTTATAACCCCCCCAAAAATATATAGCTCATAAAGGAGGGATAGTAAATTTGTACAGTCCCCCCTTTTTATGCAGGTGGTACCCTAGGCATTTTACATTTGCAAACTTCCATAATCCAGATATATTCTTGTAAGGCAAGGATTTTTTTTTTTAATTCAAGTATAGTCAAGTTTACAATGTTGTGTCAGTTGCAAAGTGTTTTTGAAATTTGAATTAAAAAATATTTTTTGAGGAGTGTAATTAGGTTTATTTATTTGTTTCATTTTTTAAAATGAGGTACTGGGGATTGAACACAGGACCTCGTACATGCTAAGCACGTGCTCTACCACTGAACTGTACCTTCATCCCCAAGGCAAGTTTTCTTCTCCATAATTCTGCAGCTTAGAAGTTCAAATAAATTGGAGTTGAAATCCAGATCTTTTGATCCCACTGTGGTTCTTTTCTTTATATTCTGCTGAAGGGGTGTGGGGAAAGCAGTTCCTTTGTTCATTTCTTTATTCAGGAGTGTTGAGCACTGACTTTTCATCAGGGTCTGGCTAGGTGCTTGGAAAAAGAAAACAAGAAATGATCCTTTTCTGCAGGGGCAGGAAGCCTAGACCAAAAGCTGGGTAATGTGATCCGAGCTACAGTAGCCATGTGCAGACTCTGAGGACAAACTGTACCCCCGGCTTTGCTTGGGCTTCCCTTGCCTTCTGGTTGGTACACACCAGGTCACTGCAATGCAGAGGGGCCCGCAGAACACAGCACAGTATGTAAATCGATCTCCTCTCCCCTCTCGGCAGGGCCTGCTACATGAGAATCCCTGACTACGTGCAGTGTGCTGAGGACTACGAGACTCTCCCCGTGGTGGTCCAACACATGGGGATCATCTCAGAG
Organism: Camelus ferus; assembly: GCF_009834535.1. Classification (NCBI taxonomy): domain Eukaryota; kingdom Metazoa; phylum Chordata; class Mammalia; order Artiodactyla; family Camelidae; genus Camelus; species Camelus ferus. The sequence goes on along the minus strand of NW_022589663.1, from coordinate 216,944 downwards.
GAGAATTTCCTTTGCATCTATAAGCAAATCTCCTTGGTGAGCCAGATCATCCCCTGCAGCTCCCCCTGGGCACTCTGTATCCACTACAGGCACCACTATGTGCCCGAGAATGGGTGAAGCATCTTCCAGACCCACCGCAAGGTCGTGGGCCTTGTCACCATTACTGACTGCCTCTCGGCCAAGGCCTTCGAGAAGCTCCACGTGCAGAGGAGCTGTATGGCACCACGCTTAATGACTCTCAGCTCTTTGTCTTTGTGCTGCATGGGGAGGTAGCAGAGCAGCCACGCACCGTCGTGGCCTTCAAACTACGAGGACTGCAGGATGGTGGAGAAGATGATCGAGGAATTCACTGAGTCACTCTGAGTCACTCTTCATCATGCTCAAGTCCAAGTGGCTGGATGGGCCCCCCGACAAGTCTGGGGACATGATCTCCCTCTTCTGTATCCTGTTTCAGAAGGAGGACTTCATGGGACTGGACACAGACAGCAGGTAATTCTACCTGGATGCCCGTCCGTCCTGGCTGTGTGCCGGGTTGCTTCCCTACATCCAGAAATGGATCGGCAAGGAAGAGGGCTGTCTTGTAGCCAAGGGGGAAGGGAGGTAATGCCCGCCGGTTTACAGACATTTAAAAGTGAATCCGCCTTTTTTTCACAGAGATCCTTTTAGGGTTAGTGTGGACACTTACTCCCGCTTCTCAGCCAGGACCCCTGGTGGGAACCCTGGAGTTGCTGTCCAATAGATTAGCCACAGCCACTGATGCTAGGAGCGCTGGGGAGGAGGCTGCTCTGAGCTGAGATGTGCTGTAGGTCAAATGCACATCAGACGCTGAGACTTGTCTAGTAAAAAGAATGTAAATTATCTTGTTACTTTCTATATTGATTACATGTCAAAAGGATAGTATTTTACATACAGTAGATTAAGTAAGATCTGTTCTTAAAATCACTTTCTAGATTTTGTTTGTTTCTTTGTTTCTTTGTTTCTTTGTTTCCCGTTTTAAATGTGGCAACTGGGAAACTTTCTTTACAATGGCTCTCATTTCATTTCTGTTGGGCAGCCTGTCCTAGGACAGTCTCATCCCTTTGCTTATAGATGAGATGCTGAATCCCGAGACACAGAACGAGGCGCTGGTTGAGCTGGGGGTGGAGCCAGTGTCTCCTGCCTCCCAGGCCCAGCACCTGCATGGCTCAGGCCCTCTCTTCCTGCCCGACAGCCACCATGCCAAGTTAGGACATCAGAAACACCGCCAGGGACTTCCGAATGAACTCCTTATGCAGGGAAAGGCATATCACGGAGTATGGGACAGAGCAGGGAAAGGTTCATCCTCACTTTGTCCCTGTGATTAAGTCAACGGCCACACTTTGCCTCGGAAGTGCAGATGAGCTCTTCTGGGCTGCCTAACCCCCCCCCTTCTGCTCTGTTTCCCCTTGTATCTATCGTGCTGTCCCTCGGGCAGAAGAGGGTGAGATGCCTTTGCCGAGAGGTGGTCCCCCTTTGCTGGGGAAAGTGAGGGAAGCTGTGTCTCCCCGGCTTACGGCCTCGGGCTTTGATACTGGAGACCGCTCATGGCGGTCCCACAGGTGGCGGTCGGAGGACCTGGCACGTGCTGCCGGGCCCGCTCTTGAGGCAGTGCTCTGTGATTCTTGAACTTACCTAAGATCAGAACCTACTTTCTGGTTGTTGGTAAGTTGGAGGAGAAGATGCCAGAGAATTGATAAAAAGAAAGTCCAGACCAGCCCTGTGAGTGAGAGGCACAGGGGGCCCGAGTCCCACCTGCGTGTGGTGCCTGGCGGGCTCTGGATGAATTTTCAGTTCATCCCCGGACATGCATCTATGGCTTAAGGAAGGGGCAAGTTATGTCGTGGCCATGATCTGTACTTGTCCTCACAGGGCCCTGTGATCTACATGCCCGCACTCCCCTTCTGCTCCTTGGAGATGAGGTGGCAGGTTTAGGAGACTGGGTACTGCTGAGGGCACAGCTTCCAGTACCGTGCTACACCGAGGCTGGCTCCGTTCACCTCACCTGTCACCTCCTGCTGAGCCCCCAGGTGTTAGTCATCGTAGGTGCATCAGTGCAACGTAAGCAGGGACCACCTTCTCCCCATGGACAGACTGGTGGGTGAGCAGTGGAAGCCTGGAGCCCAGCCCCAGCCCCCTGGCCAGTGCCTCCTCTTTTGTCATAGGAGTCACTGTTGACACTTTTGCTCAGCAACTGCTTGGCTCTGAGTCTGCAGACCCACCAGAGAATGCCAGCTTGTTTTTGCCTTTTGAAGTCTGCCCTTTGGATTGGCGGAGTAGCTAGATGTGTTCTTAGCCCATAGTGGCTGACACAGTCACCATTGTTTACCCAGAACCTCGTGTACCAGGCATGGCTCTCGGCATCAAAATATAGCAGCGCATTAAACCTCCCTCCTGGTGGGTCTGTCTGTGTTGGTACAATAAGCGCTCAGCCAGCATCTGAACGTCAGTGAGATAATTCGGCCAGTGAGCTTGGGTCAAGCACGTTCTTCTCCAGTCACTTTTACTCCATTGTTGCTTTTACTATTCCACAGTCATTAATATTTAAAACAATGCTTTGATGCAGGAGCAGAGCCTAATTCTCTCCTGCTACTCTTGGTGGGAGTGACTAAAACTGTCCAGCCTGAAATGCGACCACAATTTGTAGCTCAAAAGCTGCCTAGACTCATGTAGGTGGAGTTTTGGTTAGGAGCGTTGACCACATTGGGGTCCCCCGGCAGCGCCGCTCCTCTCAGGCCCCTGCCTTCCCTGGAGCAGGAGGTGAGGGTGGGTCTCACCGTCCCCGATTTCCTGGCCTCACACACTCACGTAAATTCTTGTACATGCTGTCAAAGTAATTTTTGTTCTTATGAGTTTCTAATTTTCTCTTGTTCCTCTTTTCCTTTTTCTTTATTCCTTTTTCTCTTGTACTGCCCTGTGAGCATGTTGTTGTGTCTGAAAAGGTGGGCTGTGCACACCATGCATTGGAAATAGCTAGATTGCCTTCCGTGCTGTCTCCATCACTTTAAAAAGCAAAAACTTAACAGCTGCCTTGACCCATATATTATCCTAGTCATCTTTTTATTTTCTAATTTTTTGGAATATTTGCTTTGTTAGCACAACACCAACTGGTGTTTGATACCTGTTAAAATCCTAGCTTTGAGGACCCTGTTTGGTCCTCCTTATATTTGGTGACAAATGCACCCTTATTAAATTTGTTTGATTGTTTTCTAGAAGTGAGATGCTAATTGATATAGCTGGCTGCTGAGGGATTATTTTAATGGAGTATTTAAACTTGTAAAGTCAAATTCTGCAGCATCTTGCTCGATTCCCTCTTTTACACAAACGTGCTCGGCACGCAGTTCAGGGCTGTCGCTGTGTGACGTGCGTGACGGCGCTTCCTGGCCGGTGGTCACTGGTGAGGAGGTGGCAGGCTCGTGGGTGAGCAGCTGCAGGGGACGGTGTTGGAGGAAGCAGTCACCGTTTTCTTATTTTATTTCTTTTTGCATTCTACTTCCCTTTGCCATTTATTTTACTTTGCCTTCATAAAGGAGCAGAAGCGAGTCTAAAATCCATGCCACTCTTTTGTTCCCTTTACGAGGCTGGTTTTTCTGAGTATCAGGACAACATGGCCTTCTCCTAAGTAGCTGGCTCACCTGGATCTGGTGGACACAGGGACCGCTAACGGGGACCGTAGCTTCCTCTCCGTTTCAGCCAGTGGGCATTCAGAGCCGGGTCTCTGGTTTGTCTCAGCAGCCGTGCAGGCCTCCCTGCACCGGCCTGTACTTTTTACCCATGTTGGCAGTAAATAGCTGACTCTGTGTCTGTTGCCGCTGGCGTCCACCACTGACGGCCATGTCGTTAGTTTGCGGTAGTGAGTCTCCAACACCCCAGTCAGCCGTGAAGGAAGATGCTTTGGCCGACAAAGGACTTTGGATTCTCACCCCCACCCTGGTTCATCTCACCCGGGGGAACGGTTTGGCCACTACCGTCATGCTGACCATGAGGCCTTGTTTCTCCTTTCATGCTCTGGTCCAAATGTGGACACTTCGTTTTTCACTGACTTGGTCTCGCTTGAGACAGGCCAGACTTTCTGAAAGAGTTCATCACATTCTGGGTGGGGAACAGAACAGAAGTAAGTGTCACAAGTAGAATTCCAGGCTATCTGGGTTGGCAAATGCAGGCTGGGATTTGTGATGGCTCGGCTGTGCCCTGGACACAGGCCTTTCCCGTGGCTCCCAAGATCCCAGGGGTTGGAGTGAGAACAGCCTTGCCTGGGTTCCTCCATCCTCATCTGCTCACTGGCAGGTGTGTCTGCTAACTAGCAGCTCCCCCAGACCTCGGACCCTTCAAAGTTCAGATCATGGGACAAACTCGAGTCCCTTCTCCTGGGCCTCCTTTGTGAGAATCCAGTGCCTCCTGAGGCGACCCATGCCAGGAGATGCCTCCCCCTCCAGGGAGCACCCTTCAGAGGACTGTGACTCAGTGCAACAAGCTGTGAGCTTGTGGGGTTACGGCCATGGTCCCTGCAGAACCAGACTTGAGATGGGCTTAGTAATGGAAATAATAGGACTGATTCCAGGGCAGGGCTGGGGGAGGGAACAGGGGAAACTGAATATGAGCTTAAACACCTAGGTGGGTGCTGGGTCTGTTACTAAAATGGGGAGCCTGGGAGGTACCTGCCAGGAATCGAATTCCAGAGTAAATGGTGGACATGAGGCATTTTTAAGATGCCATTTGTCATCCAAGTTAGGACTTCAAAGAGGCAATCAGGTCTATGAGCCTGGGGCTCCGATGAAGGAGCCGGACTAGAGATACACGTTAGGAGTCGTCATTCTTAGCTGGTGTTCACAGCCGTGTAGGTGGATGAGCTCATCTCGAGAGGTGCAGACTGAGGCTGAGGGGGCCAGGGCTGTGCCTTGGTTGGAGGAAAGCCCAGACCATGCACCTTTGGTGCGTCAGTCAGAGGCGTTTGTGATTTTCAGAGCAATGGGATTTATCCTTAAGGGACCGTGGGATGGGCAGGGCCACCCTGGAAGAATTCTGAAGGACAGATCGTGGCCACGTGTGTGACTTGTGAAGTTGCAGAAACTGCAGGGTCCGGGAGGGTAGACACCTCAGGGGATGGAGTTGGAGTGGGGAGTGGGGAGAATATAGTCACACTTACCTGTGAGGGAGGGAGGGAGGCCTAGGGACTCCCTGCCCTACCGAACTCGCTTTCCCATGAACAGAAGGCAATCAGACAGAGTATCTGAGGTGAGAAGGGAAGGGCGCTGGGAGAGGAGCCAAACTAGAGAATGGTGCTTGGACAGTTCTGGAATAGTCTCCCTGCAAAATAGAGTTAAAAAACCCAGACTCTTAAGAACATTGATAGTGATTGGGGAGGAGGCAGTTGTTTTCCTTGCCTCCTAAGGGTAAGGCATGTATCCAGGTATACACAGAAGATTCAGGCAGTGTTCCGGGTGCTTGCTCCTTACCAGAGGGAACAGTGCAACTTTAAAGGGGGAGAAGGGCAGTGGAGGGAAACTAGCCAGGCCCCATGTCAGGTACCAGTCGGCCACCCTACTTGCGTGTTGCAATCACATCCATTCCTCCCATGTGGGTGGTGGCAGCCCCCTTTTGCAGATTGGGAAGCCTTCTCAGAGGGGTTAAGGAATTGGTCCATGTAGCGGCTAGTAAATGCTGTAGCAGGATTCAAGCAGGGCCTTGTCAGACTTCAAGGGTGTGATTTCTCTACTAATTCCGGTACCTACCTTTTGTACCTGGAATGGTGAAGTGGGTCAGTTTTGGAGCCTTTCAGAAAAAGTGCGATTTAAGTGCCTCAGGACTGTTTCACAAAGCTCAGTGTTCTTTGATGGTTCAGAAGCACCGCAGTGCTTTACTCCCCACAGAGGTTAGGTCTTACTCCTTTGACGATGACATGGTTGCAAATGACGTACAGGTGCAAAACCAGACTTAGCAGCTTCTGAAGGAAGCTCTCCAGTTCTCCCTTGATAGACTTTATTCCACGGGATGTAACTGTGCTGCAGCATAGGCCTGAGCCTTCTATATGGAGTGAGGGTTTGATATCCAAATTTAGCATAAAATGGTCAGATGAAGATAATCGACTTTGACAATTCATTTTTGGTTTTCATTAGACAAAATATACTATCAGTTAATGGCCCATATAGAGAATGAAATTGAGTACAGATCATTGCATTTCTTACTTTCTATTTAGATTTCTCTTACAGCATAAGTTTGCCTGCTTTGGAACATCAGATCCACCACCAGGGCGCCTGTCAGTGTGTTGATGTGATTGCATTTACACACTGAATGTAATCTGGGCTTCCTCAGCCCCAAACACTCCAGTGCAGAATCACGGGCTGTAGCCATCTCTTAGTCACACAAATACTTCTAAAATTGTATGATGCCACAAAAGAAAGAAGAGAGAGAAAGGGATTGCCTTTATCAAAATTCCTTTCAATTCTAACTGCAAAGTGTTGTTGAGGAGCTCTGGTTTCCTTTGTATATGAATATATACATTTATTTGCATGTAACCTGGGTTTTGGACTAGAACACCAAGCCTTTGCTGTCCACAAAACACAAAAATAGTAGTCAAATTGCCAACGTGTGAAATATTTTATTCTTTTTTCTGAGAAGGAATCCTTGAATTTGGGACTTGGGCTTTGATTTTTGGTTTTTGTTTCTCCCACCCCTCTTGTAATCTCTCACTCCTTCCCACATGACCCCCAAGAGGTCGTGGTCTCAAAGGAGCGGACAAAAGCCCAGTTGGTCACCATGCAGTGCTGCTGTAGAGGGAGCCCAGCCAAGACATAAAGGACATAATTAGAGAGGACTTCCTGGAAGAAATGGGCTCTACATTCAGTTTTGAGGACAGAGTAAGAGTCAGCCAAGAGAAGGAGTCAAGAGTGTGTCTCAGGTTGTAGGTGCAGCCTGCGCAGAGGCCTGGAGTCTTGTGGGGTGGGGTCTCGGGTAGAGTGCCTTGTGTGGTCCAGGGTGGAGGGTGCCCCTGCTGGGGAGGACACAGGAGAGGGCCTGGGCTGGAGGGAGTTTGAGGAGCTTGGGTTTTACTAGAAGTGACACAGGAGGCAGTGAATGTTGTTAGCAGGAAGTGACCCTCAGTAAATGTACATCTGGTTTTACTTCTGATATTCTACAGAAAGAAGGGTCGGGACGGGCAAGAGCAGCTCTGTTTGTCCCTTTGAGACCCACCCCGTCATTCATTTATTCATAACACGCTCACTTCTGCGTGTCTAGGGGAGAGAGTTTGGTCCCACAGTAGTAAGCAAAATGTATTTGCTTCTTGGGAGCTTAGCAGTGTCAGAAGTTGACTTAGCCTAGAATCTTCTAGGAACAGAGGAACAAATTAGGGAGGTTGGAGGGAGAGAAGGCTTCCTTGAGAAACAGTCAAAATGAGCCTGGAATCAAGTGGGAAGTAGGAGCATGTCAGGGGGGCCCTGAGGTCACTGGGGTCCTGGGTACTGAGGTGAGGCTGGGCAAGCAGGGTCGGGTGTGGGGCTAGAACTCTACCAGGGAGCCTCTGAAGGGTTTGAAATGGGGGTTATCTGATCAAATTTGTGCTTTGAGAAGGCTGCCCTGGCTCTGTGTGTGTGTGTGTAGCGGGGAATTGGGGGTGGGTGCCACCAACTGGGTGGGGGTTATTAGAAGACAATTCACAGGCTGGGAGGCAACCAGTGGGAGAGGGGCGTAGGGGCTGCTTGGGGATGGCAGGGGCAGTGTGGATGCCGGATTTCCTTATGGGAAGGGCTTGTTAGCGGGGCCGCTCTAGCGGCGCCTTTTGGCTGGAAGAAAACAGATGGAGGCCTCCAGGTGGACTTTCCTTTACTCTACTTCCCAGCCTTGTGTGATGATCTTAGCTCAGCCAACATTTGTAACAGAAGAGCTAAGTTCCAGGGTAGCCCAGAACTTTGTTGAGCTCGTTTGAGTGAGATCTGATAGGATTTAGGTTTGTGTTCAGATCTGCACGTTCACTTAGCTAGAAATGTCCCGTCTTTTAGATTTCCATAGGGGTTTTTATTCTTGATAAAGATTGCTTTCTTGGTGAGAGGAAATTTAATACAGCTTTTGTCTTTCTCAAAAAAATCATATCTTATAAGAACTTTAATATTCAAAAGAATAGGAATATTTAAAAATGATAAAGTAAGGTTTTGGTGTAGTTTCTTTGGTTTCTGAGTTAATGTGGAGTTAGAGCCTTTGCATTACTTAATAGCACATCCTTGTCAGTATTTAAAGAGCTGTTAGTGAGCGCCCCAGGCCCCACCTCTCAAAACATCATTAAAGTTTGCTCTGAAATAGTGAGGTCATAAAGGTCTTGTTTGCAGAAGCCAAACAGTTGGTTTATAATATGCAGCATAGCTCCCTATATAAAATAATAATAGGTTCAAAATTAAGAAAGTGGAAGACAATTGATTTTTTTTACAGCTGAAACATAAACTTTCTTGTGCTAATGTTGCAACTGGAAATTTTGAAAAGAAAAATCCTACTGTAATATCATCTACGTGGAATACATATATGAATTTCACGTTTGAAAAGTAACTGCGCAGTGGTTTTTGGAGTCAGGAGCATTCCAGCTCAGATACTGGCAGTGGTGGTTGCTGGTTTTCAAGGAAAGAGCCTAAATTTGCCTTCTTAGCATTTTTTTTTTTTTTTTTTTTGTAGTGAGACGGTTGAGTAGTGCTTTGCCAGCATAATTTTGGGGCAATTTGGGGGCAGATGTCTTGCACCTGCAGTGAGATATTTCCATGCATTTTATTTTCCGGACATCACCAGGGCACATGTGTGGTTTGCACCTGCAGGCTGGGGTGCTGCAGGACTCCCTGATCCATCACTGTTTTGTCCTAGAGCTGCTCCGGTCAGTGAATGATTTTCTGTGGCTTGGAGGTAATATGGTCTGATGCAGATAATCAGATGTGTAGTTAAAGGGCTATTACTTGAAATAAGATAAACCTAGAAACATGGCTCTAAAAATACAGGATGAGGGAGGAGAATTGGTTGAGCTGCTTGCAGTGGGGCGTCTTCTCAGATGACTCCCTCATCGTGATTCCTGCCAATATCCGCCCCAGCCATGCACGGAAGTCTTGCCGAAGCAAGCATGCACTATGCTCAGAAACGCACCGAAATTCCTTGTGCCTCTGTTTGTAGGCTTTTTCTTTTTAAAGCACATCTTGCCCTTTGCTTAAATGCCATCCCTGCTAGTCACCTCTTACACTCATTCTTCTGGACCTCGTCCATACATAGCTGCTGATTGGATGAACAGAATGTAGTATCTCCATGTATTGGAACATTATTCAGACGTAAGAGTGAATAAAAAGGAAAAAATAAATAAAGCAGAAGATGAAAAAGGCCACGTATTCTGGGAAGTCCACCCTAAATGCTCAACCCGCCCTTTTCCCTTTGTAACCCAATCCCTTATGCTCCACTCTGCTCTTTTTGATAGTACTTACCACCTTCTAATAAACTTTAAAGTTTTCCAAAAAAAAAAAAAAACCAGAGAGATGCTGATACGAATTCAACATGGATGAGCCTTGATAACAGCATGTTAAGTGAAAGGAACCAGACACAAACGGCCACATATTGTTGACTTCAGTGATCTGAAATGCCCAGAAAAGGCACATGCAGAGGCAGAGAGCAGGTGATGGTTGCAAGGGGCAGAGTGGAAGGGGATTAGGGAATGACTGCTAGTGAAAGGGGGTTTCTTCTGAGGTGATGAAGTGTTCTGAAATAGATGGTGGTGAGGGCTGCACAACAGTGAGTGTGCAGAAGATTCCTGAGCGCTGTCTCTGGGAGTGCCTGTGTTTGGGGTGGCTTTATTTTGTTCTCACCCTGCAGTGTGAAGTGTCATCTTGTACTGAGGCCATTCTACTCCTGTGAGTGGTGAGGCTCATGGACTTTGCAGAGTCATGTTTCTTTTTCCCCCTTGCTGAGTGTAGGCAAAAAAGTTTTAAGCCTGAGAAAGTGCTCCATCTGCAGAAATGTCTTTCAGTTTTGCATGGTGTAAAAATCTTGAGAGCTTTTTAATCGTTGAGGACATTCTGTCGGGGGAAATAGCCCGTGAAGCCTGGGTGAGACCTGGAAGAGCCGCGCTTCCCTCCCTGACACGGGTGGGGATTTCACCCCCGTTCAGTCAGTGAAGGGCCCAGAACCGTGAGCGGAGTTGACAATCGTGAATATTTATGTGTATCCGCTGCTTCATCTTGGATATTAATTTCAAGCTTAGTCAGTTTGTGGCGGCAGCCTCATCCTACATCAGGAATTTATAGTATCTGCTCTTTGAGGTAAAGAGCAGACAGACTTGACTATTTTACAGTCTCCCTTGAACTGATATCTCAGATTCCTTTGTCAAAAACAAAACAGCAGAAATACAAACGTCCTTTAATGCCAATGTGACCTGGAATGGCTTTAGTCTCTGTGCCTCAGTGGCCTTATCTGCGGGTGGGGAAGATGATAACAGTGCTTCCCTCAGAGTGGGTTGGTGAAGGTGGATTGAGAAGCACAAATGGAGGACTTACACGAGATGCTCATGGATGACCGAATTTAGTGCTCTCAGCCTGGTGAGGCCTCAGGCAAAGATATGTCAGAACAGAGCATTCCTAGCCGGAGTTCGGTCCGTGTTGGCAGCTGTTACGATCACTATCACCACTGTGGGTTATCAGGTAGTTTTAAGAGTTGGTAATATGAATTCATGAATAATGTTAAAAGACTAGACATCTCAGATCCAGTTTACATAGTTCTCAAGATTTCCTCTGAGAAATGGATGTTTTATTCCCCATGTTAATTCTGAGTTGAGTCTCTAAAAAAATTCTGTATTCCTCCATCTTTTTGCTTTATTTCTCCATTTCTTAAAAAAAAATTTTTTTGACGGAGTTACTGCGGACTGAACTGAAGGCCGCATGCATGCGAAGCACATACTCCCCAAATGAGGTATAATCTCCCCCATATTTTTTTTAAACTTTACTTTCTTAGTATTCAGAGTTTAGAGGCCTCTAATTCTTTTTCTGGAGACTTGTCCATAAACCTGTATATCTCTAATTAATGGACAAAACTTGGTTTTTAAAAAAATCAATAGAATATTCCGCAATCCATCCAAAAGGAAATACTCATTGACTTAAAAATGTTTCTCCTTTATGGTGATTTCTACTTTTTGGTCTAGCTTAATTTATTAACAGCCATCCTCATCATCATAATGACCAAACTCGCTCTGAGTGGTCACCTACCTAAGGCTAAAATTCTTTCCTCATGCTTTACTTCATAGCAAGTGTTTGAGTGTAGGTAACAGTGTCTGTCTTTTGGCAGCTGAGGGATTGAGAGATGGGGCAGCTTGTCCCAAATCACACGCAGCTGGAGGTGGCTAGCTGGGTGCTGGAACCTAGGCTGCACAGGATGCATTCTTAATTGCTCCTCTAATCAGCCTCCCGTTGAGTGGTTTCCCGAACTCCTGTGAGTCCATAAATGGCCGATTTTAGTGATCTCAGCCTGATGAGTCCTTCAAAGGAGAGACACCAGTGAGAATGTGAGTACAGAGTGTCATAAATTAAAATTGTACATTTTCATAAATGTTTTATTCTCAGGTAATGACTTAAAAAGTTATTTTTTTTTATTTTAGTGCTCTGTAAGCACTAAAAACAAAACATTAAAAATAATTATAGTGCAAAAGAGGAGTGGGCTTTGAAAGTCCAGCCATTGCTAATGATGTTACTTGTTTTTCTCTAGTGGCCCTTTTTGACAGAAACACTTGCAAAGACTGAATTGTTTTTATGTAGTCTTAGTATGGAAGAAAAGATTGTCAGTGAATATTGTAAGTAAAATATTTAGTCTTTTCTTTCCTGATGATGAATATGTAAGTTGTTTTCATGGCTTAAGTACATTTCCTCATTTGTGAAATTTGAGTAATGTTGTTTACCTTGTCTAACTGTGAGAGTTAGATGCCTTGTATACAAAGCACCCAAGAGGTGCTTAATAAAAACATGCTGTCACAATGACAGATATTTTAGAAGAATCAACTCTGAATACTAAGGAGGGAGGCTTATTTCTGATGCATATTCAATATGTATATATATGATATATATGAATATGGCTTAAAGTGACAAGGATTCATTTTATTTTTTTAATGCAGTATGAAATTTTAATGAAATCTGTATCATTCTAGTGAGACAGGACTAGTCAAATTGCCTTAAGCAGACGACCTTGAATATTATGTACACAGAATGTGTATTGTTACAACTCAGATTTCATGTTGCCGTGTAACCATCCACTCAGACATTTAAATTCGTTGGATTCTGACATCCACATTGATCATTTTCAGGGAATAAGCTTCTCTCTTTTGTGATTAAAGAAAATTTTGATCTTTTTTCCTGCACTCTTAACAGGTTTAAAATATCAAAACATTGATTTGACATGTAACTTTTTTAATAGAGAGAATAAAGCTCATGCTGTTTTATTATGTAAATAAATGTTTTTGTATTTCAACAAACGTATGATTTCCTGGATTTTGAGAAGTATGTTGCAAGATACTTAGATAACCTACTTTTGGAAAAATACAGACGCGACTTTTATGAATATAGGCCTAGTACAGATCTGTTCGTTTTTGCTACAGTGCAAGACATGAGGCCTAGGAGAGATTTGCTGCTGATTGCCAGGACAGATCCCAGGTCTCCGTCTCCCCTCATGTAAAATGAAGTGGCTGGACTGGATTTTTTCCTCTTCTAAGATGAGTTTCCATGAGCCTATTTCTTTTGTTTATATTCAGGAGTATTAGCAATATCAGATTAAATACTGAATACCCCTCCCTTCCCCCGAAGCAAAGTGCAGTATGTGCTACATAAGCTTTTAGTTACCTGATTCTCGTTTCTGATCCTACAGGCAATTTTTGTGTTCCATGTTTCCCGGCAACCTGGAAGGTCTTTTTAGCCATAGGTGGTGCTGTTGCAAATTCTTACAGTCTTAATTTTCCTATTTGTAAAAGAAGGTTTAAACAACGTTATTTTATTTTGATTACTTTGCTTAATGCTTCAGAATAGCACAATGTCCATTATGTCTGTCTACCTGGAAAAATTATTCTGCTTATATCTTAGTTTTATTCTGTCATCTCGCTCTGAACATTTCAGACTTGCTGTGCAAACAATGGCAAAACCGGACTTTTCTTCCAGTGTTAGAAACCAGTGAGCCGGGATATTATAAAAGAGCTAGAAGCGGCCTCTGGAGCACCTTAAAGCTGAAAAGTGTACTGAGATCCCTGAGTATTGACCCCGCCGCTGTGTGTTAATTGGTGGTAGGAGATTTGATACATATACGAAGGGGTGTAGTTTTTTGACTTGGGTTTGCGTGCACGTGCTGCCACTGAGCCACGTGAGCCTGAGTCAGTTCGTTCTGAGTTTTTCCCTCGTCTGTGAGATGGGGACGCTCGTATCTGCTTTGTAGAATTGTGAGAATTAGAAATTATGTAAAGTGTTTACCACAGTGGGTATGTCAAGAGGACTCATAAACTTTAGCTGCATTTTTGTGTGAAGCCATCATTTTATAGTCTTTAGCAATTACTAAGAAACAGGAAAATAAGAAAAGCTGGTTTTATGATGAAAGATATTTGAGGAGGTTCCATAGTTCCTAGACTCATAATTTACCATCAGCAGAGTCAGAACTGTTACACAGTCGCCCTGAACCAACGTTAAGCCACAGAATTTTTTGTTACTTCATATATGTTGGGCTTAAGGGGATCCAATACTTACACACATGTTTTCTCCAGCAGCCAACTGAGAGATGACACAAAAGAGTAGGCAGGCGATAAATGTCTTCTTTGTTACTGATGAAGCCACGTTCTCCATGGACTTCAGGGCTGTGGGAAAATGGGTGTCATGGTATTGTGTCCCACAACTAGAGACTCACCCTGTCCCAGGTAGCTCTGGGCCACAGCGAGCCTTCCCTTGAGAGGATCTGTCCCATCATGCACAGGGCTGTCCTGCCATAGAGCTGAGCATCCCAGCTGCTTCCCAAGGGTGGCCAACACTGGAGGGAAAGGAAGGGTTTCACATGCCCTGCTTGTCTCCCAGGACTCACACCTCATTCTGTTAGTGTGACGAGGGCTAGCTGTGGGCCAGTGGTCAGGGGTGTGAAGGGAGAAGCACTCTCCGTGGCACAGAGGTGTGGGGAGGAGGCATCCCCTCCCTCAGTTTAAACAGGAGGTGAGATGGAAGAGAAGGGTGCTCCCCAAGAGTTTATAAAAGGAGAAATAAGGATTTCCTTTGGGACTTAGACTAGCCAGAAAACACAGAAGATGATTAGAAAGGAGACTCGTAAATCACTTTCATATTAAGTTGACATTTGTTGAGCACAAAAAATGTGCTACATTCTTTTCTGAGCGTTTTACAGAAATGAATCCTTCAATCTTCTCAACAAGTGAGTAAGGAAGGTTTGATTGTTATCCCAGTTTTACAGTGTGGAAATTGAGGCACACAGAGGGTAAGTAAGTTGGCCAAGGTCACAGAACTAGTAAGTGGCAGAGCTGGTATTTAAACCCTGGATGTCTGGTTTCCAGGCTCCCAGAGATGGGCTTTGGGTGTTTAGAGGTATCTGCATCCCTGGATCTCTGTACCTCTGTGCATCAGTCAGCCTAAAAAGGATAGGGAAAGGAGAGTTACACAGGTGCTCACAGTCATGTCTAGGCCACAGTCCATGAAGAGTGCAGCGTGATTAGCATTAATTGTTTTCCAAGCAGTAGATCTGTTCATATAACAGAAACTTAGTCCATTGAGTTAATCTAGAAACCCTTCCTGCTCTGCTTCTGTCCATGTTTGCCATGTGACTGCCTGCCCATGATTGGGCCGTGGAGGAGAAAATATACTCACTGTTGAACTCTGATATTTCGGTCTGATTCATAGTTTCACGTATTCTGTTACATTAATAAGTTAAGTTTCTGGTTTTCTTGTTTCAGTGTCTCATGAGTTTGGTTAATGTGAAACCAGTCCATGGGAGCCCAGGGGTGCTGATGGTATAATTTCTGAGCACGTTGTGGCACTTCTACCCGTGCAGACCTGACTGGAGGATGTCCGCCTTCCTCACTGATTTCTCCCAACAGCAGGGTCCTCTCCCACACCCAGATGTGATGCTGGGAGCTCTCTGAGAAGACCGGTCAGAGGCTAAGTCCACCAATCAGAAAATGATGAAGTAGCTGGAAGTGGGTTTAATAGAAGAAAAGGGCTTCCAGGTAGTCCAATGGGCTGTTCAAGTCCATTTGGTGAAAAGCTGTCCACTGTCTGTGGTTGATCTGCTTCTTTGCTGTTGAAAAGTCTGGATTAGATGAAGGGATTTTAAAAAGTAGAAAGGAGTGATTTCAGGTGGTACATCCACACCGGTGAGAAGTGATGGATGACCGCCTGAGTGAGGCATAGACAGAGTCTTACAAACTTCATAAAAAAGTTTTAAAAGCTCTTCCATCTGAGTGCACTTCATATGGGATCCAGTTCATCACTGGTCGTGCTGAGAAGGCAAAAAATTGATGATGGCAGAAAGGACACGGAGGCTTCAAAAAGGTCTCAGTCATGTTCCCTGTTTAAGGGATGTGGCACAGTGTAATATATTTGAGCTGATTTTTCGCTGAACAATTTTTAGTGTTTTCTGGGACTCCCCAGTGACCAAAGTTTCCATACAGCTGGGTGTCCCCTCAGTGCAGCTCTGTCAGCGCTTGCCCAGGGCTGATGTGTTGTCACGGGGAGCAGGACGGCCAGCGTCCCCGGCTCCTCCGAGCTCCGTCTCCTCATCCTCAGTGCCTGGTTACTCATCCCTGTCTACATAGTAGTGTTGTGGAGAATCACACATGATGATAATCAGGTGTGATTTGTGGTTGTCTCTTTGATTGGCATATACTAAATATTTGATAGAAACATTTGTTTTTTTATTATAATTGTGGCTCCTAGATTGCAGTGGTTTTTAGTCAGCATTTTTTTATAACTTTATTCTTATTTTTAAATATGCACATATTTTTATTTATTTTTTTGGAGGTACTGGGGCTGAAGCCAGGATATTGTGTATGCTAAGCAGGTGCTCTGCAACTGAGTAATACACACCCTCCTTGTCTGCACTTGAAAATAAATATTGCAACACACAAAATTGCTCTTAAACACCTAGATGGGACCTAGTCTCTGTATAGACAATTAAACACGTATGCTATTTCAATAAGAATAAATGTTGTTGGGACATACCTTTCTGAATCTGTTAATGTGCTTAAAAATGATCATAGCTAGTGATAAACACGAGCCTTGGATCCAGTACTTCTTAGGGTCTGTTTTGCCATCATGGGAAATTACATTCTACAGAGAAGGCTAATTGGGTCTCGTTGATATTTGGATGGTTTAGCAGATGATCAAGGCTTTCAAAAAGCTGACCATTTTGTATTTTAAACTAACTACAAAGTTATCTTCTAGAAGTTGGAAGACCTAAGCTTGTGAAGTGCCCAGTAATCCAGGGGGTATGTGTCTGTGTCTGTGTGAATGTTTCTGTGTGTGATTTCAGGAAGGTAGGAATAAGATCCATATAGCCTTCTGATACATTTCTCCTCCAGTTTAAGGTGCAGGCAAATATTTACACAAATATGTAGATATTCTTATGTCATTTGGCATATTGGTGGGAATACGAAGTTCTCATACTTGTTTCAGAAAGGTTGGGGAGCATGAGCTTAGAAAATGGGAGGAGAAAGAGGCAGGGAGGCACTTCACACTTTGTGCAGGATTTGAGAAACAGTAGCTTTTCTTTTCTCTTTTCTTCTAAAGCAAACTGGCACTGAATTGTAACATACTATTACTCAGAATTGCTTTTCTGATCAGAAACAAGTGCCTCAGATTTTCCAAGGCAACATGAATGATGAAATGTGTTTTAGCAGTTATCTTTAAAAGTAGATTTATTTTTCAAGTAAAAGGCTATAGCCTGTTCTTTCTTCCAGCGGTACAAGAAATTCTCATTGATCTATGTACAAGATCTATGTGCTTAGTTTTTTTTTTTTTTTTTTTTTAAGTGCTTCTTTCATTGTAGTGTGAATGAATGTTTAAAATTTCTGGATTTTGATCTTAAGAACATGCTGAATTATCAGAACTAATAAAAACCTGATTTTTCTTTGGTCCTTGTTTGTTGGGGCACCCTATTGATTTCTGTTGTCTGTTAAAGAGGGAAATTCTTCCTCTAGCCTGCAGATCATTAAGTGAATGGTTTGCAGTGTGCCTTTAAAATTCATTGAATGCATAGAGCATGTTTGTCCAGTGAATTTTGAATTGACTCATAGTAATGACTTTGATTTGGTTCCGTGGCTCTTCCTCTTCACAAGCATTTGAATTCTCTGTTGCATTTTGTATATGTGTTCTTAACAGGGGAAGTAATTTTGCTTTTTTTACACAGGTGGGCTTTCCTATCCCCTCTGAATGCCTTCTGTAATTGATACAACAAAAATCTGTTATTGCAGTACTTAATTATTTCATAAACTATTTTTTGGATTAATCAGAAACAATGACAAGGAGTGATAATAAAAAATCTGAAAACCTTCCTTCCTTGAATAATAGAAATCAGGTGGTCAGGCTCACAAATGCTTTGTGCCTGACACACTTACTCTTATGTCATTGGGTATCATGAACCAGAGATGGAGTTTCTTCAGGTTTATAATTTTTTGTTTTAACATTTGTGTTGAATTCTTTCTCCAGGCTGATGTTTCCTGTTGGGTTTGTGGAAAGTGTAGAAGGGAAACAAATGCTTTGTTTTGTTTTCAGGAGACCTGAGTTGCTGATGAGAAAAGAGTTGAGGTTGGGCTGGGGAAAATAGTGACACTCCCTCTCCTCCCGACTGAAATTGATGAACAATGAAATCAATTAAGTGTATAGGTATTTGACCAATAGTAGTTAGCTAGCCCAAACTGGCTAGTTATGCCCAATGGTAAGTACTGAATTCACCTGCAGAATTAGGTGCTTTACCAAGTAGAAGCAGCTTAGAGCATTCAGAAAAATCAGTCCTATGATGAGATATAAAAAGAATATAATATCTTTTATTTCTGAAACTTTTCTACGTTAAGTTGTGTAGAGCTAAAATTAAGTTTCAAGTACCAGGAGTTAAAAGTGCAGGTGGTTCTCAGGGATCGTTATTCAGAGATGTGCCTAGACCCTGCTACAGTGGCTGAAGCTGGCAGGAAAATACCGAGAGTCAGGATTTGTCATCCGAGGGTGTTCTCTGTAATGGTTCCATGTGGGAGACCATGACTGGTTTAACAAATTGTAACAGACCCCAGCCGCCTGTCAACTTTAAGAAGAAAAAATATGCTTAGTAACTGCTTTGCAAGCAGGCACCTGTACATCCTCACTCCTGTCTCCTGGCCTTAAAAAGCAGAGACAATGCTTTGCTTGCATAGTTGAGGTTTTAGATAGCACTCTGCTCATTGCAAAGCAATGACCCAAGCCCTCAGCTATAAACGCTGGGCTTGTGGGCTGTTAGATAGTCTATTATCCCCAAATCAAGGACCTGGCTGGTCTGGTGGTCTGCTGTGTAATTCACATATCTAAAGAATGTATCTTGTTCCCCTCACCCCATGACTTCCCGAAAGATACACTAAGCTTTTTTACTTATTGTGGATTCTACAATCTCTGTCTCATCCCATCTTTCCCCAAGTTCCTGCTTACTATCACACAACTGTTAATGACTTTTTCCTTTGATTATACACAATAAATATGGGAGCATTTGAGAGTCTCTTGGAGTTGGCTCCCTACTCCCTCTCGATTTCTTGACCTTTTCCACAAAGTCTTGAATAATCATTCCGTGTCGGTAAGACTTCTGCCAGCCAGAACCCACAGTTCCAGTTGAGAAGGATGCAGGCTTTATCTCTCCTACCCGAGGGAGAGAGAGAAGAGAATTGAGATCTGCTCCCCCGTGGTCCCTTCATGCACCAGGGCCACTCCAGTTCACCTGCAGCCTTCTGGCCTCTGCTCACAGGGCCTCTGTCCCAGGACTGACCGCAGCCTTTTCTTCCCTTGTCAACATTTCCTGTGCCTTTCAGAAGTTGGTCTCTTCTCTGCAATTCAACCCTGGCAGATGTGATGGTGGTCCGCGTGCTGGTGGGCAGTCCCTTGTGGACTCCCAGGAGCCATGCTGATTCTCCTGATTCTCTCATTCGCGTTTACAGAACTGTCGAGCACCGAAAGAAGCCCATTCACGTGAGGTCAACACAGCATTACATCACTTACATTTTATTTTTGAATTTTCAGTGGAGTAATTATTTATAGCAAAGTGTTCCAGATTTTCGGCCGCCTGCTTTCCTCACCACCATTTCCTTGTTGGCTCTGGTGCTTGTTTTAAGAACAATGTTTCTTCTCTGGTCATTTATAGCAGCTGGGCATGCCAAATCCTTGATCTGTATTTGAAGAAGAATGCTTCTTTTTGATGTCAAATGGATTTTCCTATTTCTAAACATTTCATGTACATTCAGCAACTGTTTCAAGTGAAATGCTCTTGTCCAATTTTGGTTAACTCACATTTGCTGATCTCCTGCTTTCATGTTGAGGGCAGTTTCTTCTTCCTCTAATAAAAGTTAGCAATTTGCATTTACTACCGAAGGTACTGGCCTGAGGTGCTTTTGTTCTTAAGAGTTTTAATACAATTCACTCATTAAAATGTACAGCGGTATTTACTCTATGCCGAGAATTGTGCATCCCAGTCAATCTTAGAACATTTTCATCCTTCCAACAGTAAGCCCCGTATGCATAAGCAGTCATTCCATCTTCCCCATCCTCCCCCAGCCTCAAGGAGCCACTCTTCTCTCTCTGTGTATTTGCCTGTGCTGGATATTTCATGTAAATCGAGTCATTTCATGTAAATGGAACCGTCTATTGTGACTGACTTCTTTCACACTGAGTAACGTTTTCAATGTTTGTCCACGTTGTGGCCTGGGTCAGTACTCTATGCTTTGCTATTGCTGAATAATATTCCACTGTATGGCTGGGCCTCACTGTTTACCCATTCTTCATGTGATAGGCATTTGGGTTGTTTCTGCTTTTTGGCTCTGATGAGTAATGGCGCCGTGAACATTCCTGTAGGAGTTTTTATGTGGACATTTGTTTTCAGTTATCTTACGTGTGTGCCCAGAGAGCAGAATTGCTGGGTCATTCAGAAACCAAATGTTCAACTCTCTGAGGACCTACCAGGCTGTTTTCCAAAGTGGCCACACTGTGTTACGTCCTCACCAGCAAGGGCTGTGATCTCCGCTTCCTCTGTTTCCTCATTAGTGCTTATTATTCTTTTTTTTGATTATAACCTATTGTAGTGAGTGTGAAGAGGTTTCTCCTAGTGGTTTTGACTTGATTTCCCTTACAGCTAATGATATTGAATATCGTTTCATTGTGCTTATTGGCCATTTGTATATTTTCCTTGAAAAATATCTTTTCAGATACTTTATTCACTTTTTAATTGAGTTGCCTTTTTATTGTTAAATTGTAGGAGTTTTTCTTTTTTTTTTTTTTTTTTTTGGAGATACAAATTCCTAAGCAGATAAATGATTTGAAAAAATTTTCTCCTGTGTGTTGTTTTTTCACTTTCTGGATGGTGCCCTTTGAAGCAAAGTTTTAAATTTTGATGAATTCCAATTTATCTCTCTTTTGTTTGTTCCTTGTGCTTTTGGGGTAGTATTAAAATCTGAGGTATTTTATTTAAACTTTTATATATAAAATAACTTAATTCTTAGGACCGTTCTAGGAGACGGGTGCTATTGTTGTCCCCAGTCTATGGATAGGAGACTGATTTGCAGAAAATTTCTCTGTCATATCAGTGTCACAGCTACCAATTGCTGTGGGAGTTCAGACCCTCATGTTTGTCCCCAGCATCTGTGCTCTTTACCACCATGCTCCACTCCTTCCTGGAATCGTTAATAAAAAAGTCTTTCCTTTTTTGATTTCTTGTTATTTTGTTTTGTCATTTGGGACCTCATCTCCTCATTTTCCTTGCAGAGATCAGTGTAGGTTTATTTTACATCTCATGTAGGCAGAAGCATTGCTAGGTTAACTACTTTATAACTCACTCTCCAGTGATGATTGTTGCTAGTTGACCTAATGAAGTCATGCTTAATTCTTTCCTGCTCATGACACTAAAAACAGAGTCATGACTTACAGAATACCCAAAGAAGAAAGTACTTGATTGATTTTATTTTGCTATCCAATCAAACCAATCAAATAAAAACCCCAGTGATGACACAGAATATAAGCCTTCCAGAATAGTGTCACTGTCTTCCTTGTGTTTCATTTATTTGGTCACAGTGTTTGGATAGTGCCTTGCTGTCCAGCAGTTTTGTTAGGATATGGTGCTCGTGAATCATTGTAAGGACAGAATTTTTACAAGAGACTGTGTTGTTCATTTCATGAGGGAAAGATAATATATAAATACTGCTCACATGTATTTTAAAATAAAGCTTGGAATTTTGAGAAGAGTTCAGGAAACCATACAAAGATCTTTTTCACTAATTTTGATCTATCTTAGACACATTATGGTTACGTAGCAGACTAACTTATCAACTAAATTTGACAAGAGGAGTGTATTAATATTTTTTTAGTTGAAATATTCTACCTGGGATAAAGTAATCAGTGCCTATAAGTGAACATATATGTTTCTATTTCTATGCAACATGGGTGCAACCTTCATATGTTTCTATATAATATATATGACTGTGTGTTTTAATCTGTCTGTCACTGTTTTTATAGTTTTTCAACAATGTTGTAACTTTAGAATTCTTCTAAGAAATTCACCTCTGTATTTAGTGCAGTTTGTACTGTGTATCCTGTCTTATGCATGGGAATCCACTGTCCCCTCAATGAGGAATTTCCTCTCCTATTGAGTTAGTAGCAGAGTTAAAGGAAATGTGATTTCTAGGCCTTTGCTCTCCATGTGTTTGCAGTTGGCTGTCAATCACGATTTTCCCTTTCTTAAGTTTTCATTGTTCAATTAGAATTTTGAAAATAACTATTAATATGTTGCATCGGTCTCCCCAGAAACTTGATGTGTTTGTGATTTTCAGTTTTCAATTTATGAAAAATTTAAATGCACTCTTGTTTTTAAGGAGTCCTTTTTCACTACATATTTGTTTACATCCTTATAGTTAAAATATTTTTTCCCAATGAATGAATCGGTGTGCATGTTTTAATAGATACCTTACTTTTTATTTTTCATATTATGAGTCATATTCATTGTAGAGAATTTAGAAAATAAGGATAAACACAATAATAACTGAAAAATGGCCCCTAATCTCACCTGGAGATACAGTTGTAAGGTTTGAAATTGAGAATTGCAAGTCCTCGCATGTTGTTCTTTTTCAAGTGCATTTTGGTTACTGAGACCCTTGAATTCCCATACGAGTTGTAGCAGCATCTAGTCAGTTTCTGCAGAGGAGCCCGCTGGGATTGTGATCGAGACCACGTTGAATATACGGATCGCTTTGAGGAGCACTGCCATTCCAAGAGCTCTGACTTCTGATCCAGGAATATGCGTGGTGTGTCTGTCCAGTTATTTAGGTCTTCTTTAATTTTTTTTTCAACAATGCTTTGAGTTTACAGAGTTTTATTTTACTTTTTGTTTTTTGCCTTTATACTGAGGACAAGTGTGCAAGGTACCAGAATCAGAAGTGTATTTGAGCCCCGCCACTTGCTGCCACCATGGTCGCTGCGCTCTTGCTTCACCCGCTCTACAATCTTGCACAGAATAGGACCTCAGTAACTCTCTCTCTCTCTTGAATGATTGTATGATTGTTGGATGATGCTTGAGAGTCCTTGTGATGATTTTATTTCCCCAGCCTTTCCCCACTTCTTTACTATGCCCTTTCTCTTCCTTTCCTCCAGCCTGGGTTTCAGTCTACCTGTGGCATTGATTTTTCTTGTCTGTAGACACTACCTTTCACTGGTTCACGATCATTTTACATGTGGGCTGTGGAAAATTGCTAGATGTCAAGAAAGAGCCAATCGATTGCATGCTAGTATTTTTAGAGTGTGTTACTGTTTTATCGATTGAAATTAAATCAGGCTGACCCCCTGAGCCCTCCCGTGAGCTGTTTTCGCCTTCCTACAGGTGATACTGCTCTGGTTGCTGAATGTGCCCTTTCCCCAGACTTGGTTTTGGAGTTAAGTCACCATCAGTGGAGCCCTCTCTTTAAAAGATGAAGAGAACATTTGCTCCTTCTCCCTGGTTGGGGACTTGGATGAGATGAGGTACCAGATAAAGAATGGAGCCCCACCTCATTCTAACACCCGCTCGTTCCATTCCTTTCTCCAGGGAAAAAGAGTACAATTCAACACTATAAACATTGATTGTGAGCTAATGAGATAGACAGGACAACCGATCATTTATTAAATATCCTTTCATGCCAGAAACAAATGTATTATACACACAAAAAGCACAGCAAAGCACGGTAGTAACGTGATTACACACGTGGGTCCGAGTTCGAGTCCTGCTCTGGAGTGACCAGTCCTGAGAGATGGAGAAATGTTAGGTCAGCTTAGCTTCTCCCGGACTGGTTTTCTGTCCTGCAGAGATGGGGCTCGCTAGGCGTCCCCCCCGTAGAGGTGCTGTGGGGTGTAAATGACTCATGTAGGCAGCCCGAGCACAGCGGCTCGTTCCTCGTAAGTGCAGGATAGCATAGCTTTTGCGGTGACGGCTTTATGACCGCCCCGTGTAGACTCTCAGTGCTCCAAAGGGATGCCTTGTGGTTTGGAGATGGGATTCTCACTTCTGTAAATACCCAAGGATTGTGTTATTGGACCCTGCTGATTTGAATCTATTCTTTAGAAAGTACATATTGTAGATATATTTTTCAAGCATGCATGCTTTTTTTCTTTTATTATTTATAGTCCTGCCCTCTCATCTCTTGGTGTAACTTTTCATGGAATACAGGAAACAGTCCTAAGCCACCAGCCTATTCACACTTCTCTGTGGTGGTTTTCTTCCCTGACTAGAAGAGGGTTTTGCATAGGAAATTTTCTTTGTTCCCCTTTTCTTGGAGACACTGTGTCTGTCTGCCCATGTCTCACCTGTCCATCTGTCCGTTTCTCTACCCACTCATTCTTCTGACTTGTTCCAAGAAGCATTTCAGGCAGCTTACAGAAGAACACATACCAAATAAACAGGAGAGAAAATGGGGCCAAGTTCAGACAGTGAGGCTAGGAGGCGAGCCTGTGTGAGGGTGGCAGGCGTGAGACACACGCGTCTGCCCTGTGACTTATAAGATCGACAGCAAGTGTGTGCCTGAGGCTCCCAGCAGACACAGGGAAACAGGGTTTGTGGGAGATGCTCACTGGCTGTGAAATAAATAAGTGGCTTAGGAGAAGCCCAGCCTTTCCAGCTACTAAGGCTTAGGAGAATATTTTGAGTGTCTTCCAAAATCAGAGTATTTCATCTTTTCTTTGTCAGAGTTCTGTGTATACTTGGTTACATTCTATACCTGGCAATATCTCCAAAACTGCTTCCTACGTGAGTCCCATGGCTCAGGAATGGGGTGGTTCTGCTCATTGACGGGTGTTGGCCAGAAACAGAAAATGACAGCCTCAAAGGAGCCTGGGATTTGTCAGTTATGTTTTGTCAGTGCTGTTGACTTCAGAAAACACTTTCACAGTTTCTCTCCATCTGAGGCGGCAGCGTGCTCTCTTACCAGCATCAGGAGTTTAGGGCCACGGGATGGTGGGTGCTGACTGCACTGCCGTCAATTCAGCTAAGGTAGTCACTGCAGGCATGGTGCTTTTACATAGTGCATTTCATGTTCTTTAATAGAAGGTTTCAACAGGGAGTTAATTAACTGAGTTAATCAACATTTAATAAATATGATGCTTTTTTGAAAAGACAGTTATAGGCAGAATATTAGCTGTGAAGACTTTAAAAACGGTTTCATTACTGAAATTTCAGTAGGGAAGATTGACAGTTTAGCTTAGTTATGCCTCTCTTTTAAAGTAACAAAGAAACAAGACAGAAAAAGCAGAGGATGGTTTCTGTTCTTCCTCTCGGCTTGCAGGTGCCTTCACCTCCAGTGGCATCCATCCAAACACCAGCACTGACACTGGCCGTGCTCACAACTGCCCCGGCCCTTAAGACACAACTGACAAATAGAAGGGGGCCACGCCCTGTGACAGCAGGTGCTCTCACTTTGTGGGTCCTTATATAACTGTGCGTTGTTATTCAGGATCGCCCGTTCTACATTGTGTGGCCCTGCTGCGGTGTCTCCTAGTTACTTGTTTCTGTAAGTACTCGTGTATTTTCTCCAATGTGTGGTACTAGACATCTAAAAATGCTTTTTTCAGATGAAAAATAATGTGTATTGAACCTAATAAGTCTGATAAAAGTGGCAAAAGAGGCTATCCTGGTCCCACTACTCAGAGATAATAATTAACACTTTAACATCTATTTTCTTTTCTTTTCATCAGTGTGTATCACCTCTGTCATAAAAACCAGTGAGCACTCTGTCCCTGTTTACTGTGCGGAGATCTCCATTTTCCATTCGGCTTATTACATGTTTTTCTACAATATTCTATCTCCCCTGGCATGATTTTTAATGACCAGTGTAGCATTCTGTCTTAAGGAATGCATCGTCCATTTTACTTCGGACTTAAATAAACTTTTAAATTCCAAGTATACTTAACTGAAATACTGAAAAGAGAACTGTGGTGGTACAGGAAGGCCCCTAACTCCCTTCCCATTATTTCCTGAGAGTAAAAGCTGTGGAAAATTTGGTATATATATTTCATGACCTTTATGCCTATGAGATACATATATATACACATATGAGAAATCAATGTATAGTGTGTGTATATATGATTTATTTAAAAATGAGACCATACTATATGTTTCTCTGCAGCTCGCTTTATTCACTCAGGGGTATATCATGGACGTCCTCCCACTCCAGACTCACCCGGCCTTTCAGATAGATTGGAGGGGTCTCCTGATGTGCGGGTGTCGTCTCTTGTCCACGGACACATTTGGTGGGAGAGTGCTGTGGACAAGGCCCTGGACCATGCTAAACGCCGGCTCCCCTCAGAGCCCACAGTTCGCCGTGATTTACCGCATCATTGTCTTGATAGTGGACAGTTAAGTTTTCTCCATTTTCCACTGTCAGAAAGAATGTTTGACTTGACATCCTTCTTGTACAAGACATTCCTGTGATCTTGTATGTAGTATTCCTTTAGTTAAGGCTTCTGGAAATTTAGTCCCTGGATGTGACATTTACATTCATCACAGGACTCCTTTCAAGTGACTCTAGAAATTCCTTCTCCAGTGGGGAATGAAAAGATGTAGAATTACGTTATGTAACCAATTCTCTATCGCTGGATATGATTTCACTTCAGCTTTTACTTCCCACCATTGTAAACAGTGCTGTGTAAATGCCCTGATGGATACATCTGTTTGGACTGATTGTTTTTTTTCTAAAGGAAACGATTCCTAGAAGTGGAGTTGAGTCAGTGTGTATGTACGTTTTTCAGAGTTTACATATCCATTGATATGTCATCCTCTGAAAAAGTCGCTCATGATTTGTTCTCCCACAGATGGACACTAACTAGAATATCTTAAAAATATTCGCCAATATGATAAGCAAAAGTGCTTTTTCATTGTTTTAGTTTGCATTTGATGACCAGTGAAGTTTTGAGCTTTTTTCACTCATTAGCCTTTTGAATTTTTTAAAATGAATGATTCATTTTGTCCTTTGCAAACATTTAAGTGAGGGAGCTTCTTGTTGCTTTGTGACAGCTCTTTGTATGTTATGAAAATTTACTTCGTGACTTCATCAACATGTATCACAGAGCTTTTTCTTGTCATTTCTTTCCTTTCATTTTGTTCAGAAAGTTTTTTATTCTTGTTGTGGCTCAAACTACTCTTAAGATAGTAAATGTCTTCCTTATGGGTTTTATCTTTGACATTCTTAGAAATACTTCCTTATAATGGAATAAATCTCTTCTGTAGGTTTTTTTAATCTCTAAGGTGGTGATTATAATAGTACTTGTTATAGTGAGGAGAAGTTGAGTTAATAAGAGCAAAGGGTTGTATTTGCTGTTATTAGTACTTTTTAATATTTACATCACTATGTGCAATTTATCTTGTGGTCATTATGACAGGAATAGAATTTATTCTTTCTAGGTGATTCTGATTGTCCCAGGACAATTATTGAATTCATACTTTTCTCTTTGATTTGAAATCCCACCTGTACAAAATAATTACATACACTAGAGTCTCTTTTTGAACTCATGGTTCCTTTCTGTCAATCTCCCTTCCTTACTCCAGCACCATATCTTACATATTGTAAAAATTTATTTAATCACTGGCAGTCTGATTTTTTTTGATTCTTTTCTTCCATCCCAAATTTTCTTGTCTAGTATTATGACTTTATTATTCCTGAAGAGTTCCAAAATATTTTGTTCAAGTTAAAAAAAATCAGATTGGAATTTTCATGGGAGTTTTTAGTAAGTTTTGAATTATTCTTAGGAGAACTTACATCTTTACAAAACTGCTTTCCTCCATGCAATATGTTTATGTCTCTACATTCATACCTCTTACTTTAACACTCAGTATAGTCCTGAAGTTTCTCCATTTAGAACATGGGCATTATTTTTGAATTTATTCCAGTTTATTGTTTATGTTTTTGTTAATTTTAGTGAGAATTTTTTGCTATTATATATTTAAATGCTTAAAACTGACATTTAGAAAGGAAGATTCGGTTTGTCAATACTCAATTTGTAACTTGTCATTTAAAATTGTAAGTATTAAGCACTTGTTCCAGAATCCTTTCTTTTCTGTTTTTAAAAATTTGTTTCCAAGATTCTCAAAATGGTCATAGCTAAGTAGTAGTATAGGTGGGGAGACAGATGGAGAGAGGTAGTGTGGCTCATGTACAGACTGTGAGCAGTTTCATGGCTGCCTTTAGGCTGGAGAAGCCGCAGAAGAGCCCAGGTTAGACCGGGGGTGGCTTTGTATGCACTTGAAAGCCAGCTTTCCTGCCTGTATGGTGAAGCCTGGTGGGCGTGGCAGGTAGATGATCAAGGTCCGATGGAGGTCATTGGCTGCACAGAGCGCTGTGTCTGTGAGAACTGGAGACCATTACCATGGGAAATGCTTGGTGCCAGGAACACTGCAGGGGAGCTGGGGAGCCTGTGTGTTAAGGATTTTCCAGTCCTGGGAGTGGGAAGATCAGACTCTGCATTCAGATCTGAGTTTGAATTCATCCTCTCTTGTTTACTGGTCCTCTGACTTTTGTCAAGTTATACATCCTCTTTGAACTCCTGTTTTCTTGTCTCTCAAAACAGGAGAATTACGGCCTGCTGCTAGAGTGTTTGATCAGGGTAAATGATTTGTGTCTATAAGATGCCACGTACAGTCACAAGTTCAGTGAGAAATGGGCTGTCGCCTCTTCTTCTGCAACTCAGTGCTCGACAAGACATCGGGGGAAAGCCAGTCCCTAATTTGTGTGTGATGCAAGTAGGAACAAAATTAATGTCTTGCCTTTCCCTAGCAGTATTCTTACTCCTTTGCTTCATTTACTTCTTTCCTCCTTTCCTTTCCCCTCCTCCACCAAAAGATCCTGAGACTCTCTCAGAACACTAGATTCAAATTACTTTAAAGGGTGTCTCATCCTCATGAAATGACAGTAACTTAAAAAAAATCTGTACAGATCCCAGACGTCATTGTATTTGATTTACACACACACACGCACACCCACCCACACACACAATCAGCCTACCTCCCACTTGCTGAGGGAGAAGGACCAATTTTTCTGAGTTTTCATTCACTGAGCGTGAGAGCAAAGTCTCTTACGCAGAATTTCACCTTGCTTAGTGCATGGTGTTTTTAATTGGATTTCTGCTTTGTGGCCATAGAACTATTCTTATAGAAGAGAGGATGTGGAGACATAGACATTCTGCTGAGATATTGGTGTCAACATATTTGAGTTGGAAAGGACTTAGGACAGCATAGAGTCGTAACTTTTTATGGGTGAGAATCCATGATAGTGTAACTTGGACAAGAACCCAGGTCTTCTGTCTTCGTGTCCACGTGGATGAAGAGGCAACTGGGTGGGGGATGGCAGGGATCCTTCTTGCTTGAGTTCCAGGGTCTTGCTAGTTTTCATTGTTCAGCTGCCTTTAGTTTATGTCCATGTGGCCTCTCATGGGAAGGTCACTATGTCCTGATAGATTGAGTTTCTAATCAGCAAAAAGGTCTGGACCCACTCATGGTTCCCAGAGATTTTCTGCTGACCTGCTGACACTTTATATACATGAGACCTAAGAAATTGCTGGATATAAAATCCTTAATGTTATCATTTGCCCTCGAGTTCCATAGGAATGGGGTGCTGTCTCAGGCTGTCTAAGGCTAGATCTGAACAAAGATAGGGTGATAGGCTGTGCTCAGCTGGACCCTCCCCAGTCTAATGGGATTTCCACCTTAGTTTTTAGAATCAGGCAGATTAGTTCAAATCTTGCCTTTACCATTTATTAGCTTTGTGACCTTGAGGAAGAAACTTTACTTTTTGAGCGACCAATTTTCTTTATCTGTAAATAAGTTCAGTATTTACTTTAGGGTTTTTGTTTTAGAATTGAATGAGCTAATTCCCTCATTTATACCTAAAATACTGATCGCGTGGTTCTATGCTGGTGCCTTGGTAGAAGATTACTAAGGGACTCAGCAGTGAGAATGCAGGTGGGGGACCCCTGGATCATAGAGCTTATATTCCAGGATATGCTTGTAAAAGACTGGATGTGCAGTGGATTTTTAGTAAATGTCCATTCCTTTCCTATCCACATTGATTGTGTATATATCTTTGTACAATATATGAACAATTTTTTATTGCAATTTAAATCTCTTTGTAGTATTTAAATTATGTAGCTATAACAAAATACGTGAAATAAAATGATTTGTCTTTTATTTTCTTTTCAATATGCAAAACAAAATAAAATAGAAAAGAAAAAAGGTTTTGAAGGAGTAGAAATAATTTTATTTCTGTGGAATCAATTCCCTATGTTAGGTTTTTAGTTGTGTTGTTAAACAGCATATAAAATTGATAGGTTGTGACTTCAGTGTTGATAGCTAGGTGAGTGTAGTTTCTTTTTGTGGTAGTCTTTGATGAATTATTTGCACTAGATCATAAATGATGTGCATGTTACATATTGGAAACGAGGAAAGAGTGGAGACATACTACCTCCAATGCAGTCATCTTGTTACCAAGTCGAAACTCGTACTGCTTGCTGCATGACAGGCCAATAAATCGGGAGATTGAGGTGTTGGAGCAAGGAATAGTGACTTTATTTGAAAAGCTGGCAGACCCAGAAGATGGCAGAATGACATGCTGGAGAACCGTCTCCCCCAAGTCAGAAATCAGTCCGCTTTTATACTAAAAAGGGGCGGGGATGTGGTTGGTTGTTGCAAACTTCTTGCGGTACGAATTGTTTCTCCTTGGAATTCTTTGTTCTTGCAGCTGTCCACGTGGGTCAAATCATGGTGCCCCTCTAAAACCTCCAAAAAAAATCAAAGTTGATTCTCTATTTTGCAACTTGCCATCTCTACATAAGTGCAGAAGAGTTAACATCGTGAAAGATCAGAGCCCGGAGAATAGGCTCTCCTGGATATTTCAGGCTAAAGGCAACTTATCTTTTACAAAAGGTACAGAGCTACCAAGTCTGAGCCTAGAAAACAGCAAAGGTTTAAAGCCAAAGGAACAGATCTAACATGCAGTCAAATTTATTCTTTTCTATTACAATTTCTTTTTCCACCTCATAAATAATTTTAGTAAGAAACATGAGCAATTTTTTTACTTTTGCTTCTTAGTAACGGATAAGTGGGCCAAATATATTTATGAGAGCAGGGATGCTGTGCGGGCATTGGGGTCACAGCAAACTCTTGTTGGGGGTGGTCGACTCTGCAACATGTCTGATGCCCCGTGGGTGTTGGTGAGGGACCCCATAACCAGGGGCTCTCTTCAGGAACCAGCATATGGGCATTGACCTCTGGAGACCTTTTTCAGCTGCCGGAAATTTTTTCAGATAATGTGACTGAAAAACCACTTCAGCTGGTGATAATTAGGGAATAAAGGAAGAGGAAAGGGCTTGGATTAGATTAGAAGAGAAGGACAGAATATCAGGGAACCTGGGGGCTTGGCAGTGGGTCCTTGGGAGAGAGGGGAGCAGAGGTGGGGAGGGGCACGGCTCTGGAACCAGCTCCTGCACCTGTCCCAGGGCCCAAGTCACACAGCTTTTAATTGGCCCAGGACGCTCTCCTGTCTGGATGTCACCCTGGGCAGAACCTTGAGAATCGAAGGTAAGGGGTGGGCAGCACTCACCTAGGGGATCACTGAGGACTTAGTTCAAGTCCACGGTGCCTTTTCTGGTCATGTGTCTTCACTTGCCCTTTATCTTAGGATCTGAGAAGCAGGAGCAAGGAACGCAGGGAGAGATCCAGGAAGACATCTGACTGTGTTAAGAGACGACAGTCACAGCCACACGGGGAGCGAGGACACTTGCAGCAAAGTAAAACGACTTCACAACTATTGCATCAGAGCTGCCGGTGTGAGAGAGCCTAAGCCTGTCTCAGAGTGCAGGGGACAAGCAGAAAGGAATGGCAAAATTTCCACTGACAATTGAAATTTTGTTAAATAGCCTGCTACTGTTGCTTGTATCACTTGAATGAATGCAGGCATATTTCTGTGGGCATTTATAGGTTCACTCAACCCCACCAGCCACTCTTGCCCCCATCGGGGATGGGCTTTCTCAAGCACAGTGCACCTCCTGCTTCGGTGGGCCACGCTGCGGTCCTCGCCTGGGGCCGGGCTGCTGCAGGGCACTGAGTCCCTGAGGCACGGCCTGTGATACACGACAGGAACATCTCTGCTATCGACTGAGGGCCTCCTTTTCCCCCTGCAGTGTAAGAATTCCGGTGACTGAGTTAGAAGCATGCTTCCAAGCTGTCCGTGTCCTCGGCATCCAGAAGCGGAGCCTGGAAGCTTCCGAATTTCTCCAGAATGCAGTCTACATTCACCTTCGGCAGGTGAGTGTATGTCCTTTCACAAGTGGAGGAATTACTGCAGTTTTCCTGGAACTTACTCACCACTAGTCCATCTGATTTTTCTGTGCTAGGATTCAGTATGGCCTGCTAAAAAATCTGGAGTCAGATCTTGAAACCCTGATGAAGAGGATTATTTTATTTCTTTATATGATAGTATTTTACTTTCAAATTTCAGAGTTTTCAGTTCTTTCAGAATTTTTTGGGGGGTTGGAGAAACAACTTTGCTCTTACCATCTTTGTGACCTGTTGCTATATGCCTCTCACCTGTCTTCTGTCACTTGTGAGGCGGTTCCATTTGTGACCCTGTCCGGGTTGTTCATGTTATAAAACATAAAGTCTGTAAAAGTACAGTCCCTTTTACTCCGAAGACATTCCACAAATACTACTTAAATCTGGGTGTGGTTTTAAGAAGACAGAATCATTAGAACATGTACTTGCAGGTTGCTAGTGCAAAATCCCCAAATCAATAGTCTAGCTCAACATCTAAAATCTTTCTAATCTACCTTGGATTTGTATGGATAGTTGAAGCAGTTTGCTAAGAACTCAAGACCAGGGTTAGAATACAGGCTGGTGTAGCTCAGCAGGTCCTCCCAAGCTGATGCTCTGGCAGAGGGCAGGTCCTAGGGGAGAGGGCGTGTCCTCCCCTCCCTGAGCTGACAATTTGATGGCAAAGACATTCATCAGGTGAAGAACTTGGAGATTCTTCTAAGAACAGTGGGTTTGAAAACAGTCCTAAAAGCGTGGGAGTGACACAATCCCATTTGTCTCAAGTAGGGGAGAGTGGCTTTGGGGCCACTTGGGAGACTCGTGAGTCCAGGTGGGCAGTGTTGGTGGCTTCCACTTGAGCGGTGGGATGGTCAGCGGGTAAAAGCGAACAGATTGAAGGCATGTTTAGATGGTAAAAAGGAAAGGATGAATGATGTCTGTGAAGGTAGGATAGAGTAAGGAACAGGTTTCTGGGTGGATTAATGAGGTAAATGATGGTCCTGCTGTGCTCTGAGGAGGGAAATCTGTAGAGGGAGTTCTGGGGGGATAACTGATGAGTTCAGCTGTGGGTAAAGTGAAAGGCTGTTAGATGTGTGGTTTGGGAGCTCAGGTGAGAGCCAGTAGTGAGTAGGGGGAGGGGAGAGAGACTTTCAAATCAGTTTGTCTTGTGAACATACAAATAAGGATGAGTAATGACACACTTAAAACCTCTATATTCTGTATTTAAAGCCCAGTAACATTTTGCTATATTGACTGCAGAGGTTCTTAATTTTTTTAATAGAAATAAAATAAATAGAAAAAAATAGTGGAGTTAATGAACATCTTAGAGTTGATGTGTGTCCTTGTATGTATTTTGATACCTCATCTGTTTATAACCATAATCTACAAAAAGTTAGCTTGCTTAGCATAAGAGTTAAACAGAGGGACGTGACACACAGTGTTGGGGCTTGAAGCTGATCTTCTCGGGCAAATTATGTCAGCCTCTCTGTGCCTTAGTTGCCATCTTCTGTGACTGCCCCCGGGCCCCTCATCACAGCTGATTTCCTAGACTAGATGTTGGGAGGGAGGCTGCTGAAGGGAATAAGAAGTGGCAACTTCTAGGGATATTGAAGAGAGAGACAAAAACAGATTAAAGCCGATAAACTGAGTAAAAATACCCTCAAAAGAGAAAGAATCCCGCAGTGTTTTGAGCCCCTTAGCGTAAGGGAAACAAAATCAGGTAGACCCAAAGCTCTTGAGCATGTGAGTATTGTGGGTGGGAGGGTGTCATCAGAAAAGGGTTGAGAAAAGGCCTTTTCATTTCCCTAGACGTTTCCAGTAAGGATGGGGAGCAGAAGAGAAAACCCCCTGCTTCACAGTGGAAGCTGCTGTTTTGTGCAAAACTGACCAAAGTTTGGAGACCAGTCATCAGCGGTGCTGGCAAATGAAGAGACTTCGGGATTGGGTGGGGCACTTGCTGCGACTTTCAGGTGACCTGCTGGCTGGGGGCTGTGAGGCGGGCAGTAGGTTTGCAGGGTGACCCGGGCATAATCCCTGGCTCTGAGGCTGCTGGTCTGACTAGCAAACCTGGGCACCCGCAGTCCTAATGGGGCAGCTCGGGATGTGGCCTGGGACACCTGCTGAGCTGAGGGCGAGAAGAGGGCTTCCCTGAGGGGGTGTCATGCGGAGAGTGGGAACGTGCTTCCTGCAGGGGAGGAAGAGCCTCTGAGCAGGGTGCTGGATGCACAGGCAAGACCAGCCTGAGCACGGAGGCTTCTGGGAGCCAGAAGTCATACAATGGCCCGAACCGCCTTGTTCCTGCGAGACTGCAGGGAAAAGATGCTGAAAAAGTAGGCTAGGGTCAGACCCTGTGGTGTTTTATGAGTGACAGTAAAGGACTGGTCCGGCAGGCAGGAGAGAACCCTGTGGGCGTCCCAGCTGGGGCGTCACGCCGGAGGGAGGAGCAGAGTTATAGACTTTGCCACTTATTAGCTGTGTGACTTTGAGCAAGATCACCCCACCTCTCTCTATATATATCTTCATCTGTAAAGTGACAGAGTGACAAGCTCGTGTCATCAGAAGGCTTAGTTTAGCTCTGATCCTCTTTGTCCAGTCCTGTCAGTGCTGCCATTCAAGGTTCTGCAGGGCTGCGCTTACCCTGAGATGGGAGGGCGTAGAGGGACATTGTAGCGCCCGAGGGCAGGAAGGGGTTGCTTTAAAAGTAGACATGTAGCCACCTGCAGCTGCAGACCTGCAGGCAGTTTGGTTGACGGTCATGGAGAGGACTTTGGAGGCCTTAGCATTGTCTTAAGACTTGCTTTCCCCTTGGGACCGGATTTGCCTTTGCAGATTAATGTTGAAGATTTGGGCTTCTGGCAAAGCTGTTTTCAGAGATGGGTATATACGTAACATATCGTATAAAGTAAAATGCTTTTATTTAATGTGGGGGACTTTGCAGGTGTTGGGAACAGCTCTGTTGGCCTGGTCTCCACGGAGGGCACTAGGGGTCAGCAGAGCATGCGGGAGGGCAGGCGGACCGCCGTGCTGCTGCGGGGGGGGTTCTCCCCAGCACGGCGCTCTGTTGAGTTGACTCTTCTCTGAGTTTGGTTGCCAGGTGAGCAGACAGCAATGTAATGAGTTCTGATGGGATTGTATAATGACAGGAAGAAAGAGGAAACCGTAGTTTTTCCAGACTAAAACACGCTTTTGTTTCCTGATCCAGTGTGTTCCATTACAGAATTGATGAGTTCTGTCTATTCTGGGACTTCATTGAAATAAACGTTCAGCCTAAATGTTAAGAGTTATGTTTTATTTGGCTGGAGGACTCGAGCCGGGATGGCAACCTCTCAGATCACTCTGAGGGACTGCTCCCAAGAGGTAGGGGAGGAGCTAGGATATATAGAAGTTTTACAAGAAAGACCAGGTAGTTGGAACAATAAAATATTGCTTGTTATCTAAAGAAAACCAGATATCTCAAGATCAAGTATTTAGTGCTTTTCTATGTATGGGAGGAAGCAAACATTTGTGTCATTGAATTCATCCCTTTGGCAGGTACCTAGGTATCTAGGGCCAGTATCCTGTCCTTTCTTACTCTGAGTCCACTCAGAGGGCACCACTGTGAGTGGCTGAGAGGCTGGGCTGCAGGCATGCACTCGCTGGGGGGTGGCAGCAGCCGCTGATGACTTGGTTTCAGCATTCTTTGTTTACTGACATGGTTGCAGTATTTTCATTCACATTGTAGTATTTTCATTCACGGACTGATTATGGATAATCTGCAACCTTGGAAAGCAACCGAGATGGAATTACTGCAGGTACCTTCTACTTTAATAAGCCGTGTGCAAACATAAACATGGAGGAAGCATACATTTGGATTTGGTGGTGTAGTGAAGGGTTTCTGCACATTACAGGAGAACGCAATGCAGAATTCCTTAAGTCCACCTTTCTTTTCTGTAGTGGTTTCTGAGAACAGTTTATGGTAATTAACCAACATTGACAAATGGTGGCACACATTGCATTTAAGAGCTGGCCGGCTGCAAACTTGTGTATTGGACAGGTGGAATTCATAGGCAAGTGGTCAGGTGGATGGGAGAGAGATGGAGCCTAGGCCTGGGCCCAGATTCCGGTTTAAATCGCCATTTCCTCACCATACGGCCTTGGACTAGAATGTAACCTCTCTTAACCTGTTGGTGAATCTGTGAAATGGGCATGATAATATTCGTTTCTTCCTGGGATTGTTGTAAGTTCTAAAGAGTATTGTAGCACACATGAAGCACTTAACACACTGGCACTTAGCAGTGTTCACTGTGTGCGGCCGCCCCGCTTGGCGTGTGTCAGAGCCGTAAAGGCAGCATGTGTCTGTTGAGGATGCACTGGTAGCCCCTTGAATAGGCTGTGAATTTGGTGATTTCCTTTAATTTTTGGAACTGTGTGTGCCATGGGCAGTTATTTTCATGGACAGATGAGGAATCTCAGGGTAAAGAAGACTGTGTAATTTGCCCAAAGTCAGACCATAATTTTGGGTGCAGGGGCCTCAGTTCAGCATGGGCCCCTGGGCCTTCTGCCCTCTCCGTTCAGCACCAGAGCCGGACGTGGGGTCGGCGGTCTCCCAGCCCAGAATATCCAGCAGGCAGCCAGACACACCTGGCCCTGTGTTGCTTGAGCAAAAACCCCACAGGGGAGGCAGTTACAAAAGGGATAAACATAAAAACAGAAGACTGCAAACTGTGATCAGCTCTGAGAAGGAAAGGAACATGGCTCGCTGTGCAGAGCTGGGAGCTTTCCAGTCGTGGCTGCTCTGGGGGCGTTCATCTCAGCTAAACAAGCTCTGCTGCTGCACCAAGGCAGGAAGGCAGGGCGCGCATGTACAGATAGACTGGGCCTCATTGATCATAATCATTCCCCATGAAGCGGCAGCTGTCATGGGCACTTACCTAGTAAAGAGATGTCGGCCATAATCATCACTCACTATACTCTGTTGTTTTATTGTCCCCACCTTTGAGATGAGGTAATTGAAGCTGAGGAGATTGCTGCATGCCCATCATTACGTTGGAAATACCCCCACTGGCCTTTCAACCTAGACTGGTGTGGCTGTCATACCCCAGCACTGTGAATGGCATCGGGTAGCTTCTCCTAAGTGGCCCAAATGACTGATATTGATTTTCTTAATTTGTAGGAAATGGTATGTGACAATAAGAGAAAAAGGTAGTAAGAAATTGTTTGGAAAACTAGAAAATAAAAAACAATTCTTCCCTAGCTGGGGGAGTGTACCCACTGTTACTCACCCCACTCACTGTCTGGCACCTCCGCCCTGCCGACTCCGTGTTCAGAAGCCACTCTGAGACTTTGAAGAACATTTTACCTCATGACACTGTTGACTAGAACATGCGACCTCTCTGTCCCTGGTTAACACTCTTCAAAGCCATTTAAACTTATGCAGGCTCCTCTGCTCAGATGTAAGAATAGCCTCTTTAAACTTCTTGATGCAGCTCATTAATGAAGATCTTGCGAAGGAAACCTAGCCAAAACCTGGGATGTATGCACATACTGATTGTAACCTCAGCAATTTGTGAAGATCAGAATCAGAGGGGTGGGATACTCAGGAAAGGCATTTTAAGGTAGAAAGTGGAAAGTGAAAGGACGTAGGCTGTGTGAGTGAAACATCTTGGTCCCAGCCAGCAAGGTGCCTGCGTTCAGGTTGGTGTGTGGGGAGTGCAGAGATCACACAAAGAAAGAATTGTTGGGATGGGAGGGAGGACAGTTAGGTACTTTACTGTGGAGGAAAAGGTGGGTTAAGCATTTCCTGGTTGAACAAGAGGACTGTGACATGATGTGCTTGTATTTTGGAGAGAAGGGTTTTGTGGGGACAGGCCTAGGGAGAACGCTCTGTGGCTGGGGAGTCAGCACAACAGAGAAACACAGAGAACCAGGGCAGACCC
The DNA here is from genome assembly GCF_009834535.1 of Camelus ferus. NCBI lineage: Eukaryota > Metazoa > Chordata > Mammalia > Artiodactyla > Camelidae > Camelus > Camelus ferus. The sequence continues at coordinate 179,010 of NW_022589663.1, read as the reverse complement.
AAGGCCCCTGCTGGGGAGAGGGCTGCCCGCCATTTCGAGCCCTGGGGGCTGCTTCTGTCCCTTAGCTAGAGCCTCAGAGCTCCCTTCACAACCCAGTCCTGTTGATACAAGAAAAAAAAGTGGGGCATGAGAAGGGCTGTGTCCCAGGCTTTGGTTGAGCCCCTGGGAATGTGCTCCACCAGATTTTGTTCCTTGGCTTCGTGCAGGAAAGGATTCAAGAGCAAGCCAGTGTTGAGTAAAGGTAGATTTATTCAGAGAGATACATTGAAAGGCAAGAGAAAGGCCACGAGGTGTGGGGGTTGGGTGCTCAGATTAAAAGTAGGTACACACTCCACAGACAAGAGTGTGGGCCTTCTCCGAAGAGGGAGAGAGAGGGGTGACCGCGAGGTGGCGCTGTGTTGCTGGTTTTCATGGGCTTGGTGGTTTCATATGCTAATAAGTAGAAGGACCAGCCTAAGGGCAAGGGGCTGGGATTCCCAGGGAGTTGGCCATTTCCCACCCTTTGACCTTTTGTGGCTAGCCTTGGGACTGCCATGGTGCCTTGGGGCGTGTTATTCACCATGTTACTATTACAATGGGTGTATAATGAAGCTCAAGCTCTGCTAGAAGTTAAATCTCTTCATCCTGAGCCTCAAGGCCTACTGGGGGTTGAATCCTTCACCATTTTGATGTTAATTGCTGTGGCCTTCCTTGAATGGCTGTGCTCTGCCCCCTTACATCCTGTCTCACTGTGATGACACAGAGAGAGCAAAGTCAGGGCCCTGCCTTTGCTCCTGCATTTAACAGGGGGTGAGGTAGGCTGGGCTGAGGATGACTCTGAGTGGTGAGAAGGATGTTTCAGATTTTCCCACATGGGACATTGGGACCTGCCAGCAGCCAGCGCAGGTTTATCTCACGGGCATTATCGCTTGTGTCACTCACAATTTTCTATTTTTTTTTTTTATTAAGTGTTTAATCTAAATTTAATATCAATTATTTTTAGGAAAGAAATTTCTTTTTCTTTTCTTTGGGGCTCTTTTGGAGGGGTAGGTAATTAGGTGTATTTATCTTTTAGTGGAGGCCCTGGAGCTTGAACCCAGGACCCCGTGCACGCTAAGCACACGCTCTACCACCTGCCCCATCGTCTTTTTCTTTTTGCTTTAGCTGCCAAGAATCTTACAGCTGAATTTCTAGTCAGCCTTTAACACTTACCGTGAATTCATGGCATCCGTTTTTATGACTTTACCTCCCCCTGGTTTCATTTAAGTATTGAATCTCCATTTTCTCTTCACTCTCACTTTTGTCTTTTTGTTGTTATGGTTGTTAAGCTGTGTTTAGAGAATTGTTTAGTTTCTCTTTTAGCAGGAGGCTGAAAGTAAATAAATATGTAAACAAACTTATCACACTTAAATGTTTTATACATTCTAAGCTGTTTAGTATTTACTTAAAAACTGAATTGAATATTAAAGTGATAAAATTTTTAAATGATTTTTTTAATGTTTTATAAATTATAGCTGGTTTACGATATGATATGTTTCAGGTGTACAATAGATGCTCCATTTATAGTTATTGTAAAACATTGGCTGTATTCCCTGTGTTGTAAGATACATCCATCTAGCGTGTTTATATTACATGTAGCCATTTGCATAAGAAAGTTGGGTAACGCAGAGTTTGGGTCGTGGCTGTGTCTGACCCAGGTTCAAGGTCACCCTGCCTGTCAGAGCCCAGGCCCTCACTCCTAACTGCAGGGAAGTGAGTGGAGGCAGCTCTCATCAGCGCTGGCACCACCCTCTGAGTGGCAGTGAAAGCAGTCATTGTGGACAGGCAAAGTGTTCCAGGAGCTTTACATGCATTTCTTCATTTAATATTTAAAGCCCTCCTGTGAGGAATCGTTTTGTTTTTAATGAATAAGACACTTTATTTTTATTTTTATAGACTTCAAACTTTTGGAAAATTTACAGGAGTAGTACAGTGAACACTTAGATACACTTCACCTAAAAGAGCAGTGTTTGTCCTTTTGTGTCTGCCTTATTTTAGCATACTGTTTCAATGTTCGTCCATGTTGTACCCTGAAACAGTAATTTATTCTTTTGGTTTAATATTATCTTTTTTGTTGTTGTTGCTTTTGGTCTATTTAAAAATAGTTTCATTGAAGTCTAGTCAGTTTATAATTTTGCATCAGTTTCTTGTTTACAGCACAACACTTCAGTTTCATAGGAACATACATGTATTCATTTTCATATTCTTTTTCAACATAAGTTACTACAAGATATTAAATATATTTCCCTGTACTATACAGTATGAACTTGCTGTTTATTCTATACATAGTCAGTATCTGCAAATCTTGAACTCCCAATTTATCCCTTCCCACACCCTCTCCCCTCTGGTAACCATAGTTTGCTTTCTATATCTCTGTGTCTGTTTCTGTTCTGTAGATAAGTTTGTCTTTTTTTGTTTTGTTTTGTTTAGATTCCACATATGAGCGATCTCATATGGTATTTTTCTTTCTCTTTCTGGCTTACTTCTCTTAGAATGACATTCTCCAGGTCCATTCATGTTGCTGCAAATGGCATTATTTTACTATTTTTTATGGCTGAGTAGTAGTCTATGGTATAAGTATACTACAACCTCTTTATCCAGTCATCTGTCAGTGGACAATTAGGTTGTTTCCATGTCTTGGCTATTGTAAATAGTGCTGCTGTGAACATTGGGGAGCAGGTGTCTTTTTGAATTAGGATTCCTTCTGGATATATGCCCAGGAGTGGGATTCCTGGGTGATACAGGAAGTCAATATTTTGTCTTTTGGGGAATCTCCATACTGTTTTCCACAATGGCTCCAGTAAACTGTATTCCCAGTACATTGTAGGAGGGTTCCATTTTCCCCACAGCTTCTCCAGCATTTATTGTGTGTGAATTTCTGAATGATGGCTATTCTGACTGGTGTGAGGTGATATTTGATTGTAGTTTTGGTTTGCATTTCTCTGATAATGATATTGAGCATTTTTTCATGTGCCTATTGGCCAATTGTAAGTTTTCATTGAAGAAATGTTTGTTTAGGTCTTCTGCCCATTTTTGGGTTGAATTGTTTTTTTTCTTTCTTATCAAGTGTAAAAGCTGTTATATAATTCTGGGAATTAAGCCCTTGTCAGTCTCATTTATTGCAAATATTTTCTCCCATTCGATAAGTTGTCTTTTTGTTTTGCTTATTGTTTCCTTTGCTGTGCAAAAGCTTGTAAGTTTAATTAGATCCCACTTGTATATTTTTGCTTGTATTTCTATTGCTTGAGTAGACTGCTCTAGGAGAACATTGTTGAGATGTATGTCAGATGTTTTGCCTATGTTTTCTTCTAAGAGGTTTATAGTGTCTTGTCTACATGTTTAAGTCTTTAAGCCATTTTGAATTTATTTTTGTGTATGCTGTGAGGGAGTAGTCTAACTTCATTGATTTACATGCAGCTGTCCAGTTTTCCCTACACCATTTGCTGAAGAGGCTGTCTTTACTCCATTGTATGTTCTCACCTCCTTTGTCAAAGATTCAATGACCAAAAGTTTGTGGGACTATTCTTGGTAATTTTGTTTATCCGTTCATTGATGGATGGATATTGTTTGTAACCTTTGGCTACTCTGAATGATACTGCCATGAATATTGATGTGCAAGTTTTTGTGAGAATATGTTTTCATTCTGTTGGCTGTACAGTTGGCCCGCCATATCTGTAGTTTCCACTTCATGGATCCAGATGGCTGGTTGTAAAGGGACTTAAACATCCTTTGATTATGGAATCCATGGTGGTGGGTTCCTGAAACCAATCCCCCGAGGATACTGAAGGATGACACCATATGTAGGAGTAGAATTGCTAAGCAATATGATAAATCTAACGTTTTGAGGAAACACCAGAATTTTCCAAAGAAGCTGCACAATTGTCGCTTTCCAACGGCTGCATACTGAGGGTTACCATTTCTCTGCCTCCTGACTGACACTTGTTATTGTCCATGTTTTGATTATAACCATCCTAGTGGGTGTAAAATGAGATCTCATTTTGATTTTGATTTGGCTAGTGATGCTGAGCATCTTTTCATATTCTTATTGGCCATTTGTGTATCTATTTAAATCCTTGGAAATTTTAAAAATTGGGTCGATTTTCTTTGTATTGTTCAGTTGTAAGCATTTGTTTTATATCCTGTATACTAGTCTCTTATTAGATATATGCTTTGCAAAATTTTTCCCCTATTCTGCAGATTGTCGTTTCACTTTATTTTTTTAAACATTAAAACAATTTCTTTATAGGGGAGGTAATTAGATTTATTCATTTATTTTATTTTATTTTTTTTATTTTGCCAAGCACTCACTCTATCACTTGAGCTACCCCCTTTCCCCTTTCATTTCACTTTCATTATGACGTCCCTTGTTACAAATGGTTTTAATTTTGATGAAGTACAGGTTATCTTTTTTTTTTTGTTATCACTTGTGCTCTTGGTATTGTATCTAGGAAACCATAGCCTATCCTAGGACCACAAAGATTTATACTATGTCTTCTTTTAGAAAGTTTATAAGTTTAGATTTTACGTTTCTGTCTGTGATCCAATTTGAATTAATTTTTCTTGTTATATACATTAGGGCGTCCAGATTCCAGATTCATTCTTTGCCTGCAGATACCCAGGTGTCCCTGCACTATTTGTTGAATACACTGTTCTTTCAATGAAGTGTTGTTGGCACCCTTGTGGAAAACTGACTGTAAATGTAAGTTTCCCCCTCTGGATTTTTTATTGTGTCTCATAGATTTATGTATCCAAACTTATGTCAGTACCATAATGACTTGAGTACTATAGATTTGTAGTAACCTTTAAAGTGAGTCCTCCAACTTTGCTCTTCTTTTTCAAGATTGTTTTGGCTGACCTGGGTCCCTTGCTACTTCCATATGAATTTTGGGATCAGTTTTTCAATTTTTGCAAAGAAGTCAGCTGGAATTTTGATAGGGATTCCACTGAATTTGTAGATCACTTTGGGAAGTCTTAACATTTTTAACAATATTGTCTACCATTCCATGAACATGGGATGTCTTCCATATATGTAGATCTTTTAAATTTTATTTCGGTGATACTTCAAAATGTTCAATGTACAAATCTTGTAAATTTTTGTTAAATGTATCTCTCATTTTATTTTTAATGCTGTTGTAAATGGAAAGGCTGAGCTTCTTAAGGGTGGGACTATATATCAATTTGTTTATTTCTAGGATTCCTACACAGCAAATACACTAGGTTTATATTTGCTACATAAATCTATCCACAACTCTTCCCTCCCTTGTGTTATAAGAAACCAAGACCCAGGTTAAGCTACCTGAGCACCTATGTGGAAGTGAGTAATGAGATCCTTGGTTGGGGCACAGGGCAGTTGATACTGAGAGCTTATTCAGGATGGCTTCATCTTAATTTCTTTTAAACAATCCTTTCAATGTATATAGTCAGATACGTTAAGAACATGCCCTTTTGATGTACAGAGGAGCTAAGACTATCATTTTCAAATAATTTCTAGTGAGCGTGTTGTACTTGAAAACGAATTTGCATCAATCTTTGAAGATTTATGTTTCAGGAGCTTTGACTAAAGAATACCTGTCTTTATTCAATAACTACAATTAATGCTCAAACCACATGTAAGAGTTTGAGCAAACTGCCCCTGCCCCGTAGTGCTGGTTGGCTGCAGCTGTAACTGGAGTCTGTGCTTACATCTCCCAGTTCGTTTGTGCTGATCTCCTCAAAGGTGTTTGTCCAACAGTTTATCTGTAGTCTGTTGGACAAAGCCATAAAAGATTGATTTAAGGTTGCTGGAATGGAATCTATTCTTATTAATATTAAGTAAGCACATATTGAGTGCTTACTGTATGTTGGGAATTGTCCCTCAGCCTCACATGAATATTATTTCTCTTAAAACCTCACATATTTCCTTCTTATTCTCACTTTACAGATAAGGAGACTGAGGATTATGTCTTCTCTCTTTTGAGGGGAGCTCATTATCAATGAATGGAAGTTGTAATGAAAAAGATATTGATTCATCCTGAGAAAATATTTTTCTGAGAGTCAGCATTGAAGAGTGTGACCACTGAAGGTGATCATTGTTCGAGTGAGAAGAGCCCCGGGTTGTACGGGGTCAGCATCCTTATCCTGGACACGGCACGTGTAGTGCTGCGTGGTGGGTGAGGTGGCGCGGCCGCGCAGGTTACGAGGATTTCGGGCCACTGGGCTGTGCTGAGGCCCGGTGGGGCTTTCTCTTAAGGGCAGTAGATCATCATTGACAGATTTTAAGTAGGGGAATGGGGTGCTCTCGTAGATCACTTTTGTGCTTGTAGAATGCTTGCAAACATTTAGAAGGCTCGGCAGGAGGTGATGTGATGAGTCAGAGTAGGGTGGCTGCGAGGTGTAGCAGTGTTCAGTTTTCAAGTGATTTTCCGTCCCAGGTTTGTGGCTCAGAAGCCGTGTCACTTTGGATGACGCACTCAAAGAAGTGAAACAATTTATCTAATCAATTGAAGCAGTGATGTACCCACTTCCCAGGTCTGTTGTGGAGATCCAGTGAGATAACATGTGCACAGTGTGCAGCATGGTCCCCAGCACAGGGTCCGTGCTGAGAGAGTGCCAGTGAGTACCTGGTAGGACAGGTGTGGGTGATGGGACTCAGTGACTGAGGAAATCTGAGCCCTGAAGGAGGGGTCCAGGCACATCTGTGAGTGATGGGCCTGAGCTGGGAGAGGCAGGGAGACCTTACCCCCGACCAGGAGACCTGGGCAGGAAGTTTATGGGAGAAGAAAAGTGAAGTCAGCTCTATGCAGGTAGAGTTGGAAGTGCCCTTGAGACATTTAAGTACAGTGTCATGAACTCACAGAGGAGGTCAGGGCCTGGTCTGTGCATTTGCCTAGAATCTCAAACCCTGGGAATGCCAAGGTATTGATCACTGAATGTGAAGGTGTACTTTACAGGACAAGTGAATAGTAGTATCATCTCTGTCATCAAAGCTCACGTCTCTATTCATCATTCACTTTGCAAATTGGGTACTTACAGAGCTCACTTCACCGCCCTCCCCTGGGCTCAGGCTCCACAGTAAAGGGCTGGTGAGTCTCCCTCTTTTCCAGAAGAAGACACATTTAGCTGGTAGCCTTCTGTACCTCGCCAGACTTAGAATTTTAGTTTCTTGTTTTAATTCAATTTTCCATTGGCCGTCTCCTGACAGGAGAGAAGTTTTACCTCATGGTCATGTTTCAATTAGCTGTTACTGAGAATTGCTGATCTGATCCATAGTGTATATATTATATTAATTTTGTAGAGTACTTAACATTTTTCTGTCTTTGCCCTTTAATTTTGTTTGCCCCTTCAAGTTTCTGTCCTATTTGTAGCCTTAGACTTTTTTAATTAAAAAATGTTTGTTAGCAGTTAAGAAAAGAAAAGAAAAGATAAAATGCACATGATAGCTAAATGTAGAAAATATCTAGTGTGTTTTCTGTCTTGGCAATGGAGGGTTCTAGAAACTCATGAAAACCTTCATTACACAAGTTCCTTAAAATGCTGATTAAGAAATAATAGCTTCCTTCCTCATCTTTCAAGCTGCACAGCTAATTGTCAAGAAAGTGAGGGGAAATCCTCAGAAGCCAAGACAAACCAGAAAACAGGGATTCTGGGAGATACACCAGCATTAGAAGCCCTGGGGTGCTGGTTGGCTCCTGAACTGAGTTTCAGTTGCCCTGACAGGAGGGCAGGAGTTAAGCCCCAGGCCTCTCACACTGGGAGTTCGATGGCTGATCCTACATAAGGCCAAGCACATCCTGAGAAGCCTGCTTTACTGAAGGGTGAATTAGAAAGAAAGAAAACAATACATTCCTCAAGGCAAGAAAGTAAGGAAAGTCAATTTTGTTGGAAGAGGGGAAAAATAACTAATCCAAAATAAGGATTTAGTTTAAAGCTTTTCTGGCATGAGAGTGACCACAAACTCCTAGCAGAAAATCTCAGCTCCTCCCGGAATGAGAAGTTGTGTTTTGAATGAATCAGTGGACAGCCATTCCAAAAAAGGCCTCCAGAGTCTTCTGTATCAAGATAGTGGACCCAAACACCTCTCTTCTAAGGTCTCATTTAAATAACTAGAAATGTTTTAAAGGAAAGAAGCCATAATCATAGTTCTATTTATTGATATTACTATATGCTAAGAATTCAGAGGTGACTATCAAGTTGTCTCCTCTTTTATGGACCTTACTTTCTGTTTGACATAGTTGGGGAGCTGGGTGGAGGGAGGTGTTAGTCTGTTGCAATTAGCCAGAAGAGGAGATTAAGAAAGCAGTGAAGGGTGGGTGACATTTTTAGCTGAGGACAATCCTGTTCAGTTGGCTTTTAATTGCAGGCTCGATGAGTTGTCACTGGAGGGAATTGATCTTACGGAGCATGGACTTAACTCAGGCCTCTTCAGAATGGACAAGTGAACCTGGAGAAAGACAGTCAAATCTGTGCAGACATTAAAGTCCACGTGAACGTGCTGTATCCCTGAGCCAAAGAGAGGACATGTAGGCAGCACTTCTTGGGGATAGAGGATTAGTTTTTAAGGTTCTCCAAGAATGAATCCCAGGGAACAGAGAAGGCCAGTTGTCAACTCGACTTTGCTCTTTGGATGGTGTACCCACCAAGGGTATTGGCCATTTATACATTTTCATTTCACTTTAATACATGTCAGGTGATGAGGACTTGGGCATAAGCCTTTGACACCTTGTCGAGGTGACTTTGGGTACCTGCCTAGAAGCGCGGGCACAGTTGCGGCTGCGTCATACATCTTGCCGCCCATCCCGTTCCCCGGCTCCGTGATCATGGCAGAGTGCTTCCTTGTTGAACTGTTCGTCTCCTCTGTGACATTGTAACCCAACAAAAGACCGGAGCGTATTAGCTTGGCTTTGTTCTTTTCCATCCTTCTCTTAGAATGATGAAGAATGATAGTGAACCCAGTTATGTTAGCAAATGTTTCACAATTAGGGCTCTCAGTACATACCATGTAATCCCCGCTTTGTGATCTAGAGAAGAAAGTTACATTCTTTCCAAATTGTTTTGATGCACTTATGTGGGAAATTTGTGTAAGTTTCTATATGTATTTCCTCTCTGAATCATCATGGCTAGAGATGAATGTGGGTAGACATGGAATGCGTTTTCTGTATTTGAACTGTATGTTCCCCTAAATTCTCCCCAGTTTTTTAAAGTCATCACTGGAGTGCTACCTCCAGAGTGTCCCAAAGCATCCACCACTGCCTGTTCTTCAGACACTGTGAGTTTCCATGTTGGGGAAGGCTGCTGGCTGGTGAGGCATTCTCTGGCACATCTCTTGCTGGCTGATGTGAGCTTAGCACCCAAGACTTGGCAGACAGTAACTAACCACGATCACGTCCATTTCTGGAACACTCATGGAGGATTTTAGACCTATGCTAGTGGCATACATTATTTCATTTTGTTTTCCCAACAATCATAATTAGATTTTATCACCTGTATTAATAAGGAAACTGTCAAAGCGAGTGATGTGCAGACTTTGGACAGGAACACGGGTCTTTCTGATTCCAGTCTCTGTTCCCTCCCCGGCCTATCCTTCCAGATGTCCAGGAGACTCTTCCTCTGTCTTGAGTTTCCTGCTGATGTTACAACTCTCTTTGTTTCTAGGAGAGGAAAACAAGTCTAAAATTAATTTCCAGTTGGAAATGGAATGGTGAGTTAACGTTGGAAGCCGGGAAAGTCTGTCCTGTGATGAAGCGGCCTCCGAGCCACTTCCACTGGGATGTCACGTCACTGTCTAGGCCCCTTGCTCAGCCTGTGCACAGGTGACAGGGCAGTGGGTTGGAAATGAATTTGGGGATTTGGTTCTATTTAATAGTTTCCTGAGGGTCTTGGCCTGGCACATAGAGTGGGAGCATTCCCTGTCCCACAGGATCGTGCTCTGGGCCCTTGCAGACCTGACGTGGTCTCAGCCTGAGGCTCAGGGCCCGTGGTGAAGGGGATCATTTTATTCCAAGGTCTGCCGGAGTCTCTGACACTTCTGGGTCTTGGGACTTTGTCCAGGATGATAATAATTCCTCCCCGAGTTTCAGATTTCCTTGCCTGTGACCCGGGGTAGTAATAGTTTCTGAGATGATTGTATTGATTCAGTAAGGGGCGCAGCATGTGCTGGCAGGTAGTTGGTGCTTAAGGAGCAGAAGTCGCAGTCCCTCTGTCAGCCTCTCCCTGTGTGCTCTGTGCTTTGAGAAGTTGTGTGTTTGGTGAAAATCACGCCCAAATACTAGAATATAGATGAAATGTTGTTCCTTTACTTTGCCTTCCTTTTCCTCTTTCCCTTCTATGAGTCTCATGTGTAGGGAGCAGATTCCTCTGTTTCAGGGAATACGGGTATTTCTAGTAAAAGGACAGGCTGAACTTGGAGAGGTGGGGCCCAGAGGGGGTCTGGAGCGTCTGCACACCGCTGTTTCCCTGCGTTTCTGCATCCGGTCCCATCAGTGTACGAAGTCAGCCTTCCTCTTCCTTCCTGTGTCATCAAGTCTCTGTTTTATGGGAAAACTTTTTTACGTGTCTTTTTTCACTTACATGTTTCATTCAGATGCTTATTGCTTTTCTCCCTGTGCTTCAGTGTTCCAAGGAGAGAATTCAGCAGTGCAGCATCCTCTCCGAGCTCTATGAGTTGATCCGCTTCCACTGCAAGTCCGCCTTATTCAAGCGGGTGGCCCCCGTGCAGCGCGGCCCCCGGCATCTCGGAGCCTGGCGGGAAGGCCTGCTACCGACTCCTTCTGCAGACGCTTCCTGGCTACACTCTGTCGCTGGATCTGCAGGACTTCAGCACAGGTGTTGGAATTAAAACATTGCTTCAGTCCCATTAACCATGACTGCTTTGAGCCCTGCTGTCCTGCCTCATCAGGGTGAATTTTGATTCATGTAGAACAGGGCTCAGCAGACTTTTTTCTGTCAAGGGCTTGGGAGTAAATATTTCAGGGTCTGCAAACTTCCTGATCTCCAGTGTAGCTGCTCAGCTCTGCTTTTCAGACGCCAGAGCAGCTATATAATCCACACACCCACAGAGCTTTATTAACAGCGGTGTCTGGGGCTGGATTGGGTGTATGAACTGCAGTTTGTCCCCACAGCTTCCTCACTATTGACGCCTGCACCAGAGCGTGCATTTGCGACAATGGGTGAACCTACCCTGACGCATCATCATCACCCAGAGCCCATATTTGACACTAGGATTTACACTTGGTGGTGTGCACTCTGTGGGTTTGGACAGATGTACAATGACACGTATCCACAGTCACAGCATCATACAGAGTAGTCTGTCTTAGTGACCCTAAAAATGCTCCGTGCTGCACCTCATTCATTGCTTCTTCCCCTCTAGCCTCTGACAGCCACTGATCTTTTAGTCTCTGTGGTTTTGCCTTTCGCAGAACACCATACAGTTGGAATCACACAGTTGCAGAACCTTCCCAGATTGGCTTCCTTCACTTAGTAATATGCATCTAAGGTTCCTCCATGTCTTTCCATGCCTTGATAACTCATTTCATTTTAGCACCAAATAATAGTCCATTTTCTGGCTGGACCACAGTTTATTTATCCATTCACCTACTGAAGAACAGCTTAGTTGCTTCTGAGTTCTGGTGATTATGAATAAGGCTTCTATTAACATCTGTATGCAGATCTTTGTGTGGGCATAAGTTTCCATTTTGTCGAGTAAACATCAAGGAGCACAGTTGCCGGATCATATGGTAGGAGTACGTTTAGTTTTGTAAAAAATTGCCAGACCATCTTCCAAAGTATCTGGGCATTTTACATTCCCACCAGCAATGCACGAGAATTCCTGATGCTCCACATCCTCACCAGCACTCGGTGCTGTCAGTGTTCTGGGTTTTGGCAGTTCTGACGGATGTGCAGTGGTAACTCGCTGTTTCAGTCTGCATCCCCTTGATGACAGATGCTGTGGAGCATCTTTCCATAGACTTCTTTGGCATCTAGATTCCTTCTATGATGAGGTGTGTGTTCAGGCATTTTGCTCAATTTTTAATCAGGTTATTCATTCTTCTTATTGAGTTTAAAGAGATTTTGGTATATTCTGGATATCAGCCCTATATCAGTGTGTCCCTGCCCTTCACCTGCAGCACCGGAGTTGTCCTTTGGGTCTCAGTGGAGTGTCAGCTCTTCAAAGAGGTTCCCTGTCTTCCCTCAGCCTAAATACTGTCCTTGTATTTTTCACTTTCATTGACTCATTTTGTTCTTTTTAAATAGCATTTCCAATAATTTGTAAGTACATTAAAAAATAAAAGGGCAATGATTGAACACCGCCTCCCCCACCAGCCTGTGTGCCCTGTGAGAGCAGAGAATCTGTCCCCACTCACCATGTCCCATGACAGCACATGGCAGATGTCCATGTAAATGTGTGTAACTTGGGACCAAACTTGATGAGCAGCTATGACGACATGTGTTGGCTACCATTTATTGAATACAGTTTGTTTCTTGATCTTAATTATTAAATCACATGAATGAACCATGTTTCTTTTGAAAAATAAAACAACAAAGCACACTTCCTTGTGATTGGTACTTTCTACTTAGCCTTCTGACCCAGGAGGGGACGTTCACCATCATTTTGTGGAGAAGGTTGGGAAGGTAAATTAGGAGAGTGAGATCAAATAAAGTAAAAATGATAACTATCAGCTGGCTTTATTTTCACTAAGACATAAAAGTTACTTTAAACCCTATCTCAGCTGTTGTTCTGTTGTTTTAAACACTTCTCATAGAATTAAATGGAAGCTCACTAAAACCTGAAGGGGAAATTGTGTTCTCAGGACCTGAAAAGTGTTTATGTCTATTTCTTGAGATGCTCATTTTCCCTTCTGGTTACAGAAAGTCACGGCTGGAACACAGCCGTGCGCTGTGTGTGTCTGCCGGCTTCACGGGCTGCTCACAGTCATTTTCATTTTCTTGTGTTGCAGTGTATGAAGGTTTTCCATCAGACCGTTTGCTCAGCCTTTTCCTGAATGAAGGATTGAATTTTCCCCAGGAAATCTTATGAAACAGAGTGACAAGGCATATGTGTTTCCCAAAAAGCAATTGTTGATGTAATAAACTCTCACATTGATGAACTTTTTGAATACAGGCGGGTTGAAAATTTTATCCCTAGGTCATATGCCACAAATCTGTCTTAAGAATAAAAAGATTCAGATTTTATAGAAGAAGCAGTTTGAATCAAGTAGAAATGATGATTTGTACAGTATTTGGTGTTAGAACTTATACTCAGTCTTATCATAATTGCCTGTGGTAGGAACTGGATCATTATTTATTTATTTAAAAAAAATCCACAAGGTGCTATTTGCCCCATTCTTGATGCGGCAGTGCTGAGGTTAGTTAAGTTGGGCCATTTAGAATTCTTAGCTAGGTTTTCGGGACATTGATTTCAGCCTCTTTATCTTTTTTAGAATCTCTTATTTTGTGTCAGCCTTTGGTCTTTTGACAACGTGGAAATACTGCAGGGATCTTTCTTTCCCTTTTTTCCTGTCTTTGTGGGAAAAGATTTCTGTAAGAAAGACTACTAGGACATTAGGGATTTTGTGTGGGGTAAGTTTGGTCAGCTCTAAAATTTCAATTAAGACATATTAATTATTGCTATTCAGCTAATGATACTAAAATTATAAAATAACTTAAGTATACATCAATAAGTATAGTACAATAAGCCCATCACCCAGATTAAGGAATTCACAAACTTTTCCATATTTCCTTTATTCAGACCTTTGTTCTTTTACTTATCCTTTGTTGAAGTATTTGACAGCAAATCCCAGAAGTCATGTCATTTTAACCTATGTACTCAAGTAGGCATGTCTGAAAAATGAGGGCCTTTTCTTTGATCAGGATTTTCCATTTGACACATGTGCTCATTAATTACCAGCTGTATCAGGCATCTCACTAAGCATTAGTGATCCTTGCGACAATGAGACAGTCCTGGCTCCCAAGGAAGTTAAGGGCTGATGGAATAAGCCAACACAGGAGCTTAGGTGCCTCACGTAAGGTCCCTGTGGGATGACAATATTTGGACAAAATTTGTGCACAATACAGTAGGATTCACAGAAGGGACTAGTCAGACTTGTAGGGCAGGCCGTGAGAGAGGCGGTCAGCAGGGCTACAATAGGAGGAATTGTTTGATCAGAATCTGAAATCTTTTCTGCCAACCTTCCTACCAAGCTCCCAGGGCCCATCACACACAACCCTGTGCTGTAACGGTTTTTGATTCCTGTTACCACATCTCCTTCAGGAAGGAGTTTAAGGTGGAAAATATTTAAAATCAGTAATTGTTGCCAGAAAGGACATAGAACAAGAAACATGGAAACAACACAAATGTCCATAAGCACATGACGATAGAGACGAGGTGATTCATGTCTGCAATGGAACACTACTCAGCCATAAAAGATGCCATTTGCAGCAACATGGATGGACCTGAAGACTGTCATTCTAAGTGAAGTGGGGTGGAAAGAGAAAGAAAAATGCCATATGACTTAATTTTGAGGAATCTAAAATTAATAGCAATAATAATAAGACCACAAATGAACTAATTATTATTTTGTTTTCTTGAATATGTGTAAGCACATCTGACTGTCCTTTGTGATTGGATTACCATATTCTGTTTATTATTCTTTTGTAGTTGGCTTTATTCCTCTGGTAACTATGTAAGTTTAAAAATCTAAAGCTCTAATCTGTTCTTAGAAACAATAATTAATACATATAATTAAATGAAAAAATTGCAATATACTCTATACATGTATTTACATGCAATATGTGTATGTGGAGTTGAACTGTAATAATTCTACCTAATAATACTGAAAAACAAAAAAAATTATTAAAAAAATAATCACCCCTCTTTAAATATTAAAACGTTCAGTTCTGAGATTCTGTGAAAGACAACATGGAAGTAGGTTTTTAAGTTTTTCTCCTTGTGCATCAGTGAGCAGCCTGGGCTGCAGATCTTGGCCGCCACAGGCACCCAGGACTTGCCAGCTTGCTCCTCACTTGTTGGGAGGAAGATTAGCTGCTTCAGGATTATTTATGCTCTTAGAAGTTGCTGAAAACCACACAGAGCTTCTGTTTACATAGAGTGTATCTGTCAATATACTCCATTTTAGAAATTAGAACAGAAAATTTTAAACCCAAGTACTGACAAGCACACGCTGCCCCAGCATGTGGTCAAAGCAGTGCTGCCCCGGTGGCTTGTGTTGGTTCTAGAGAAAATGCACTGTATGCTCAAGAATGAGGGTGAACCCACAGATCTCATCTCAGCACTGCTATGAAAATGTGGGATCCAAAGTCCCTAAAGCAGTGCTGAAGTCCCCAGATGTCCCAGAACACACAGAGCCATGGGACCAAGAATCCAGTTTCTCGTGGATCATCAGCCATGGAGACCGGGTCCTGGGTCAGGAGGAGCAGAAATCGGGATAGCAGGCACACAGTACTATTGACAGCTAAGCTTTAAAGGTGTTGAATTGACTAAAAGTTTGGCACTGGAATTTGACACAACATTGTAAAATGATTATAAATCAATAAAAAATGTTAAAAAATAAAATAATAGTTGGTCAAAGATTTGCATTTGGAATACTACATTTCCTCTCCTGGAGACGTTAGAAGGATAACACTGATTAATAGAGGATGATTGTAATGGATTAATTATGATACTGATGGCATGAGCTGCTAACACTAACCCTGCACTCAGTGTAGACTAAGCCTTTTATGTACACACTTCATTAGGTGTCCACACCCCTGCCAGGTGGCATTAAGCACTCATACAACCATGAAATCAGTGACTATAAAACAGTCACAAGGCTTCCTCTCCAGGTTGAGGTAGCAAAATCAGCAATGATTTTCAATGACAAAAGCCAAAATCATATATATTTGGGAAAGAAAGCAAATGAAACACTGAAGAACAATAAACCAAAAGAGCAGATGGAATGGAAACTTTTATTGAAGAAAGCAATGATTAATTCAATTACAACAGCTAATGTCCCTGGTATAATTGAACCATGAATCCAAATTTTTGGAACAGTGGGTTGTGAAATTACTGTCTCATTTAATATTGGAATTCCTAGTTGGTCCAATTTTATATGCATCACTGGTGCGAGGTTAGCTATTTAGGCAAATAACAATATTCCTATTTTTTAAGTTAACAGGAAACATAACACAGGACTCCAGATTTAGGGAGAGAATACAAACAACTACTATCATACTCCATCCAGTAAGGACACGTGTCCCTGCATCCCCAAAGCAATGAGAATTTGCACACAGAAAACACAGTTCTCCAACTGTGACAAATACGAGACCGTGATCCATGAATTACGAGAACAAGCAACTGTTTAAGTGCCATGGGCAAATTTTTTTTTATCATCTTGAAAACATCACTGATGCGCTAGGTAAGAAAAAGAATTGTTTTACTAACAAATCTAACTGACACAGGGGTTTTTCCAAGTGAGAAGGTAATCCCAAAAAGTGCAGTAAAATGAGTTAAGAAGATCTGTGAAGTGACGGAGATGATCTTAGACTGACCAGCATCACGATTCCCGGTTTTACACTTGCTCTCTGCTCGTCACCTCTGACAAAAGAACGCATCATATGTTTTTTTTTCTTTAGGGAAAAAAGATAAATAAAATTAACTACAATATGTGGTATGAAAAGCGGTAATGAAGTTGTCTAAGCTAATAATGCAGCCAGTGTAATGTAGCACTTATTCGGGCACTAGAATTTTTTTAAATCATGATTCCTTATATCCTATTTCTATCCTAAAGAAGACACTTAAAGTTTTCTCCTTTATTCAGCATATCTTGTGGGGGTTGTGATATACAATGATATGACAGTTTTCAGATTTAAAATCGCCTCTGCGGTTGTGGTCAGGAAAGACAAGGCTCCCTCACAGCTGCGACGGAGAAGAAATCCCCGGAGGCAGCTTCCAGGCAGCTTCCGAACCGCATCTGCTTGCACTTGGCACAGGACACCATCAGCAAGTGTAACTCTGACAAGGATTTTTTCCCCGGGGACCTGGGAGGTGCTCTAACATTGTGAAGCCATTTGTTTCCCAGTTAGGTAAGGCTTGGAAAAATAGTTTATTAGAAGTGACTTCCTTTGTATGTGTCTTTTGTCCTGAGAGGACACTAATTAGCATAGAATATAAAATACCCCATAATATAAGAATTTAGGTACCCCATCTTTCCATCTACCTGTCTATTTGTTTATCATATTTATACTTAGGTTACATTTTCTATGATGTTCAACTCCGGGCACCAAAAAAGAAAGGTTACAAAATATTTCTTATAAAAAGTGGGGACTGGGTCTAAGGGTTAATAACCACTACTGCTAACAATAAAAACCAGATAACATTTTTAATCTCAACTGCATCAGACCTTCCCGAATTCCTTGCTCAAGTTCACTGTTACAACAGAAACGGAATCTCTGTTCTTCCAAGACTCAGGCCTGATCGCCACCCACCAAGACATCTATCTGTGGGTCCCTACTTGTCCTCGAAGCCCCCGAACACACCTTACGGGGTGAACTTTCTTCAGTGTTCCTACTGTAGGGGAAACCTGGAAGTCCCAGGCACTGTCCAGGAGTCACACCTACCTGCAAAAATCGAAGTCATGTGACTGAAATGTATCAAAACAGGTGGTGTGATAGGGCTGAAAGCTCACCAAAAACAGGTTTTGGGGCCTTACCCAAGCCCTCCGGCTCCTCACATGAAGAAGGACACGGAGGCCCAATTAGCCACAAGACTTGGGGGCTTCATTACTCCATGAATAAAGGATTTGTGCCAGTGACACCTTCAGACAGGGAACCCTAGAACCCAGACTTGGAAGCACCCTATCCCCTCCCATTTGAACAAATATTCTCTCAAGACACATAGTGAGAGATGGGAGACCCGGTGAGCTCTGGAATAAGATGCAATCTGAAAGACTGCTGCTAACAAATGGTGTAGAGTTTGGGCAGCCCCCAGGGCCACCAGCCCTTCTGGTATGACTGATGCCCACACTTCCATCCACAACAGTTTCTTCAGGACCCTTCCGCACACATAACCATCACACAAAAATGATTGCTTAGACATATTTTAAGGGAAATAACATTATGAGAATGCCAAATTCATGACAAGTCAGAGTCAAGACCACAGAGTATTTACTGGATGAGATCTCACGTGTGCTCCGCAGTGAGCTTTAAACCCTTAGGACACAGTCATGGAACAGTAGGCATTTTCTTTCTTTCCTCCAAGTTGGCTTTACTGGAGAACTCTGTAGACACAGGAAGACTCTGGATCCCACCACTACTACTTACACAAAGAGCTCACCATGTGGAGTGGGATCAGCGCTGGTGCGACCGGCTCCGATGTGAGCACTCCGGTGTCCAGCTCCCCGAGGAGCAGAGCTCCCACCGCAGGAGCAGAGACCTCCAGGTGCAGAGATCCCCCCACGGGCACTGCAGTGCCTGTAAGAATCAGGTGTCTGATGAGTGAGCCTGGGGCGGGCAAGACATGAAGCAAGCACCGCTCCCTCAAGCTCTGCAGGTGATCTCTGTGTCATCTTGAATAAACACAATCACCATTAAAGATGTTTGACAAGAGGGTAAAAGGTAAGACCTCCTCAAATCTCCACGCATTCCTTTAGTGGGAGTCCTGGTAGAACACAAGGTGACAAGAGACGCTGGCTTTACGTGCGCACGTTGCCTCAGGGTTGCAGGGGAGGCCACGGTGCTGCCTCTGCCCCACCTCCTGCCCTCGTCCCGCAGACCTCACAGGGGCCGCGGACTCGTCTCTCTGACTTTCTCTCCTTGGTTGTGCTGCTCTTCCAGCTCTTAAGAGCTCATAAAATCCTCACCAGAAAATCTTTAACAATGAACCCAAGTCAAATGAAATCAACCAAAGAGACACACTGCCTTCATCATTACCTTATATTTTAGGGAGAAATTCTTGAAGATGACTCCCTGAACTGAAGGGGTGGATGGAGGAGAAAAGAAAACAAGGCAAGCATTTTTGGCCCATAAAAAATGAGAGGTAACCAGATGGTGTCTAGTTTTCATTCCACCTCTCTGCCCCCCCTCAATTTCACATGCCCCTCCCAACTGAACTCATCAGAACTTGACTGAAGGAGACGGCTGTGCAAATTTATTGGAAACCAAAGAAATCACTACAGAAACAGTCTCCCAAACCCAGCGACAAAACTGTAAGATGACCAGTGCCAGGATCTGAATACTTAAACATGCAGATCAAAATTACCACCCCCTCCCTGGTGGGTGTACTTACAGTGGGGGTGTCGCGGTGCAGTTTGTCTGCATCCAACATATAAAAATGGAAGGGACTCCAGTTTTCAACATCACAGTCCCTCTGAAACAACTTGTGGTCAATTAGCGTTTGTCGGCAGCAAAATTCGATTTTCTCCCCTGCACGTGCAGGTGAACACACAGAAGAGACCGATGATCCTCACTGCTAGTGTAGCTAAATGTTTCTAAGCCAACTGGTTCCATCACCCTCCTGATGATCAGGGGAGTGTGTTAGCCGCGGGGCTCTGCAGACTAACGGCCAGGCAAGGAGGGCGCTTCCTTACTTTGGGGAGAAAAAGGCTGGAACAGCACTCGCTGGAAATAAATTCTAAATAAAACTTCAGGTGCGGTTCCTGCAGCGGAACCCACACCAATAGATGAGGCTCCCTCTGTGCTGTCCAGTCATGTGAGCTAGTCTCATTAATATACCTGTGTGTTTGGTTTAGCAAGTGAATCATGTCTGTTTTCTGGGAATGGTATGAGGGTGTAAAACCTTCCAAACATGTTCATTTATTTGCTGTGGAGTTTGTTTAATTCTCTTAAGAGCACTGAGAATGACAACTTTCTTAAATTAGCATCTTTGCCCGAGAGACCTTTCCAGGCACATGCGCCAAAACCTAGGACAAACCAGAAGCAAAATCAAAAGCGTTTAAGCTGCACAGCACCCCAGAATGTGTCCAGTTTGAGAATCAAGAAATTTTTCTCCACACACTTTTCCTCCTCTGTCCAAATTAATCAGCCTCTGCTTCTCCTGTATAATGAGTATCATATGACTCATGTTCTCTGCCTGTAAAATGGAAATGGGAAATATTTCTACCCAATAAAATGTCATAGAACTAACCCCCAAAGTTACATATATAAAATAAAAAAGCCAAGGTTTTACGCTGTCCAGGGATATGAATCATTTATTTAATGTATCAATTGTTACAAGAATAAAATTTTCAAAATGCAACACCTCCTCAGAAAACTTCAACTACTATTCAATAAAAATATCACAGAAAATTTCAGAAAACAATTTAAAGGAAAATCATTTATAACAGAATCATATTCTAGGCACACTGAATAAATTCTCTTTAGAGAACTCCTACTTTTTTTTTTTAAATAAATGACCTATAAAAATACACCCAGCATTAATCAGTAAATCTTCATTCCTTATTTTTAAAATTCTTAAGGCATGCTATTTTTCTTAAATCAAATGACGAGGTATTCGCAAGCCAATGGACAATGGAATTACCTAAGAAGACATTATAATGTAGCAAGAACAACTAGCACTTTGCCAAGCATTCTGCCTGAGGGTCACTCGTACCAGTTTATTTTGACCTGACCTCTTGGAGGTGAGCTCCATCAGCCCATTTAACACATGAAGAAACAGAGGCTATGGGTGGTCATGTTTTCAGTACTTGGTGGATTCAGGATCCAAATCCGGATCCTTGTGTATACAGCCTGTGCCTTTACCAGATCACACTACATTTCTCACTCTTCAAATGCACTCAGTCCCCGAGGTAACACACCTTCCTTGCGTTTCTAAGAGTTTTAGGAAGTACTGAATTACAAGGACTAATCAGACATTTGTGTGGGCTAATTTTTTATTTTCTGATTTTCCTGAATCAGTTCAGGCTGAATTCATACTACTTACGAGGAGAAGTCCTGAGGCAGAGGAGAGAGGGGAAGATAAGCCAGACATAAACAATTTCAAGAGATCCACTTCATCAAGGAAGCAAAGTATTAAATAAACCACTTCAGCAACATGCTTGTCAATAAACCTTGGTGTCTCTGTCTCAGCCTGAAGGAGGGTAAGCCCTCCAGCCCATCTGCCTTCCAGCCACTTACCCTGGATGATCTTGGTTCCCTCACCTGTGACACGTGTGTTCTACAGGGAATATTTGTAGAGATTACATGATAAAACTATATGCAAAGGGGCTAATTCATTGCCAGACAGTAGGCACTAAACAAATAAAAAAATTATTTTGTTTCATAAAAATGGGAGGTAAGTCTACCAATTAAACATTCTTGATAGAATCCCAACAAGCGCTTTAATTTATCTGCCAGAAATTGTAAAATCACATTTCTTTTTTAAAGGCTGTATCCATTCTCCCTACTTTTTAACAATCCTAGCTGTTATCCTGAAAATATTCCCAGAACTTGGCATCCATCTCCCATATTTAAATCCTTTAAGTTTGAAATTATGATGAAGCTTGGGCACATAAAGATTCACACCATAATTCACAGAATAAACAAAGACCACAGGAACAGGGCCACCTCAAGACCCCATGTGCTCAGAACATGCTCCAAACTTAGCAAAATCAGATGCATGCTGTTTGAGCAGAAAGAAAATTGAATGTGATCAAGGAGGCTGACATGAAGCACTGGTCGGCTCACAAGACAACTCCTTCGCCACCTCGTCTGACCTAAGTCATCTAACACAGTTACAGTAGATCTCTAACTAAAACTAGAACACGGGTAGGGTTGGAAAGTAACATTTTTTCCTACAATATATACATATTGTCAACTAAAAATTGGCACTTGTCATCTGCCTCTGATTTGATTAAGTCATGAGCCACTGCAGCTGCTGGCCTTCATCACCCTCTGAAAGTAGTTCAGGGTGGAGATCAAGAATGGGGTGCCCTGTGATCTGGGAAAATGGGCAGAAAAGCCTTCAGATAGTTTGACATTTTCAGGAAATATTATAAGCCCAAATTCTTGCATCTCCTCCTGTCTAGAAAAGCACTAAAATCATTAACAGAGACACCTGCTCCTCGACTAGCAGTAGCCTCTGCCTAAACGTTTACTGGACCGCATGTCCCCCTTCACTGAAATCTCATATAATGCTGAGCTCACCCTTCATTTCAAAGCAGTTCCTCCGAGCTGTCTGAGATGCTGTTACCTGGGTTCTGGTCCTCATTTTGCCCCAGATAAACCTTAACCCACAACTCTCACGTTGTGTGGTTTATCGAAAGCACCACAAAAATTAAGCTTACATAATTGAACTCATAGTAAACATTCAGTATCAAATATTTCTTGACTTAAATTCCTTTTAAAAGTAAATAAGAATTCCATTTCTTAAATATAACATGTTTAAATATAAATTAACATATATTTGTTAACCTTCGGAAAATATATTCTAGAAAAATATTTAGCTAATTAAAAAAAAGCTATTGTGTGGAGCTTTAGAATTTCAAAAGTGGAAGAGAATAGTATTGTAACTCAAGATCTTGTTTTAAATGAAGAGATACTGAGGCCTCAAAAGAGATATCAATTTGCCTGATTTTATACACTGTCCTTTAACAGAAAACCTAGAACTAAGATCCTGGTCTTTGAGAAACCAAGACTTGCTCTGCTGGTGCAGCACTGAACCTGATGAAAATGGGTGGTGAGAAAGAACCAGAATGTGGGGGTCTGGGTGAGGCAGTGGAGGAAAGGAGGGTCTCACCTGGTCGTGGGTGAGAAATAGGCTCCCGCAGTGCTGGTGTGATGGGCACCACTCAAGTGCCTGAAAACTACTACTTAGCACACCTGCCACCGAAATGCACACAAGCTGTTTAACTAGAAGGCTGACCAGGAGGCTTTCTCAGTGACACAACGAGCTATTTTCACATTAACTCTAAACTACAGGAAAAGAAAGAATAGAAAGCTGATATTAATTATTAAAAATTTACACCAAGAACCAAGGAATTTCCAGGACAAATATAAAGACTTGTTGGAAGTTTCATTATGCGAACTTACTGCCAATTCTGTTGTCTTAAAAGTTGTGCTATAAAATATACTGTCCTTTGTTGTTCCAAATCACATTTGAAAGAAATAATGTTTCTTAAGAGTGTTTCTGTAATTTTCTTCTATTTCGTAACACCAAATCTCAGAACTTTAAATAAATGGAGGGTTGGCATTTCGTCCACTGTTAGCTAGGCAATGTGTAGTTCCTTCAAA
Organism: Camelus ferus; assembly: GCF_009834535.1. Lineage (NCBI taxonomy): Eukaryota > Metazoa > Chordata > Mammalia > Artiodactyla > Camelidae > Camelus > Camelus ferus. Next base: position 155,796 of record NW_022589663.1, on the reverse strand, counting down.
GAACAAGGGGGAATCACACAGAAAAGCATTTGAGCATCAGGCTGCTTACATTTCTTCTGGAAGTCTTGGAAAATAACGTGGAAATGAGCAGCAGGACAGAAAACTGGAGGGAGGGTCACTAGCTAGAAGGTGAGAACAAATGTGTTCTCCAAAGTGTTTTGGTAGCCACTAGTTCAAATGAACCAAGTAATTGTTCCAGCATACACGCACCTCTACGTGAAAATCTCTACCGTTACCAACCGCTCAGTGCAGCCCGAAGCAATGGACGGACTGCAGAGGCCTCCGGCGGATCATCGTGGTGTCTTACAACATGTGCAGGATGAGCGGTGCCTCCCAGACCCCTCCCTCCCCTCCCCTCGAGGGGGATGGCTGGTCCTGAGCTGAGCTTACCTCATAGCAAGCTGTCTCAGTCCTCTGTCTAAAATAAGATAAAAGCAGGAAAGCTACCTGGGACTTAAACTACCATCCCAAAAGGGAACTGAAACACCTTTCTTCCTTTCTCTCTGCTGCCTGGAATGTGGACCCGATGGTTGACACTCAGGCACACACTTTGGGCCATCAAGTTGATAGGCTGAAAATAACAGGTATCTGGTTCTCTGACCCTGGGGCCTTCATGCAAACCAGCCATAGGGTACCGATTGCTTGACTTCTTTATGTAAGAGGGAAATACAATTTTAGCATGTGTAAGCCACTGCTGTTATCTGGGGAACTAGGTGTTGTATTTTGCCAAGTTAAGTCCTAATAACAAAGTTAAAGATTTACAAAAAAAAATATTTACCAAATAGTTTATAAATGGTAAAGAAATCTTGATTTTTGTTTTAATGTTATGAAATGTAAATCAAATTTCAGCATATGCCAGGAAAACAAGACATTGTGGAGAAAAAGCAAAGCAGAGATTGTAGAACAGAGACCAAAAGCATCCTCTCCTCCAAGGCACTGGAGGACAGCCGTGACTCTACGTGCCAAGGCTGGAGTCACATGGGCTCCCTGTTTTCCTTGTCTTGGGTATGTTTTGTTTCCAGCCTTGGGAAAAATTTATAAGACTGCTGGTCAAATCATTTCAGGAGCAGCTTCCATCGTGTAGAACCCCTGTCTCTTCCTTTCCTCTGCCTCCTGGAATGTTCTGACACAATTAATCAGTCCAGCCTTCTAAATTGAGCAAACGGGGCTCAATCAATCTGCTTTTAGACAGAGTTAAGAAATAGACATTAAAAAGCATAACTAGGGAATCTTATCTTCCAGAGGTCATTGCACAGATGAAATAGGAGAATATCTGTGAATCACTCTGTAAACACTAAGTACAGTACAAACAATATTAGTACTTATTCTATGTTACATTCATCAAAAAAGGAAAACAGAACACTTTCCTACCAGAAGGAGAAGGTGCTTTGCAATTTTCTGTCACTTTAATTCTTCAAAAGTTTGTATAAAATTGATGTCTTTAAAAAAATCAATGCACATTAGGGACTAATTTTAATTCTTTCATCTCCCCCTGTTTAACAGATATCAAGAATGGTACCATTTCTAGATATTTTATTCAGGAGAGCCTTTGGTATACATGAGGCACAGAGCATGACAAATTGTCAGTATCACTCAGGATAGGAAACCCATGTTTGATACCCGAACTTGAAGACATGAAGAAGATGCCTGACATGTGCCACTGACCTTTCAAGGTATTCTTTTTCAAAGACTTGTTTCTTCTTGGTCCAGAACAGACCCGCATTTGTTGATGTGAGACTCTTTAAGTGAAAAAGTCAACCCATCATTACCACTTTAGAGACTGAAATCTTACCTTCCTCGTCCATGTGGACATAGCATTCTTACTGATTCCTAACATGAAAAATGACCACTGATGACATCTCAGGATGCTCCAGTGCAGAGGTTCTCTGCTGCAGTGAGGAAGAAAGAGCCATGTGCTTCAAGACGCACTTACTGTCTGTAGCTCACTTGGCAAGACATGGCAACTTGTCTAAGCTAAAGCTTAAAAGTGGAAAACAGAGACAACATCCATGGCAAAGGGCATTCGGAGGCTAGTTCCTTGGCCCCACTTCATCCCTTCTCAAGAGCCATGGGCAATACCTTGAGAAAGGCAGCAACATGGTACCCAACTCATCAAAAAGCTGCGCTTCCTAATAATTGACAGTAAAGCAAGTGTCATCTGGCTCAACAGATCTCCCTGTGTCTCTACAGTGTACGTCTACGTTTTCTTTATTTTCTCAGTTGTTGGACACTCCTTTTTTAAAAATCCCCCTCCCTGCAGTAGAAGTTCTTAGTTTCCCAATCACAATGCAGGCTTGAAGGGGAGATAACAGAGCTGACAAAACATAAATCAGTACTTATTCCTTGATATATTTTTGGCACATGGACTAAAAATTTTTGGGTCAGTTGGACATCAAGATCATATCTAATTTACACAATTGTCAACTGTAATTTTACTACCAGCTCTTGGAACAGTCACGTGGTCACTAGGTTTTATTTTCCATCCCTTGACCCATGGATTCAATGATTTCTCTCCAGACACAATAGCTTTTTGAAAAGAAGTCTGTTTCACCTTTTACTTTTAAACTAAGCTTCAGTGCTTGACCCTGACTTCACTCTAACATTCACGAAAAGCTATCTAAGGACAACCACATTTGACATCATCTCTAGATGTCTTGAATACACTGCTGAGCTGATTCTTCCAGATCATTAAAATATATATGCACATTATGGTGTGGTCCTCTTCAATTTGTGGTGTTTTCAGTAATCATTACCTCTTTGGATACTTTATTACACATTTAGCATTTCTTTATCCAATTCAGTTATATTAGTATATAAGATTTCAAAAGAACTTGTTTCTCAAAATGATGATATTTAACACCTATGGTCTTTTTTAAATCAATTAATTTAATAAGGTTGTCAAGGACAGCAGTGAATTTTGTGTGTGGTGATTGCTGCTTCAGAGTCTCCGGTCCTGCACCATGATATTGCAGGTGTTTACGCATCCTTGTGAATGTCATCACATCAGTCTATTAGGAGCTGAAATTAAACTACCTGGAGGCTAATTTTTCTTTTTAAAAACAATAAACTCAATTTCCGCTACTAATTCTTTATTATTTCTTATACTGAGGCTCTCCACTTTTCCTAAAATATATATATATGGTGGGTCGGTGGGCAATGCCCTGAAAACCTGCAGACAGCACCAACTCTATGAGTAACCAGAGGTGGCCGTGGATGTTGTGTGACTTCAGCCACTGAGCACGAGCACCTGCTGTCCCTCCAACTGTTCTGCCTCCATTGCTGACAGTGCTGAAGGTCACTGCCTCTTGTAAAATTCTACAACATTACAGTTCATATATTTTTAAAATTTATAAAATCGTGAAAGTCGTCTGTTCTTTGTGTAAAATAGGGGGTTCTTGCCTTTGTTCATTTCAGGCTAAACTAACTCCAGAAGGACACTTACACACACACACACACACACATGCAGTTCTGAGTGCCCCCAAGGAAAAGTTTGAAACGCTTCGGGACAGTAGTGGCACCCAAACCTTTGAAATTTTGAGTTCTGTGAAAGCATCACTTATTCAGAAATTAAGCATTATAATTCTAGACCAAGAGAATCAGAATCCTCCACAAGATACTTACTGGAATTTTTTTAAAGAAACTATCTTCCCTAAAATCCAATGATAATTCAAACATACATGGAAAGAAAATAGATCAGTAATACCAAGCAATAATTTCTACACTATTGCTGATTAGCCTTCAGCCCCAACCAAAGGACATAGAAATAAGACAACTGGAGATAAAGAGATGGAAGAGAGGTATTAAAAAGCAAGAATATAAAAGAAGTGTGGTCTTATGGAAACCTGCTCATTTTCTTTGAAATAATTACTTGGTTAAAGGAACTCACTCGTGAGGATCTGGAAATGCATCAAGAGGTAATCTAGCAGGGAAAAGAAGCAGGATCATGCCTCAGTTTTCTCCGAGGCTGATCCTAAATGAAAAAAATTTCCTTGGCTTCCAGAATAGACAACCTGCATGGTTCCCTTAGCAGAAGAGTGAGGAGGAGAGAAAACCGAATGTGTGTGCAAACCATCCTTCACCAACCCTGTTGGAGCACAGAATTTTGGTGTTAGGGGCACTGCCCGACCTATAAATATAACAGAAGGAACAAGCTTTTACAAGGTTTTTGAGCAAAAAATGCTTTTAGTTTTAAACCTACTCTAGGAAACATGCTGAGAAATCATGGTAAGTGTTTGAGATGCAGCCTTGCTGTTTAGGTTAGATAAAGGAACGCTTCTCCACATGTTCCATTTTGGGAACGGAATCTGTGTGGAAGCCTCCTTCACCTAGGTTTTTGGAAACCCAGAGATTCTGGCCTCAGGGAATTAGGCTAGTTACATATCTAAGGGGAGGCAAAAACTTCAGGGTGCTTTTCCATTGCAAACCGCTTTTACTTGAGACCGGCTTTAAGAATCATGCTGAGAAATCAGAGTAAGTGTTTCTACATGTCACTCTACCTTTTATGCTGGATGAAAGAACGCCTCTCCACATGCTCACTTCTGACATCTCAGTCTGTGTGGAAGCCATTGTAAAACTAGATTTTTGGGAACACAGAACTTCTGTCTTAGAACATCTACACTACTTACATATGAAAGAGGAGGCACAAGCTCCACCAAGGTTGTCCACAGCAAACGGCTTTTACTTTGAAACCGGCGTTAGGAAACATGCTGAGAAATCAGAGAATGTGTTCCTAAATGTCACTCTGACTTTTATGCTGGATGAAAGAACACATCTCCACATGCTATATTTTCAGGTCTGTATGTGTTTGGAAGCCCACACTCACATAGCTTGTAGGGAACCTAGAGTATCTGAAATAGGGAAACTACGCTGCTTTCTTATATATGGGGATTACAAGTACCAACTCGGTTTTCCAATGCAATCTGCTTTTCCTTGAAAATGGCTGTCAGAAACATGCTGAGAAATCAGAGTAAGTGTTTCTGTATGTCACTTAAACTTCAACGATGGATGATAGAACGCCTCAGAACATGGTCACTTCTGATATCAGTATGTGTGCTGGAGCCGTCCGTCCCCTAACTTCTTAGAAAACCAGAGATTCTGGTATACGGGAACAACGCTACCTACATATCTAAGGGGAAGCACACGCTGAAATTCTATCTTCCACAGCAAACTACATTTACGTTGAAACCGGCGCTTGAAAACATGCAGGGAAATCAGAGAATGTGTTTGTATATTTCACTCTGACTTTTATACTGGACAAAACAACGTCTCAACATATACACAATTATGAGGGTTGAATGTGTGTGAAAACCGTCAATCACCTACATTGTTGGGAACACATAGTTTCTTTTGAGTGGGGAACAACACTACACAAATATATATAGGGAGGTACTAGCTTCAACATGGTTTTACAATGAAAACTGGATGAAATTCAAACCAGCACTAGGAAACATACTGAGAAACCAGAGTAAGTGTTTCTGCTGCTACCAATACTCTTTATCTAGATGAAGAAACGTCTCTCCACAGCTCATTTCTGAGAGTTGAATATGTGTGAAAGCAATAAATCACCTATTTTGTCAGGAAAACAGAGTTTCTTTTGAGTGGGGAACAAAACCACATATATATATATGGGGAGGAACTAGCTAGAATCCGGTTTTACAGGGAAAACTGCATGAACTTCAAAACGGTACTAGGAAACAAACTGAGAAATTAGAAAGTTTCTAATATTCCACCCTACCTTTATGCTAGATGAGCGAACGCCTCACCACATGCTCAATTCTGAGAGTTGAATGTGTGTGAAAAACGTCAATCAAATGGCTTGTTGGGAACACACAGATTCTTTTGATTGGGGAACTACAATACATAAATGTATATGGGCAGCTACTAGCTCCAACTCGATTTTACAGTCAAAACTTCATGAACTTCAAACCGGCACTAGGAAACATAATGAGAAATCAGAGTAAGTGTTTCTACAGATCACCATTCCCTTTAGGCTAAATGAACGAATGTATCCCCACATGCTACATTCTGAGAGTTGAATGTGTGTGAGGCCATCAATCACATAGCTGGTTTGGAACGCAAAATTTCTTTTGAGTGGGGAAATACACTACATATATATAAATGGGGAGGTACTAGCTCCAATTCGGTTTTAAAGCGAAAACTGCATGAACTTCAAACCGGCACGAGGAAACATTCTGAGAAATCAGAGTGTTTCAACTACTCCGCATTCCATTAATGCCTCGTGAACTATCGCCTCTGCACATATTCAATTCAGAGAGATGAATATATATGAAAGCTTTCAATCACCTAGCTTCTACGGAACACACAGTTTCTTTTGATTGGGTAACTGCTCAACATACATATATAAGCGGAGGTACTAGCTCCAACACGGTTTTACAGTGAAAACGGCAAGAACTACAAACCGGGACTAGGAAACATACTGAGAAACCAGAATAAGTGTTTTTACTGCAACCCATTCCCTTTAAGCTAGATGAATGAAAGTCTCTCTACGTGCTCAATTCTGAGAGTTAAGTGTGTGAGAAAGCCGTCAATCACCTAGCTTGTTGGGAACACACAGTTTCTTTTAAAAGTGAAAATACACTACATACATATATAAGCGGTGGTATTAGTTCAAACTAGGTTTTACAGAGACAAGAGCATGTACTTCAAACCGGCACTAGGCAACATACTGAGAAAACACAGTAAGTGTTTCTAATGCCACACATTCCTTTTATGCTAGATGAAGGAAGTTCTCACCACATGCTCAATTCTGAGAGTTAAGTGTGTGTGAAAGCCGAAAATCACCTAGTTTGTTGGAAACACGCAGATTGTTTTGAGTGGGAAACTACACTACATACATATAAAAGGGGAGGTACTAGCTCTAACACGGTTTTACAGTGAAAACAGTGTGAAATTCAAACCAGCACATGAAAAAATATTGACAAACCAGAGTGTTTGTACTGCAACCCATTCCCTTTATCCTACATAAATGAAAGTCTCTCCACATGATCAATTCTGAGATTTAAGTGTGTGTGAAAGCTGTCAATCACCTAGCTTGTTGAGAACACGAAGTTTGTTTAGAGTATGAAACTACAGTACATACATATATATCGGAGATACTGGCTCAAACACGCTTTATGGTGCAAACTGCATGAAATTCAATACGGCACTAGGAAACATACTGAGAAACCAGAGTAAGTGTCTCTACTACAACCCATTCCCTTTATGCTAGATGAACGAATATCTCTCCACATTCTCAATTCTGAGGGATAAGTTTGTGTGCAAGCCGCCAATCATCAACATCTTGGGAACACACAGATTCTTTTCAGTTGGAAAGTACATTACATACATATATATGGGAGATATTAGCTCCAACTCGGTTTTAGAGTGAAAACTGCATGAACTTCAAACCGGCAATAGGAAACATACTGAGAAACCAGAGTAAGTTTTTCTAATGCAATCCATTCTCTTTCTGCCAGATGAACAAAAGTGTCTCCCCATGCTCAAATCTGAGAGTTAAGTGTGTGTGAAAGCCGTAAATCACCCAGCTTGTTGGGAACACAGAGTTTCTTTTCAGTAGGTAACTACACTACTTAAATTTATATGAGGAGGTAAAAGCTCCTACTCAGTTTTACAGTGAAAACAGCATGAACATCAAACCGGCAGTAGGAAACTTTCTGAGAAAGCACAGTAAGTGTTTCTACTGCAAACCATTCCCTTTCTGCTAGAAGAACCAACGACTCTCCACATTGTCAATTGTGAGAGTTAAGTGTGTGTGAAAGCCATCAATCACCTATCTTGATGGGAACACACTGTTTCTTTTAAGTGGGTAAATACACTACATTCATATATGGGGAGGTACTAGCCCCAACTCTCTTTTCCAGTGAAAACTCCATGAATTTCAAAGCGGCAATAGGAAACACACTGAGAAACCAGAGCAACTGTTTCTAATGCATCCCATTCCCTTTATGCTAGATGAACGAACTTCTTTCCACATGCCCAATTCTGAGAGTTAATTGTGTGGGAAAGCCGGCAATCACCAACTTGTGGGGAATACACAGTTTCTTTTCAGTGGGAAACTACACTACATACATATATATGGGTACGTACAAGCTCCAACTCGGTTTTACAGTGAAAACAGCCTGAACTTCAAAATGGAACTTGGAACCTTACTGAGAATCCAGAGTAAGTGTTTCTACTACAACCCAATCCCTTTCTGCAAGATGAACAAACGACTCTACACATTGGTTATTCTGAGAGCTAAGTGTGTGTGAATGCCGTCAATCGCCTAGCTTGTTGGGAACACACAGTTTCTTTTCAGTAGGAAACTACACTAAATATATATCTCTGGGGAGGTATTAGCTCCAACACATTTTTACAGTGAAAAAAGCGTGAACATCACATCAGCACTAGGAAACATACTGAGAAACCAGTGAGGTATTACTGCAAACCATTCCGTTTATTCTAGATGAAAGAATGTCTGTCCACATGCTTAATTCTGAGATTTAATTGTGTGTGAAAGCTTCAGTCACCTAGCTTGTTGAGAATACAAACTTTCTTTTGAATAGGGAACAAAATTACATTCATATATATAGGGAGGTACTTGCTCCAAATCGGTTTTACAGTGAAAACTGCATGAAATGCAACCAGGCACTAGGAAACTTACTGAGAAACCAGAGTAAGTGTTTGTTCTGCATTCCATTCCCTTTCTGCTAGATGAACGAACGTCTCAACACCTGCTCAATTCTGAGAATTAAGTGTGTGTGAATGTCGTCAGCCACCTAGCTTGTTGGTAACACTGAGTTTCTTTTCAGTTGGCAACAACACTACATTTATATTTTTGGGGAGGTAGTAGGTCCAACTCGGTTTTACAGTGAAAAGTGCATGAATTTCAATCCGGCCCTTGAAACATATTGAGAAACCATACTGCTTCTACTTCAACACATTCTATTTAGGCTAGATAAACGAACGTCTCTCCACATGCCCATCTCTAAGAGTTAAGTGAGTGTGAAGCCGTCAATCACGTGGCTTGTAGGAACACACAGTTTATTTTATGTGGGTACATACACTACATACCTATAAATGTGGAACTACATGGTCCAAATCAGTTTTACAGTGGAAAGATCATGAACTTAAAACCGGCACTAGGAAACATACTGAGTAACCAGGATATGTGTTTCTACCGCAAACTATTCCCTTTATGCTAGATGAATGAACGTCTCTTCAAATGCTCAATTCTAAGAGTTAAATGTGTGTGAAAGCCGTCAACAACCTAGCTTGTTGGGAGCACAGAGTTTCTTTCAAGTTGGAAACTGCACCAGATACATTTATATGGGGTGGTTCTAACTCCAACTCGGTCTTACACTGAAAACTGCATGAAATTCAAACTGGCACTTGGAAAATATATTGAGAACCCAGAGTAAGTGTTTTTACTAAAACCTATTCCCCTTATGCTAGGTGAACAATGTTCTAGTCACATGCTCAGTTCTGAGAGTTGAGTGTGTGTGAAAGCCGTAAATCTCCTTTGTTGTTGGGAACACAGAGTTTCTTTTCAGTTGGAATCTGCACTACTTAAGTATATATGTGGTGGTACTAGCTCTTACACGGTTTTACAGTTAAAACAGCATGAACTTCTAACCAGCACTAGGAAACATACTAAGAAACCAGTGTAAGAGTTTCTACTGCAAACCATTCCCTTTCTCTTAGAAGAACGAATGTCTCAACACATGCTCAATTCTAAGAATTAAGTGTGTATGTAAGCCGTCAATCACGTAGCTTGTTGGGAACACAGAGTTTCTTTTCAGTTGGTAATTACAGTACATATATTTATATGGGAAGGTACAAGCTCCAGCTCAGTTTTACCGTGAAAACAGCATGAACAACTATCAGGCTGTAGGAAACATTCTGAGAAAGCACAGTAAGTGTTTCTACTGCAAACCATTCCCTTTTTGGTAGATGAATCAACATCTCTCCAAATGCTGAATTCAGAGTTAAGTGTGTGTGAAAGCCGTCAGTCACCTAACTTTCTGTGAATACAGAGTTTATTTTCAGTTGGAAACTGCACAATGTACATATATATGGGGAAGTACAAGCTCCAAAACAGTTTTACAGTGGAAACTGCATGAAATTCAACCTGGCATGGGATAACATACTGAGAAACCAGAGTAAGTGTTTCCACTGCACCAATTCCCTTTCTGCTAGATGAAGGAAAGTCTCAACACATGCTGAATTCTGAGAATTAAGTGTGTGTAAAAGCCGACAATCTCCTTACTTGTATGGAACACACACATTCTTTTCAGTGGGTAACTACACTACATAAATATTTATGGGGTGGTACAAGCTCCAACTCAGTTTCACGCTGAAAAGTGCATGAACTTCAAACCGGCACTACGAAACATCCTGAGAAACCAGAGTAAGTCTTTCTACTACAACCCATTCCTTTATGCTAGATTAAAGAATTTCTCTCCACATGCTGAATTCTGAGATTTAAGTGTGTGTGAAAGCCATCAATTACATTGTTTGTTAGAAACACAGAATTTCTTTTCAGTTGGAAATTTCACTACATATATATATGTGGGGTGGTACTACCTACTACTCTGTTTTACAGTGAAAACAGCATGTAGTTCAAACCAGCATTAGGAAACATACTGAGAAACCAGAGTAAGTGATTCTATTGCAATCCACTCCCTTCCTGCTAGATGGACGAACGTATCTCCACATGCTGAATTCTGAGAGATATGTGTGTGTGAAAGACTTCAATCACCTAGCCTGATGGGAACACAAAGTTTCTTTTCAGAGGTCATCTACATTGCATTCATATATATGGGGAGGTACTAGCTCCAACTTGGTTTTACAGTGAAAACTGCATGAACTTCAAACCAGCACTAAGAAACATACTGAGAAGCCAATGATTCTACTGCAACCCATTCCCATTAGGCTAGATAAACAAAAGTCTCTCCACATGCTCAATTCTGAGAGTTAATTGTGTGTGAAAGCCTTCAATCAACAAGGTTGTTGAGAACACAGAATTCCTTTTCAATGCGTAAGAAAACTACATACATATATTTGGGGAGAGACTAGCTTCAGCCCAGTTTTACAATGAGTACAAGATGAACTTCAAATCGCCACTAGGAAACATACTGAGAAACCAGAGGAACTGTTTCTAATGCAAACCATTCCTTTTCTGCTAGATGAACTAATGTCTCTCCACATGCTCATCTCTGAGAGTTAAGTGAGTGTGAAAGCCGTCAATCACCTGTCTTGTGGGAACCCACAGTTTATTTTATGTGGGTAAGTACACAACATACCTATAAGTGTGGAAGTTCATGCTCCAAATCAGTTTTACAGTGAAAACAGCATGAACTACAAACCGTCACTATGAAACTTACTGAGAAATGAAATTGATTCTAATACAACACATTCCCTTTAGGCTAGATAAACCAACGTCTCTCCACATGCTCAATTCTGAGGGATAAGTGTGGGTGAAAGCCATCAACCTCCTTAATAGTAGGGAACACACAGATTTTTTTCAGTGGGTAACTACAGTACATACATATATATGGGGAGGTACAAGCTCCACCTCGATTTTACACGGAAAATTGTATGAACTCAAACCGAAACTAGGAAATATACTGAGAAAAAAGTTAAGTGTTTCTACTGCAAACCATTCCCTTTCTGCTAGATGAAGTAATGTCTGTCTACATGCTCAATTCTGAGATTTAAGTTTGGTGAAAGCTGTCAATCACCTAGCTTGTTGAGAAATCAAAGATTCTTTTGAGGAGGTAACAACACTACATAAATATATATGCGGAGGTACTAGCTCCAACTAGGATTTACAGTGAAAACTGAATGAAATTCAAACTGGCACTAGGAAAACATACTGAGAAACCAGAGTGAGTGTTACTATTAAGACCAATTCCCCTTATGCTAGATGAACAAATTCTCTCTACATGCTCAGTTCTGAGAGTTGAGTGTATGTAAAAGCCACCAATCACCTAGGTTGTTGGGAACACACAGTTTCTATTCATTGGGAAAATACACTACATACATATGTATGGGGAGGTTGTAGCTCCAAATCGGTTTTACAGTGAAAACTGCATGAACTTCAAACCGGCACAAGGAATCATACTGAGTAACCAGAGTGAGTTTCACTACTACAAAATTTCCTTTATGCTAGATGAACGAACGTCTCTCCATGTGCTCAATTCTGAAAGTTAAGTGTGTGTGAAAGCCGTCAATCACCTATCTCGTTGGAAATACATAGATTTTTTTAAGTGGATACAAACAATGTATACATATATACAGGGAGTTACTGGCTCAAACTCGGTTTTACAGTGAAAACAGCATGAAATTCAAACCGGCACTAGGAAACATACTGGGAAACCAGAGTAAGTGATTGTACTTCAAACCTTTCCCTCTATGCTAGATGAACGAATGTCTCTCCACGGGTTCAATTCTTAGAGTTAAATAAGTGTGAATGCCGTCAATCACCTAGCTTGCTGGGAACACACCGATTCTGTTTAGAGGGTAATTTCCCTACATGCATATATATGTGGAGGTACTACCTCCAACTCGGTTTTAAAGTGAAAACATCATGATCTTCATAACGGCACTAGGAAAGATACTGAGAAACCAGATTGTTTCTCCTGCAAATCATTCCCTTTATGCTAGATGAGTGAACGACTTTCCACATGCTCAATTCTTGTATTTATGTGAGTTTGACAACAGTCAATCACGTAGATTTTTGGGAACACAGTTTCTTTTGTGTAGGAAACTACACTACATACATATAGCTGGGGAGAAAGTAGCTCCAACTCGATTTTCCAGTGAAAATTGCATGAAATTTAAACCGGAACTAGGAAAACATACTGAGAAATCAGAGAAAATGTTTTACTGCAGTCCATTTCCTTAATGCTACATGAACAAAAGTCTCTCTACATGCTCATTCTGAGAGTTAATACTGTGTGAAATCCATCATTCACCTAGCTTGTTGGAAACACATAGTATATTTTCAGCTGGTATTTACACTACATGCATATATATGGGGAGGTTCTAGCCCCAAATCTCTTTTAAAGAGAAAATATTATGAAATACAATCGGGCACAAAGAAACATACTGTGTAACCAGAGTAAGTGTTTATACTGCAACCGATCCGTTTTTGCTAGATGAACAAAACTCTCTCCAGATGGTCAATTCTGAGATTTAAGTGTGTGTGAAAGCCTACAATCACCAAGCTTGTTGGGAAAACTCAGTTTCTTTTGATTTGAAAACTACACAACACATATATAAAAGGGTAGGTATAAGCTTCAACACGGATTTACAGTGAAAACTGCTTGAAATTCAAACCGGCAATAGGAAAACACACTGAGAAACCTGAGTAAGTATTCCTACTACAACCCATTCCCTCTATGCAAGATGAACGAACGTCTCGCTACATGCTCAATTCTGAGAGACAAGTGTGTGTAAAAGCCGCCCTCCAACTAGCTTGTTGGGAACACAAGGATTCTATTCAGTTGCAAACTGCACCCAATACATATATATGGGGAAGTACAAGCTCCAACTCGGTTTTACACTGAAAACTGCCGGACCATCTTACCGGAACTAGGAAACAGACTGAGAAACCAGAGAAAATGTTTCTCGCGCAAACCGTTCCATTTGTGATAGAGGAACGAACGTCTGTCTACATACTCAGTTCTGAGAGATAATTGTGTGTGAAAGCCGTCCTTCACCTAGCTTGTTGGGAACACAAAGTTTCTTTTCAGTTGCAAACGGCACTACATACATACGTATATGGGGAGGCACTAGCTCCAAATCCTTTTACAGTGAAAACTGCAGGAAGTTCAAACCGGCACTAGGAAACAGACTGAGAACCAGAGTACGTGTTCCACATTCAACCCGTTATTTGTGCTAGATGAATTAACGACTCCCACATGCTCAGTTCTGACATAAATGTGTGTGTGAAAAACGTCCTTCACCAAGCTTGTTGTGAAGAAAAAGATTCTTTTCGTTTGTAATGTACACTAAATATATATATATGGGGGGGAAATAGCCCCAAATCTGTTTGACAGTAACTACAGGAAGAATTTCAAATCGGCACTAGGAAACAAACTGAGAAACCACAGAAAGTGTTTCGGCTGAAAAACGTTCCTTTTGTGCTAGATGAACGAAAGTCTATACACATGCTCAGATCTGAGAGATAAGTGAGTGTAAAAGCTGTCCTTCGCTTAGCTTGTTGGGTACACAAAGTTTCTTTTCAGTTGGAAACTGCACTCCATACATATATATGGGGAGGTACAAGCTCCAACTCGGTTTTACAGTAAAAACTGCAGGAACTTCAAACCGGCACTAGGAAAAAGACTGAGAAAACAGAGTAAATCTTTCCCCTGCAACCCGTTCCCTTTCTGCTAGATGAATGAACGTCTCCCCACATACTCATTTCTGAGAGATAAGTGTGTGTGAAAGCCGTTCTTCAACTAGCTTTTTGGGAACACAAAGCTACTCTTCATTTGCAAACATCACTCCATACATATATATGAGGGGGTACAAGCTCGAACACGGTTTTACATTGAAAACTGCAGGAACTTCAAACTGGCGCTAGGAAACAGACTGAGAAACCAGCGAAAGTGTTTCGGCTGCCACACGTTCCCTTTGTGCTAGATGAAAGAAAGTCTATCCACATGCCCAGATCTGAGAGATAAGTGTGTGTAAAAGCCGTCCTTCACCTAGCTTGTTGGGAACACAAAGTTTCTTTTCAGTTGCATACGGCACTACATACATACATATATGGGGAGGCAAAAACTCCAACTAGTTTTATAGTGAAAAATTCAGGAAGTTCAAAACGGCACTAGGAAACAGACTGAGAACCAGAGTACGTGTTTCACATTCAACCCGTTATTTGTGCTAGATGAACTAACGACTCCCACATGCTCAGTTCTGAACATATTTATGTGTTGAAAAACGACCTTCAACAAGTTTGTTGAAAACAAAAAGATTCTTTTCATTTGCAATATACACTAAATTTATATATATGGGTGGGCCCTAGACCCAACTCTGTTTGACTGTAAATACAGGTAGTATTTCAAATCGCCACTAGGAAAAAGACTGAGAACCAGAGTACGTGTTTCACATTCAACGCGTTATTTGTGCTAGATGAACTAACGACACCCACATGCCCAGTTCTGACATATATGTGTGTGTGGAAATCTTCCTTCACCAAGTTTGTAGGTCACAAAAAGATTCTTTTCATTTGAAATGTACACTAAATATATATATATGGGGTGGCATTATACCCAACTCGTTTTGACAGTAAATACAGGTAGAATTTCAAATCGGCACTAGGAAACAAACTGAGAACCAGCGAAAGTGTTTCGGCTGCCACACGTTCCCTTTGTGCTAGATGAAAGAAAGTCTATCCACATGCCCAGATCTGAGAGATAAGTGTGTGTAAAAGCCGTCCTTCACCTACCCTGTTGTGAACACAAGGATTCTTTTCAGTTGCAAACTGCACTCCATACATATATATGGGGAGGTATAAGCTCCAAATCGGTTTTAGAGTGAAAACTGAAAGGACATCATACCGGCACTAGGAAACAGACTGAGAAACAAGAGTAAATGTTTCTCCTGGAACCTGTTCCATTTGTGCTAGATGAACGAAAGTTTCTCTACATGCTCAGTTCTGGGAGAAATTTGTGTGTGAAAGCCGTACTTCAACCAGCTTGTTGGGAACACAAAGTTTCTTTTCAGTTGCAATCTGCACCCCATAAATATATATGGGGAGTTAGAAACTTCAACTCGGTTTCACAGTGAAATCTGCAGGGACTTCAAACCGGCACTAGGAAACAGACTGAGAAACCAGAGAATAATTTTCTCCTGCATCCCGTTCCCTTTATGCTAGATGAACAATTGTCTCTCCAAATGCTCAATTCTGAGAGATAAGTGTTTGTGATAGCCGTTCTTCACCTAGCTTTTTGGGAACACAAAGATTCTTTTCAGTTGCAAACTGCAATCAATACATGTATATCGGGAGATACAAGATCCAAATCGTTTTTACAATGAAAACTGCAGGAACTTCAAACCGGCATTAGGAAAGAGACTGAGAAACTGCAGTAAAATTTCTCTTGAAACTCGTTCTCTTTATGCTAGAAGAACGAACATCTCTCCACATGCTCAGTTCTGAGAGATAAGTGTGTGTGAATGCCGTCCTTCAAGTAGCTTGTTGGAACACAAAGTTTCTTTTCAGTTGCAAACTGCACTAAATACATATATAAGGGGAAGTACAAGCTCCAACTCGGTTTTACACAGAAAACTGCAGGAAATTAAAACAACAACTAGGAAACCGTCTGAGAGCCAGAGTTAGTGTTACACATTCAAACCGTTATTTGTGCTAGATGAACTAAAGTCTCTCCACATGCTCCGTTCTGATTGGTAAGTGTGTGTGAAAGCCGTCCTTCACCTAGCATGTTGGGAACACAAAGTTTCTTTTTAGATGCAAACTGCATTCCATCCATATATATGGGAGGTAGTAGTTGCAACTCGGTTTTACAGTGAAAACTGCAGGAAAGTCAAACCGGCACTAGGAAACAGACTGAGAAAACAGAGTAAAATTTTCTCCTGCAAACCGTACCTTTTGTGCAATATGAACGAACGTTTCTTCCCTTGCTCAGTTCCGAGAGATAAGTGTATGTGAAAGCCGTCTTTCACCTAGCTTGTTGGGAACACAAAGTTTTTTTCTGTTGCAAACTGCAATCCATACATATATAAGGGGAGGTACTAACTACAACTCGGTTTTTCATTGAAAAGTGCAGGAACGTCTAACCGACACTAGGAAAGAGACTGATAAATCCAGATTAAAAGTTCCTCCTTCAACACGTTCTCTTTTTGCTACATGAACGAACGTCTCTCCACATGCTCAGTTCAGAGGTATATGTGTGTGTGAAGCCGCCATTGAACTAGCTTGCTGGAAACACAAAGTCTATTATTAGTTGCAGTCTGCAATAAAATATATATATATATGTAGGTACTAGCTCCACTCCGTTTTACAGTGAAAACTGCAGGAACTTCAAACAGGCACTAGGAAACAGACTGATAAATACAGAGCAAAATTTTTCCTGAACCCGTTCCCTTTGTGTTAGATGAAAGAACTTCTTTCCACATGCTCACTTGTGAGAGATAAGTGTGTGCGAAATCCGCCCTTCACCTTGCTTATTGGGAACACAAAGTTTGTTTTCATTTGCAAACTGCAGTAACATACATATATATTTGGAGGTACTACATCCAACTCGGTTTTACTGTGAAAACTGCAGGAAATTCAAACCGACACTAGGAAACAGACTGAGAAACCTGAGAAAATGTTTCTCCTGCAACCCGTTCCTTTTGTGGTAGATGAACGAACGTCTCTCCACATGCTCAGTAATGAGAGATAAGTGTGTGTGAATGCCGTCCTTCACATAGCTTGTTGGGAACACAAGGATTCTTTTCAGTGGCAAACTTCACTCCTTACATACATATGGGGAGGTACAAGCTTCAAATCGGTTTTGCACTGAAAACTGCAGGAAATTCACACAATCACTAGGAAACAGATTGAGAACAAGAGTACTTATTTCACATTCAACCCGTTATTTGTACTAGATGAACTAACGACTCTCACATGCTCAGGTCTGACATAAATGTGTTTGTGAAAAACGTCGTTCACCAAGCTTGTTGGGAATAAGAATATTCTTTTCAGTTGCAATATACAGTACATATATATATATTGGGGGTCACTAGACCCAACTCGTTTTGACAGTAAACATAGGACGGATTTCAATTCGGCACTAGGAAACAAAGAAATAAGAGAAAGTGTCTCGGCTGCAACACGTTCCCATTGTGCTAGATGAACGAAAGACTATCCACATGCAGAGATCTGAGACATATGTGTGTGTAAAAGCCGTCCTACACCTAGCTGGTTTGGAACAGAAAGTTTCTTTTCAGAGGCAAAGTGCACTCCAATCATATATATTGGGAGGTACCAGCTCCAAATCAATTTTACTGTGAAAACTGCAATAAATTCAAACAGGCTTTAGGAAACAGACTGAGAAACGTGAGGGAAAGTAACATCTGCAACCCGTTCCCTTTGGGATAGATGAAAGAAAGTCTCTCCACATGCTGAGTTCTCATATGTAAGAGTGTGTGAAAGCCGTCCTTCACCAAGCTTGATGGGAACACAAATTTCCCTTTCAGTTGTAAACTACAATCCATACATATATATGGGTAGGTACTAGCTCCAACACGGTTATATATTGTAAACTGCAGTAACTTCAAACCGGCACTAGGAAACACACTCAGAAACAAGAGTAAAACTTTCTCCTGCAACCAGTTCCATTTTTGCTAAATGAACGAACGTCTCCACACATGCACATTTCTGAGAGATATTTGTGAGTGAAAGCCGTCCATAAAATAGCTTGTTGGCAACACAAAGTTTCTTTTCATTTGCGAAATACAATCCATACATATATATGGGGAGTTACTAGCTCCAACTCGCTTTGACAGGGAAAACTGCAGGAACTTCAAACCTGCACTAGGAAACAGACAGAGAAACCAGAGTAAAACTTTCTCCTGCAACCCGTTCCATTTGTGCTAGATGAACGATCGTCTCTCCACATGCTCAGATCTGAGAGAAAAGTGTGTGTGAAAGGCGTCCTTCACTTAGCTTTTTGGGAACACAAATTTTCTTTTCAGTTGCAAACAACACTCCATACATACATAGGGGAGGTACTAGTTCCAACTCGGTTTTACAGAGAAAATTGCAGGAAATTCCAAAAGGCACTAGGAAACAGACTGGGAAACCAGATTAAAAGTTTCTCCTGAAAGCCGTTCCAATGTGCTAGATGAACGAACGTCTCTACTCGTGCTCTGTTCTGAGAAATAATTGTGTGTGAAGCCGTCCATTACATAGATTTTGGCAACACAAATTTTCGTTTAATTTGCAAAATACAATCCATACATATATAAGGGGAGGTACAAGCTCCGAAACGCTTTTACAGTGAAATCTGCAGGAAATTCAAACCGGACCTACGAAACAGACTGAGAGACCAGAGTAAAAATTTCTCTTTCAACACGGTCCCTTTGGGCTAGATGAAAGAACGTCTCTCCACATGCTCAGTTCTGAGAGATATGTGTGTGTTAAAGCCGTCTTTCACTTAGCTTGCTGGGAAAACAAAGTTTATTTCAGTTGCAAACTACACTCCATACATATATATGGGGAGGTACTAGATCCTACTCGGTTTTACAGTGAAAACTGCAGGAATTTCAAACCGGCACTAGGAAAAAAATGAGAAACCACAGAAAAATTTTTCCATGCAAACATTACCCTTTATGCTAGATGAACGAAAGTCTCTCCACATGCTCTGTTCTGAGAGATAAGTGTGTGTGAAAGCCGTCCTTCACCTAGCTTGTTGGCAACACAAAGTTTCTTTTCATTTGAAAACTGCACTCCATAAATATATAAGGGAGATAGTAGCTCCAAATCGGTTTTACAGTAAAAACTTCAGGAACTTCAAACCGGCACTTGGAAACAGAACGAGATACCAGACAAAAAGTTTCTCCTGCAACCCGTTCCCATTGTGCTAGATGAACGAACGTATCTCCATATGCTCAGTTCTGAGAGATAAGTGTGTGTGAAAGCCAAACTTCACCTTCCTTGTTGGGAACACAAAGCTTCTTTTCAGTTACAAACTACACTCCATACATATATAAGGGGAGGTAGTAGCTCCAACACTGTTTTACTTTGAAAACTGCAGTAACTACAAAAAGGCACTAGGAAACAGACTGAGAAACCAGAGTAAAATTTCTCCTGCATCCCGTTCCCTTTGTGCTAGATGAACGAAAGTCTATCCATATGCTCAGTTCGGAGAGATTGTTGTGTGTTAAAGCCGTCCTTCCCCTAGCTTGTTGGGAAAACAAAGTTTCTTTTCAGTTACAAACTACATTCCATACATATATATGGGGAGGTACTAGCTCCAACACGCTTTTACACTGAAAACTTCTGTAACTTGAAACTGGCACTAGGAAACAGCCTGAGAAACCACGGTATAACTTTCTCCTGCAACTCGTTCCCTTTGTGCTAGATGAATGAAAGTCCCTCCACATGCTCAGTTCTTAGAGATATGTGTGTGTGAAAGCCTTCCTACACCTTGCTTGCTGGCAACACAAATTTTCTTTTCAGTTGCAATCTACACTCCATACATATATGTAGGGAGGTACTAGCACCAACTCGATTTTACAGTGAAAACTGCAGGAACTTCAAACCGGCACTAGGAAACAGAATGGGAACCCAGATTAAAATTTTATAATAAAAACCTTTCCGAATGTGTTAGGTGAACGAATATCTCTACACGTCCTCTGTTCTGAGAGATAAGTGTGTGTGAAAGCAGTCCAAAACTTAGCTTGTTGGCAAAACAAAATTTCTTTTCAGTTGCAAACTGCACTCCATACATATATATGGGGAGGAAGGACATCCAACTCGGTTTTACAGTGAAAACTACAGGAACTTCAAACCGGAACTTCGAAACAGACTGAGAAACCAAAGTAAATGTTTCCCTGCAATCCGTTCCCTTTTTACTAGATGAATGAAAGTCTCTCCACATGCTGATTTCTGAGAGATATGTGTGTGTGAAAGCCTTCCTTCACCTAGCTTGTTGGGAACACAAAGTTTGTTTTCAGTTGCCAAAAACACTCCATACAGAAATATGGGGAGGTACTAGAACCAACTCGGTTTTACAGTGAAAAATGCAGGAAATTCAAACCGGCACTAGGAAACATACTGGGAAACGAGATTAAAGATTTCTCCTGAAACCCGTTCCCAATGTGCTAGGTGATCGAACGTCTTTACACGTGCTCATTTCTGAGAGATTAGTGTGTGTGAAAGCCGTCCATTACCTAGCTTCCTGGCAACACAAAGTTTCTTTTCATAAGCAATCTACACTCCATACATATATGTCGGGAGGCACAAGCTCTAACTCGCTTTTACAGTGAAAATTGTAGGAACTTGAAACCGACACTAGGAAACAGACTGAGCCACCAGAATAAAAGTTTCTCCTGCAAACCAGTCCCTTTGTGCTAGATGAACGAATGTCTCTCCACATGCTCAGTTCTGAGAGATAATTGTGTGTGAAAGCCGCAGTTTACGTAGCTTGATGGGAACCCAAATTTTCAATTCAGTAGCAAGATACAATCCATACATATTTATGGGTATGTACTTGCATCAACTCGATTTTATAGTGAAAACTGCAGTAACTTCAAACAGGCACTAGGAAAAAGACTGAGAAAACAGAGTAAAATTTCCCCTGCAACCAGTTCCCTTTGTGCTAGATGAATGAACGTCTCTACACGTTGACTTATCTGAGAGATAAGTGTGTTTGAAAGCCGTCCATTACCTAGCTTGTGGGCAACACAACGTTTCTTTCCAGTTGCATACTACAATCCATACATATATATGGGGAAGTACTAGCTCCAACACGGATTTACAGTGAAATCTGCAGTAACTTCAAACCGGCACTAGGAAACAGACTGAGAAACCACAGTAAAATTTTCTCCTGCAACCCGTTCCCTTTGTGCTTGATTAAAGAACGTCTCTCCACATGATCAGTTCTGAGAGATATGTGTGTGTGAAAACCGTACTTCACCTATCTTGTTGGCAACACAAAGATACTTTTCATGTGCAAACTACACTCAATAAATATATATGGGGAAGTACAAGCTCCAATTCGCTTTTAAAGTGAAAACTGCAGTAAAATCAAACCTTCACTAAGAAACAGACTGAGAAACCAGAGTAAAATTTGCTCCTACAAACCGTTCCATTCGTGCTACGTGAACAAATGTCTGTACCCATGCTCAGTTCTGAGAGATTATTTTTTGTAAAAGCCGGTCTTCACCTAGCTTGATGGGAACACAAAGTTTCTTTTCTGTTGCCAAATATACTTCATACATTTATATGCGGAGGAAAAAACTCCAACTCTGTTTTACAGTGAAAAATGCGGGAACATCAAACCGGCATTAGGAAACAGACTGAGAACCCAGAATAAAATTTTCTCCTGAAACCCGTTCCCAATGTGCTACATGAATGAATGTCTCTCCAAATGCACTGTTCTGAGAGATGTGTGTGTGAAAGCCGTCCATCACCTAGCCTGTTTACAGCATAAATTTTCCTTTCAGTTGCAAACTACAATCCATCCCTATATATGGGGAGGTACCAGCTCCAACTCGGTTTTACATTGAAAACTGCAGGAACTTCAAACCGGCTTTACGACACAGACTCAGAATCCAGACTAAAAGTTTCTCCTGCAAACCGGTCCCTTTGTGCTAGATGAACGAACGTCTCTAAACATGCTCAGTTCTGAGAAATATGTGTGTGTGTTTAAGCCGTCCTTCAGCTAGCTTGCTGGGAACACAGAGTTCCTTTTCAGTTGAAATCTGCTACCCATACATATATATGGGGAGGTAGTAGCTCCAAATCGGTTTTACAAGGAAAACTTCAGGAACTTCAAACCAGCAATAGGAAACAAAACGAGAAACAAGAGTAAAATTTTCTCTTGCAAACCGTTGCTTTTTGGTACATTAACGAACATTTTTCCACATGCTCAGGTCTGAGAGATAAGTGTGTATGAAAGCCGACTTTCACCTAGCTTGATGGGAACACTATGTTTCTTTTCAGAAGCAAACTACCCTCCATACATGTATATGGGGAGGTACTAGTTCCAACAAAATTTTACACTGAATACAGCAATATATTCAAACCGGCACTAAGAAAGAGACTTATAAAACAGAATAAAACTTTCTCCTGCAAACCGTTCCCTTTGTGCTAGATGAGCGAACGTCTCTCCACATGCACAGTTCTGAGAGATATGTTTGTGTGAAAGCCGTCCTTCACCTAGTTGTTGGGAACACAAAGTTTCTTTTCAGTTGCAAAATACATTCCATACATATATCTGGGGAGGTACTAGCTCCAACTCGGTTTTACAGTGAAAACTGCAGGAACTTCAAACCGGCACTAGGAAACAGACTGGGAACCCCGAATAAAAGTTTCTCCTGTAACCCGTTCTCAATGTGCTAGATGAACGAACATCTCTACACGTGCTCTGTTCTGAGACATAAGTGTGTGTGAAAGCCGTCCTTCACCTAGCTTGATGGGAACACAAAGATTCTTTTCAAATTTCAAAATACACTCCAAATGCATTTTATTGGATGATACTAGCTCCAACTCGATTTTATAGTGAAATCTGCAGGAACTTCAAACCGGCCCTGAGAAACTGACTGAGGTACAAGATTATAAGTATCTCCTACAATATTTTCCCTTTGTGCTAGATGAACGAACGTCTGTCCCCATGCTCATTTCTGAGAGATATGTGTGTGTGAAAGCCACCCTTCACCTAGCTTGTTGGGAACACAAAGTTCCTTTCAGTTGCAAACTACACTCCATACATATACATGGGGTGATACTAGCTCCAACTCGGTTTTACAAAGAAAACAGCAGGAACTTCAGACCGGCACTAGGAAACAGACTGAGAGACTAGATTTTAAGTTTCTCCTGAAATCCTTTCCCAATGTGCTAGATGAACGAACGTCTCTACACGTGCTCTGTTCTGAAAGATAAGTGCGTGTGAAAGCCGTCCATCACGTAGCTTGTTGGCAACACAAAGTTTCTTTTCATTTGCAAACTACAATTCATAGTAATATATGGGGAAGTACAAGCTCCAACTCGTTTTTACAGTGAAATCTTCAGTAAATTTATTCCGGCACTAGGAAACAGACTGAGAAACCAGAGTAAAAGTTGCTCCTACAACCCGTTCCATTCGTGCTAGATGAACAAAAGTCTGTCCCCATGCTCAGTTCTGAGGGATTTTTGTTTGTAAAAGCCGTTCTTAACCTAGCTTGATGGGAACACAAAGTTTCATTTCAGTTGCCAACTACACTTCATACATTTACATGCGGAGGAAATAATTTCAACTCTGTTTTACAGTGAAAAATGCGGGAACATCAAACCGGCATTAGTAAACTGACTAAGGAACAAGATTATAAGTATCCCCTACAACATTTTCCCTTTGTGTTAGATGAACGAACGTCTGTCCCCATGCTCATTTCTGAGAGATATGTGTGTGTTAAGGCCGAATTTCACATAGTTTGTTGGCAACACAATGTTTCTTTTCAGTTGAAAATTACAATCCATACATTTATATGGGGAGTATCTAGCTCCAACTCGATTTTATAGTGAAAACTGCTGGAACTTCAAACCATCACTAGGAAACAGACTGAGAACCCAGAGAAAAAGTTGCTCCTACAACCCGTTCCATCTGTGCTAGATGAATGAAAGTCTGTCCACATGCTTTTTTCTGAGAGATAATTGTGTGTAAATGCCGTACTTCAACAAGTTTGATGGGAACACAAAGTTTATTTTCTGTTGTTAACTACACGTCATACATATATGCGAAGGTAAAAACTCTAACTCGGTTTTACAGTGAAAACTGCAGGAACATCAAACCGGCACTAGGAAACAGATTGAGAACCCAGAATAAAAGTTTCTCCTGAAACCCTTTCCCAATGTGCTAGATGAACGAATGTCTCTCCACATGCACTGTTCTCAGAGATGTGTGTGTGAAAGCCGTCCATCACCTAGCTTGTTTACAGCATAAATTTTCCTTTCAGTTGCAAACTACAATCCATCAGTATTTATGGGGAGATGCTAGCTCCAACTCGGTTTTACATTGAAAACTGCAGGAAATTCAAACCGGCTATAGGACACAGACTCAGAATCCAGAGTAAATGTTTCTCCTACAACTTGGTCCCTTTGTTCTAGATGAACGAATGTCTCTCCACATGCTCATTTCTGAGAAATATGTGTGTGTTAAATTCGTCCTTTAAACAGCTTGCTAGTAACACAAAGCTACTTTCCAGTTGAAATCTCCTACCCATACATATATATGGGGAGGCAGTAGCTCCACATCGGTTTTACAGGGAAAACTTCAGCAACTTCAAACCACCAATAGGAATCAGAACGAGAAACCAGAGTAAAAGTTTCCCCAGCATACCGTTCATTTTGTGCTACATGAACGAACGTCTCTCCACAAGCTCAGGTCTGAGAGATAAGTGTGTGTGAAAGCTGTCCTTCACGTAGCTTGTTGGGAACACAATGTTTCTTTTCAGTTGCAAACTACACTCCATACAAATACATAGGGAGGTACTAGTTTCAACACTCTTTTACACTGAATATAGCAGTAAATTCAAACCGGAACTAGGAAAAAAATTAGAAACCAGAATAAAACTTTCTCATGCAAACCGTTTCCTTGGTGCTTGATGAGCGAACGTCTCTCTACATGCACAGTTCTGAGAGATGTTTTTGTGAAAGCCGTCTTTATCCTAGTTGTTTGGAACACAATGTTTATTTTCAGATGCAAAATACACTCCATACATATATATGGGGAGGTAATAACTCCAACTCTATTTTATAGTGAAAACTGCAGGATCTTCAAACCGGCACTAGGAAACACAGTGAGAAAACAGAATAAAAGTTGCTCCTACATCCCGTTCCATTTGTGCTACATGAACGATAGTTGTCTACATGCTCATTTCTGAGAGAAAATTGTGTGTTAAAGCCGTCCTTCAACTAGCTTGATGGGAACACAAAGTTTCTTTACAGTTGCAAACTACACTTCACACATATATATGCGGAGGTAAAAATTCCAACTCGGTTTTACAGTGAAAACTGCAGGAACATCAAACTGGCACAGGGAAACAGACTGAGAACCCAGAATATAGGTTTCTCCTGAAACCCGTTCCCATTGAGCTTGATGAACGAATGTCTCTCCACATGCACTGTTCTGAGAGATTTGTGTGTGAAAACCATCCATCAACTAGCTTGTTTACAGCATAAATTTTCTTTCAGTTGCAAACTACAATCCATCCGTATATATGGGGAAGTGCTAGCTCCAACTCTCTTTTACATTGAAAATTGCAGGAACTTGAAACCGGTACTAGGAAACAGACTAGGAAAGCAGATTAAATTTTTCTACTGAAACCCGTTCCCAATGTGCTAGATGAACGAATATCTCTCCACATGCACACTTCTAAGAGATGTGTGTGCGAAAGCCGTCCATCACCTAGCTTGTTTACAGGATAAATTTTCCTTTAAGTTGCAAACTACAATCAATCCGTATATATGGGGAAGTGCTAGCTCCAACTCTCTTTTACATTGAAAATTGCAGGAACTTCAGACTGGCACTAGGAAACAGACTGAGAAACCAGAGAAAATTTTTCCCCTGCCACCCTTTCCGTTTGTGCTACATGAACGAACTTCTATCCACAAGAAGAATTTTCTGAGTTATTTGTGTGAAAGCCGTCCTTCTCCTAGATTGAAGGGAACACAAAGTTTTTTTCAGTTGCAAACTACACTACATACATATATATGGGGAGGTAATAGATTCAACTCGGTATTATAGTGAAAAATGCAGGATCTTCAAACCGGCACTAGGAAACACACTGTTAAACCAGATTAAAGGTTTCTCCTTAAACCCGTTCCCAATGTGCTAGATGAACGAACATCTCTACACGTGCTCTGTTCTGAGAGATAATTGTGTGTGAAAGCCGTCCATCAACTAGCTTGTTCACAGTATAAATTTTCCTTTCAGTTGCAAACTACTATCCATCCGTATATATGGGGTGGTACTAGCTCCAACTTTCGTTTTCATTGAAAATTGCAGGAACTTGAAACCGGCACTAGGAAACAGACTAGGACAGCCGATTAAATTTTTCTACTGAAACCCGTTCCCAATGTGCTAGATGAACGAAAGTCTCTCCACATGCTCAGTTCTGAAATATAATTGTGTTTGAAAGCCGTCGTTCACTTGGCTTGCTGGGAAGAGAAAGTTCCTTTTCAGTTGCAAAGTACACTCCGTACATATATATGGGGAGTTATTAACTCAAACTCTATTTTATAGTGAAAACTGCAGGAGCTTCAACCCTGCACTAGGAAACACAGTGAGAAACCAGAGTAAAAGTTTCTCCTACATCCCGTTGCATTTGTGCTAGATGAACGATAGTCTGTCTACATGCCCATTTCTGAGAGAAAATTATGTGTTAAAGCCGTCCTTCAACTAACTTGATGGGAACACAAAGTTTCTTTTCAGTTGCAAACTACACTTCATACATATATATGCGGAGGTAAAAACTCCAACTCGATTTTACAGTGAAAACTGCAGGAACTTCAAACCTGCTCTAGTACACTGACTCAGAATCCAGAATAAAATTTCTCCTGCAAACCGGCCCCTTTGTGCTAGATGAACGAAAGTCTCTCCACATGCTCAGGTCTGAGAAATATGTGTGTGCTAAAGCCGTACTTCACCTAGCTTGTTGGGAACACGAAGTTCCTTTCCAGTTGAAATCTGCTACCCATACATATATATGGGGAGGTATTAGCTCCAAATCGGTTTTACAGTGAAAACTTCCGGAACTTCAAACCAGCAATAGGATACAGAACGAGAAACCAGAGTAAGTGTTTCCCCTGCAAACCGTTCGTTTTGTGCTACGTGAACGAACGTCTCTCCACAAGCTCAGGTCTGAGAGATAAGTGTGTGTGAAAGCCGTACTTCACGTAGCTTCTTGGGAACACAATGTTTCTTTTCAGTCGCAAACTACACTCCATACTTATATATGGGGAGGTACTATTTTCAACACTCTTCTACACTGAATACAGCAGTAAATTCAAACCGGCACTAGGAAACAGACTTAGAAACCAGAATAAAATTTTCTCTTGAAACCCGTTCCCAAAGTGCTAGATGAAAGAATGTCTCTCCACATGCATTGTTCTGGAGATGTGTGTGTGAAAACCGTCCATCACCTAGCTTGTTTACAGCATAAATTTTCCTTTCAGTTGCAAACTACAATCCATCCGTATATATGGGGAAGTACTAGCTCCAACTCTCTTTTACATTGAAAATTGCAGGAACTTCAAACCGGCATTAGGAAACAGACTATGAATCCAGAGAAAAAGTTTCCCTGCCACCATTTCCGTTTGTGCTAGATGAACGAACGTCTCTCCACATGCACAGATTTGAGAGATGTTTGTGTGAAAGCCTTCCTTCACCTAGCTTGATGGGGACACAAAATTTCATTTCATTTGCGAACTACACTCCATAAATATATATAGGGATGTAGTAGATCCAACTCGGTTTTACAGTGAAAAATGCAGGAAATTCAAACCGGCACTAGGAAACACACTGTTAACCCAGATTAAACGTTTCTCCTTAAAACCGTTCCCAATGTGCTAGATAAACGAAAGTATCTACACTTTCTCTGTTCTGAGAGAAAATTGTTTGTCAAAGCCGTACATCACCCAGCTTGTTGGGAAAACAAAGTTTCTTTTCAGATGCAAATTACAACCCATAATAATATATAGGGAAGTACAAGCTCCAACTCGTTTTTACAGAGTAAACTGCAGGAAATTCAAACCGGCATTAGGAAACACACTGAGAATCCAGAGTAAATGTTTCTAATGCAACCCAGTCCCTGTGTGCTAGATGAACTAACGTCTCTACACATGCTCATTTCTGAGAGATAACTGTGTATGAAAGCCGTCGTTCACATAGCTTGATGGGAAAACAAAGTTTCTTTAGAGTTGCAATCTACACTCCATACATATATATGGGGTAGTAGTAGCTACAACTCGGCTTTACAGTGAAAACTGCAGGAACTTCATACAGGCCGTAGGAAACATACTGAGAACCCAGATTAAAAGTTTCTCTTGAAAACCGTTCCCAAAGTGCTAGATGAACAAAAGTCTTTCCACATGCACTGTTCTGAGGGATAAGTGTGGGTGAAAGCCGTCCATCATAGAGCTTGTTGGAAGCACAAAGTTTCCTTTCATTTGAAAACTACAGACAATATGTATTTATGGGGAGGTACTAGCTCCAACTCGGTTTTACATTGAAAAGTGCAGGAACTTCAAACCGGCTCTAGGAGACAGACTCAGAATCCAGAGAAAAAGTTTTTCCTGCAACCCGGTCCCTTTGTGCTAGATGAACAAAAATCTCTCCACATGCTCAGTTTTGAGAAATAAGTGTGTGTTAAAGCCGCCATTCACCTAGCTTGTTGGGAACACAAAGTTCCTTTTCAGTTGCAAACTACACTCCATACATATACATGGGGAGATACTAGAACCAACTCGGTTTTACAAAGAAAACAACAGGAACTTCAGACCGGCACTAGGAAACAGACTGAGAGACTAGATTTTAAGTTTCTCCTGAAACCCATTCCCAATGTGCTAGATGAACGAACGTCTCTAGACGTGCTCTGTTCTGAGAGATAATTGTGTGTGTGAAAGCCGTCCATCACGTAGCTTGTAGGTAACACAAAGTTTCTTTTTATTTGCAAACTACACTTCATAATAATATATGGGGAAGTACAAGCTCCAACTCGATTTTACAGTGAAATCTTCAGTAACTTTATTCCGGCACTAGGAAACAGACTGAGAAACCAGAGTAAAAGTTGCTCCTACAAACCTTTCCATTCGTGCTAGATGAACAAAAGTCTGTCCCCATGCTCAGTTCTGAGAGATTATTGTTTGTAAAAGCCGTTCTTCACATAGCTTGATGGGAACACAAAGTTTCTTTTCAGTTGCCAACTACACTTCATACATTTACATGCGGAGGAAAAAACTCCAACTCTGTTTTAAGTGAAAAATGCGGGAACATCAAACCGGCATTAGGAAACAGACTGAGAACCCAGAATAAAATTTTCTCCTGAAACCCGTTCCTAATGTGCTAGATGAACGAATGTCTCTACACATGCACTGTTCTGAGAGATGTGTGTGTGAAAACCGTCCATCACCTAGCCTGTTTACAGGATAAATTTTCCTTTCAGTTGCAAACTACAATCCATCCCTATTTATGGGGAGGTACCAGCTCCAACTCGGTTTTACATTGAAAACTGCAGGAACTTCAAACCCGGCTCTACGACACAGAATCAGAATCCAGAGTAAAATTTTCTCCTGCAAACCGGTCCCTTTGTGCTACATGAACGAACGTCTCTCCACATGCTCAGGTCTGAGAGATAAGTGTGTATGAAAGCCGACTTTCACCTAGCTTGTTGGGAACACTATGTTTCTTTTCAGATGCAAACAACCCTCCATACATGTATTTGGGAAGGTACTAGTTCCAACAAAATTTTACACTGAATACAGCAGTATATTCTAAACGGCACTAAGAAACAGACTTACAATACGGAATAAAACTTTCTCCTGCAAACCGTTCCCTTTGTGCTAGATGAGCGAACGTCTCTCCACATGCACAGTTCTGAGAGATGTTTGTGTGAAAGCCGTCCTTCACCTAATTGTTGGGAACACAAAGTTTCTTTTCAGTTGCAAAATACACTCCATATATATATTTGGGGACTTAATAGCTCCAACTCGGTTTTACAGTGAAAACTACAGGAACTTCAAACCGGCACTCGGAAACAGACTGGAAACCCAGAAAAAAATTTTCTCCCGAAAGGCTTTCCCAATGTACTAGATGAACGAACGTCTCTACACGTGCTCTCTTCTGAGAGAGAAGTGTGTGTGAAAGGCGAACTTCACATAGCTTGTTGGCAAAACAATGTTTCTTTTCAGTTGCAGATTACAATCAATACATACATATGGGGAATTTCTAGCTCCAACTCGGTTTACCGTGTAAACTGCTGGAACTTAAAACCGGCACTAGGAAACAGACTGAGAGACCAGAATATAAGTTTCCCCTGAAAACCTTTCCCAATGTGCTAGATGAACGAATGTCTCTAAACGTGCTCTGTTTAGGGATAAGTGTGTGTGAAAGCCGTCCTTCACGTAGCTTGTTGGCAACACAAAGTTTCTTTTAATTTGCAAAATACACTCCATAATAATATATGGGGAAGTACAAGTTCCAACTCGCTTTTACAGTGAAATCTGCAGAAAATTCATAGTGGCACTAGGAAACAGACTGAGAATCCAGAGTAAATATTTCTACTGCAACCCAGTCCCTTGGTGCTAGATGAATGAACATCTCTAAACATGCTCATTTCTGAGATATAATTGTGTAAGAAAGCCGTGGTTCACCTAGCTTAATGGGAACACAAAGTTTCTTTTCAGTTGCAAACTACACTCCATACATATATATGGGGAAGTAATAGCTCCAAACCGGTTTTACAGGGAAAACTGCAGTAACATCAAAACAGCACTATGAAACATACTGAGAAACCAGAGTAAAACTTTCTCCTTCAACCCGTTTCCTTTGTGCTAGGTGAAAGAAAGTCTCTCTATATGCTCAGTTCTGAGAGATACGTGTGTGTGAAAGCCGTCCTTCACCTAGCCTGATGGGAACACAAAGTTTCTTTTCAGTTGCAAACTACACTTCATACATATATATGGGGAAGTATTAGCTCCATCTCTATTTTACAGTGAAAAATGCAGTAAATTCAACCCGGCACTAGGAAACACACTGAGAAACCAAAGCAAAACTATCTCTTGCAAACCATTCCCTTGGTTCTAAACGAAGGAACATCACTCCACATGAGTATTTCTCAGAGATATTTGTGAATGAAAGCCTTCTTTCACCTAGCTTGTTGATAACACAAAGTTTCTTTTCAATTGCAAACTACAATCCATACATATATATAGGGAGGTACTAGCTCCAACTCCGATTTACAGTGAAAACTGCAGAAAATTCAAAACGGCACTAGGAAACAGACTGCAAACCCCGAGTAAAGTTTCCCTGAAAACCGTTCCGAATGTGCTAGGTGAACGAATATCTCTAAACGTGCTCTCTTTTGAGAGATAATTGTGTGTGAAAGCCGTTTTTCACATAGCTTGAAGGGAACACAAAGTTTCTTTTCAGTTGCAAACTACACTCCATACATATATATGGGTAGGTATTAGCTCCAACTCGATTCTACTGTGAAAACTGCAGGAACTTCCAACCGGCACTAAGAACCAGACTGAGAACCCAGAATAAAAGTTTCTACTACAACACAGTCCCTTTGAGCTAGACGAACGAACGTCTCACCACATGCTCAGTTCTGAGAGATAATTGTGTCTTAAAGCCGAAGTTCACCTAGCTTGATGGGAACACAAAGATTCTTTTCAGTTGCAAAATGCCCTCCAAACATATATATGGGGAGGGACTAGCTCCAAATCGGCTTTACAGTGAAAACTTCAGGAAATTCAAACCGGTACTAGGAAACAGACTGAGAAACCAGAGTAAATGTTTCTACTGCAAACCAGTCCCTTTGTGCTAGATGAACGAAAGTCTCTCCACATGATCATTTCTGAGAGGTATGTATGTGTGAAAACCGCCCTTCACCTATCTTGTTGGCAACACAAAGATTCTTTTCATGTGCAAACTACACTCAATAAATATATATGGGGAGGTACAAGCTCCAACTCGCTTTTACAGTGAAAACTGCAGTAAAATCAAATCTTCACTAGGAAACAGACTGAGATACGAGTAAAACTTTCTCCTGCAAACCGTTCCCTTTGTGCTAGATGAACGAACGTCTCTCCACATGCACAGTTCTGAGAGATGTTTGTGTGAATGCTGTTATTCACCTAACTTGTTGGCAACAAAAAGTTTCATTTCATTTGCAAACTACAGTCCTTATATATATATGGGTAGGTACTAGCTCCAACTCGGTTTTACAGTAAAAATTGCAGGAAATTCAAACCGGCATAGGAAATAGACGGGGAACCCCGATTAAAAGTTTTTCCTGAAACCAATTCCCAATGAGCTAGATGAACGAACCTCTCTACAAGTGCTCTGTTCTGAGAGATACGTGTGTGTGAAAGCCGTCCTTCACCTAGCCTGATGGGAACACAAAGTTTCTTTTCAGTTGCAAACTACACTTCATACATATATATGGGGAAGTATTAGCTCCATCTCTATTTTACAGTGAAAAATGCAGTAAATTCAACCCGGCACTAGGAAACACACTGAGAAACCAAAGCAAAACTATCTCTTGCAAACCATTCCCTTGGTTCTAAACGAAGGAACATCACTCCACATGAGTATTTCTCAGAGATATTTGTGAATGAAAGCCTTCTTTCACCTAGCTTGTTGATAACACAAAGTTTCTTTTCAATTGCAAACTACAATCCATACATATATATAGGGAGGTACTAGCTCCAACTCCGATTTACAGTGAAAACTGCAGAAAATTCAAAACGGCACTAGGAAACAGACTGCAAACCCCGAGTAAAGTTTCCCTGAAAACCGTTCCGAATGTGCTAGGTGAACGAATATCTCTAAACGTGCTCTCTTTTGAGAGATAATTGTGTGTGAAAGCCGTTTTTCACATAGCTTGAAGGGAACACAAAGTTTCTTTTCAGTTGCAAACTACACTCCATACATATATATGGGTAGGTATTAGCTCCAACTCGATTCTACTGTGAAAACTGCAGGAACTTCCAACCGGCACTAAGAACCAGACTGAGAACCCAGAATAAAAGTTTCTACTACAACACAGTCCCTTTGAGCTAGACGAACGAACGTCTCACCACATGCTCAGTTCTGAGAGATAATTGTGTCTTAAAGCCGAAGTTCACCTAGCTTGATGGGAACACAAAGATTCTTTTCAGTTGCAAAATGCCCTCCAAACATATATATGGGGAGGGACTAGCTCCAAATCGGCTTTACAGTGAAAACTTCAGGAAATTCAAACCGGTACTAGGAAACAGACTGAGAAACCAGAGTAAATGTTTCTACTGCAAACCAGTCCCTTTGTGCTAGATGAACGAAAGTCTCTCCACATGATCATTTCTGAGAGGTATGTATGTGTGAAAACCGCCCTTCACCTATCTTGTTGGCAACACAAAGATTCTTTTCATGTGCAAACTACACTCAATAAATATATATGGGGAGGTACAAGCTCCAACTCGCTTTTACAGTGAAAACTGCAGTAAAATCAAATCTTCACTAGGAAACAGACTGAGATACGAGTAAAACTTTCTCCTGCAAACCGTTCCCTTTGTGCTAGATGAACGAACGTCTCTCCACATGCACAGTTCTGAGAGATGTTTGTGTGAATGCTGTTATTCACCTAACTTGTTGGCAACAAAAAGTTTCATTTCATTTGCAAACTACAGTCCTTATATATATATGGGTAGGTACTAGCTCCAACTCGGTTTTACAGTAAAAATTGCAGGAAATTCAAACCGGCATAGGAAATAGACGGGGAACCCCGATTAAAAGTTTTTCCTGAAACCAATTCCCAATGAGCTAGATGAACGAACCTCTCTACAAGTGCTCTGTTCTGAGAGATACGTGTGTGTGAAAGCCGTCCTTCACCTAGCCTGATGGGAACACAAAGTTTCTTTTCAGTTGCAAACTACACTTCATACATATATATGGGGAAGTATTAGCTCCATCTCTATTTTACAGTGAAAAATGCAGTAAATTCAACCCGGCACTAGGAAACACACTGAGAAACCAAAGCAAAACTATCTCTTGCAAACCATTCCTTTGGTTCTAAACGAAGGAACATCACTCCACATGAGTATTTCTCAGAGATATTTGTGAATGAAAGCCTTCTTTCACCTAGCTTGTTGATAACACAAAGTTTCTTTTCAATTGCAAACTACAATCCATACATATATATAGGGAGGTACTAGCTCCAACTCCGATTTACAGTGAAAACTGCAGAAAATTCAAAACGGCACTAGGAAACAGACTGCAAACCCCGAGTAAAGTTTCCCTGAAAACCGTTCCGAATGTGCTAGGTGAACGAATATCTCTAAACGTGCTCTCTTTTGAGAGATAATTGTGTGTGAAAGCCGTTTTTCACATAGCTTGAAGGGAACACAAAGTTTCTTTTCAGTTGCAAACTACACTCCATACATATATATGGGTAGGTATTAGCTCCAACTCGATTCTACTGTGAAAACTGCAGGAACTTCCAACCGGCACTAAGAACCAGACTGAGAACCCAGAATAAAAGTTTCTACTACAACACAGTCCCTTTGAGCTAGACGAACGAACGTCTCACCACATGCTCAGTTCTGAGAGATAATTGTGTCTTAAAGCCGAAGTTCACCTAGCTTGATGGGAACACAAAGATTCTTTTCAGTTGCAAAATGCCCTCCAAACATATATATGGGGAGGGACTAGCTCCAAATCGGCTTTACAGTGAAAACTTCAGGAAATTCAAACCGGTACTAGGAAACAGACTGAGAAACCAGAGTAAATGTTTCTACTGCAAACCAGTCCCTTTGTGCTAGATGAACGAAAGTCTCTCCACATGATCATTTCTGAGAGGTATGTATGTGTGAAAACCGCCCTTCACCTATCTTGTTGGCAACACAAAGATTCTTTTCATGTGCAAACTACACTCAATAAATATATATGGGGAGGTACAAGCTCCAACTCGCTTTTACAGTGAAAACTGCAGTAAAATCAAATCTTCACTAGGAAACAGACTGAGATACGAGTAAAACTTTCTCCTGCAAACCGTTCCCTTTGTGCTAGATGAACGAACGTCTCTCCACATGCACAGTTCTGAGAGATGTTTGTGTGAATGCTGTTATTCACCTAACTTGTTGGCAACAAAAAGTTTCATTTCATTTGCAAACTACAGTCCTTATATATATATGGGTAGGTACTAGCTCCAACTCGGTTTTACAGTAAAAATTGCAGGAAATTCAAACCGGCATAGGAAATAGACGGGGAACCCCGATTAAAAGTTTTTCCTGAAACCAATTCCCAATGAGCTAGATGAACGAACCTCTCTACAAGTGCTCTGTTCTGAGAGATAATTGTGTGTGTGAAAGCCGTCCTTCACCTAGCCTGATGGGAACACAAAGTTTCTTTTCATTTGCAAACTACACTCCATAAATATATATGGGGAAGTACTATCTCCTACTCGGTTTATAGTGAAAACTGCAGGAACATCAAACCTGCACTAGGAAACAGACTGAGAAACCTCAGTAATTAATTCTCCTTTAACCAAGTCAATTTGTGCTAGATGAACGAACGTCTCTCAACATGCTCAGTTCTGAGAGATAATTCTGTGTGAAAGCCGAACTTTACCTAGCTTGTTGGGAACACAAAGTTTCTTTTCAGTTGCCAACTACACTCCATACTTATATATGGGAAACTACTAGTTTCATCTCGGTTTTTCAGGGAAAACTGCAGTAAAATCAAACCTTCCCTTGGAAACAGACTGAGATACAAGAGTAAAACTTTCCCCTGCAAACCGTTCCCTTTGTGCTAGATGAACGAACTTGTCTCCACATGCTCAGTTCTGAGATATGTGTGTGTGTGAAAGCCGTCCTTCACCTCACTTGCTGGGAACACAAAGTTTCTTTTCAGAAGTAAATTACACTCCATACATATATATGGGGAGGTACTAGCTCCAACTCGGTTTTACAGTGAAAACTGCAGGAACTTCAAACCGGCAGTAGGAAACAGACTGGGAACCCCGAATAAAGTTTCTCCTGAAACCCGTTCTCAATGTGCTAGATGAACGAACATCTCTACACGTGCTCTGTTCTGAGACATAAGTGTGTGTGAAAGCCATCGTTCACTTAGCTTGATGGGAACACAAAGTTTCTTTTCAATTTCAAAATACAATCCATACACATTTTATTGGATGATACTAGCTCCAACTCGATTTTAAAGTGAAATCTGCAGGAACATCATACCGGCCCTAGGAAACTGACTGAGGAACAAGATTATAAGTAACCCCTACAACATTTCCCCTTTGTGCTAGATGAACGAAAGTCTGTCCCCATGCTCATTTCTGAGAGATATGTGTGTGTGAAAGCCGCCCTTCACCTAGCTTGTTGGGAACACAAAGTTCCTTTTCAGTTGCAAACTACACTCCATATATATACATGGGGTGACACTAGCACCAACTCGGTTTTACAAAGAAAACAGCAGGAACTTCAGACCGGCACTAGGAAACACACTGAGAGACTAGATTTTAAGTTTCTCCTGAAACCCTTTCCGAATATGCTAGATGAACGAACGTCTCTAAACGTGCTCTGTTCTGAGAGATAAGTGCGTGTGAATGCCGTCCATCACCTAGCTTGATGGCAACACAAAGTTTCTTTTCATTTGCAAACTACAATTCATAGTAATATATGGGGAAGTACAAGCTCCAACTCGTTTTTACAGTGAAATCTTCAATAACTTTATTCCGGCACAAGGAAACACACTGAGAAACCAGAGTAAAAGTTGCTCCTACAACCCGTTCCATTCGTGCTAGATGAACAAAAGTCTGTCCCCATGCTCAGTTTTGAGAGATTATTGTTTGTAAAAGCCGTTCTTAACCTAGCTTGATGGGAACACAAAGTTTCTTTTCAGTTGCCAACTACACTTCATACATTTACATGCGGAGGAAAAAACTCCAACTCTGTTTTACAGTGAAAAATGCGGGAACATCAAACCGGCATTAGGAAACAGACTGAGAACCCAGAATAAAATTTTCTCCTGAAACCCGTTCCTAATATGCTAGATGAACGAATGTCTCTCCACATGCACTTTTCTGAGAGATGTGTGTGTGAAAGCCGTCCATCACCTAGCCTGTTTACAGCATAAATTTTCCTTTCAGTTGCAAACTACAATCCATCCCTATATATGGGGAGGTACCAGCTCCAACTCGGTTTTACATTGAAAACTGCAGGAACTTCAAACCTGCTCTACGACAAAGACACAAAACACAGAGTAAAATTTCTCCTGCAACCCGGGCCCATTGAGCTAGATGAACGAACGTCTCTCCACATGCTCAGTTCTGAGAAATATGTGTGTGTGTTTAAGCCGTCCTTCAGCTAGCTTCCTGGGAACACAAAGTTCCTTTTCAGTTGAAATCTGCTACCCATACATATATATGGGGAGGTAGTAGCTCCAAATCGGTTTTACAGGGAAATCTTCAGGAACTTCAAACCAGCAATAGGAAACAGAACGAGAAACAAGAGTAAAATTTTCTCTTTCAAACCGTTCCCTTTTTGCTACATTAACGAACTTTCCTCCACATGCTCAGGTCTGAGAGAAAAGTGTGTATGAAAGCCGACTTTCACCTAGCTTGATGGGAACACTATGTTTCTTTTCAGATGCAAACTACCCTCCATAGATGTATAATGGGAGGTAATAGTTCCAACAAAGTTTTACACTGAATACAGCAGTATAATCAAACCGGCACTAAGGAACAGACTTACAAAACAGAAAAAAACTTTCTCCTGCAAACCGTTCCCTTTGTGCTAGATGAGCGATCGTCTCTCCACATGCACATTTCTGAGAGATGTTTGTGGGAAAGCCGTCCTTCACCTAGTTGTTGGGAACACAAATATTCTTTTCAGTTGCAAACTACACTCCATACATATATATGGGTGAAATAATAGATTCAACTCGGTTTTATAGTGAAAAATGCAGGAACTTCAAACCGGCACTAAGAAACACACTGTTAACCCAGATTAAAAGTTTCTCCTTAAACCCGTTCCCAATGTGCTAGATGAACGAACTTCTCAACACGTGCTATGTTCTGAGAGATAAATTTGTGTGTAAGCCGTCCATCACTTAACGTTTTGGCAACAAAAAGATTCTCTTCATTTGCAAACTACACTTCATAGTAATCTATAGGGAAGTACAAGCTCAAACTCGATTTTACAGTGAAATCTGCAGGAACATCATACCGGCACTAGGAAACAGACTGAGAAACGAGAGTAAAAGTTGCTCCTACAAACCTTTCCATTCGTGCTAGATGAACAAAAGTCTGCCCCATGCTCAGTTCTGAGAGATTATTGTTTGTAAAACCGTTCTTAACCTAGCTTGATGGGAACACAAAGTTTCTTTTCAGTTGCCAACTACACTTCATACATTTACATGCGGAGGAAAAAACTCCAACTCTGTTTTAAGTGAAAAATGCGGGAACATCAAACCGGCATTAGGAAACAGACTGAGAACCCAGAATAAAATTTTCTCCTGAAACCCGTTCCTAATGTGCTAGATGAACGAATGTCTCTACACATGCACTGTTCTGAGAGATGTGTGTGTGAAAACCGTCCATCACCTAGCCTGTTTACAGGATAAGTTTTCCTTTCAGTTGCAAACTACAATCCATCCCTATATATGGGGAGGTACCAGCTCCAACTCGGTTTTACATTGAAAACTGCAGGAACTTCAAACCCGGCTCTACGACAAAGAATCAGAATCCAGAGTAAAATTTTCTCCTGCAAACCGGTCCCTTTGTGCTACATGAACGAACGTCTCTCCACATGCTCAGGTCTGAGAGATAAGTGTGTATGAAAGCCGACTTTCACCTAGCTTGTTGGGAACACTATGTTTCTTTTCAGATGCAAACAACCCTCCATACATGTATTTGGGAAGGTACTAGTTCCAACAAAATTTTACACTGAATACAGCAGTATATTCTAAACGGCACTAAGAAACAGACTTACAATACGGAATAAAACTTTCTCCTGCAAACCGTTCCCTTTGTGCTAGATGAGCGAACGTCTCTCCACATGCACAGTTCTGAGAGATGTTTGTGTGAAAGCCGTCCTTCACCTAATTGTTGGGAACACAAAGTTTCTTTTCAGTTGCAAAATACACTCCATATATATATTTGGGGACTTAATAGCTCCAACTCGGTTTTACAGTGAAAACTACAGGAACTTCAAACCGGCACTCGGAAACAGACTGGAAACCCAGAAAAAAATTTTCTCCCGAAAGGCTTTCCCAATGTACTAGATGAACGAACGTCTCTACACGTGCTCTCTTCTGAGAGAGAAGTGTGTGTGAAAGGCGAACTTCACATAGCTTGTTGGCAAAACAATGTTTCTTTTCAGTTGCAGATTACAATCAATACATACATATGGGGAATTTCTAGCTCCAACTCGGTTTACCGTGTAAACTGCTGGAACTTAAAACCGGCACTAGGAAACAGACTGAGAGACCAGAATATAAGTTTCCCCTGAAAACCTTTCCCAATGTGCTAGATGAACGAATGTCTCTAAACGTGCTCTGTTTAGGGATAAGTGTGTGTGAAAGCCGTCCTTCACGTAGCTTGTTGGCAACACAAAGTTTCTTTTAATTTGCAAAATACACTCCATAATAATATATGGGGAAGTACAAGTTCCAACTCGCTTTTACAGTGAAATCTGCAGAAAATTCATAGTGGCACTAGGAAACAGACTGAGAATCCAGAGTAAATATTTCTACTGCAACCCAGTCCCTTGGTGCTAGATGAATGAACATCTCTTCACATGCTCATTTCTGAGATATAATTGTGTAAGAAAGCCGTGGTTCACCTAGCTTAATGGGAACACAAAGTTTCTTTTCAGTTGCAAACTACACTCCATACATATATATGGGGAAGTAATAGCTCCAAACCGGTTTTACAGGGAAAACTGCAGTAACATCAAAACAGCACTATGAAACATACTGAGAAACCAGAGTAAAACTTTCTCCTTCAACCCGTTTCCTTTGTGCTAGGTGAAAGAAAGTCTCTCTATATGCTCAGTTCTGAGAGATACGTGTGTGTGAAAGCCGTCCTTCACCTAGCCTGATGGGAACACAAAGTTTCTTTTCAGTTGCAAACTACACTTCATACATATATATGGGGAAGTATTAGCTCCATCTCTATTTTACAGTGAAAAATGCAGTAAATTCAACCCGGCACTAGGAAACACACTGAGAAACCAAAGCAAAACTATCTCTTGCAAACCATTCCCTTGGTTCTAAACGAAGGAACATCACTCCACATGAGTATTTCTCAGAGATATTTGTGAATGAAAGCCTTCTTTCACCTAGCTTGTTGATAACACAAAGTTTCTTTTCAATTGCAAACTACAATCCATACATATATATAGGGAGGTACTAGCTCCAACTCCGATTTACAGTGAAAACTGCAGAAAATTCAAAACGGCACTAGGAAACAGACTGCAAACCCCGAGTAAAGTTTCCCTGAAAACCGTTCCGAATGTGCTAGGTGAACGAATATCTCTAAACGTGCTCTCTTTTGAGAGATAATTGTGTGTGAAAGCCGTTTTTCACATAGCTTGAAGGGAACACAAAGTTTCTTTTCAGTTGCAAACTACACTCCATACATATATATGGGTAGGTATTAGCTCCAACTCGATTCTACTGTGAAAACTGCAGGAACTTCCAACCGGCACTAAGAACCAGACTGAGAACCCAGAATAAAAGTTTCTACTACAACACAGTCCCTTTGAGCTAGACGAACGAACGTCTCACCACATGCTCAGTTCTGAGAGATAATTGTGTCTTAAAGCCGAAGTTCACCTAGCTTGATGGGAACACAAAGATTCTTTTCAGTTGCAAAATGCCCTCCAAACATATATATGGGGAGGGACTAGCTCCAAATCGGCTTTACAGTGAAAACTTCAGGAAATTCAAACCGGTACTAGGAAACAGACTGAGAAACCAGAGTAAATGTTTCTACTGCAAACCAGTCCCTTT
This sequence comes from Camelus ferus, assembly GCF_009834535.1. Lineage (NCBI taxonomy): Eukaryota > Metazoa > Chordata > Mammalia > Artiodactyla > Camelidae > Camelus > Camelus ferus. Next base: position 114,358 of record NW_022589663.1, on the reverse strand, counting down.
GTGCTAGATGAACGAAAGTCTCTCCACATGATCATTTCTGAGAGGTATGTATGTGTGAAAACCGCCCTTCACCTATCTTGTTGGCAACACAAAGATTCTTTTCATGTGCAAACTACACTCAATAAATATATATGGGGAGGTACAAGCTCCAACTCGCTTTTACAGTGAAAACTGCAGTAAAATCAAATCTTCACTAGGAAACAGACTGAGATACGAGTAAAACTTTCTCCTGCAAACCGTTCCCTTTGTGCTAGATGAACGAACGTCTCTCCACATGCACAGTTCTGAGAGATGTTTGTGTGAATGCTGTTATTCACCTAACTTGTTGGCAACAAAAAGTTTCATTTCATTTGCAAACTACAGTCCTTATATATATATGGGTAGGTACTAGCTCCAACTCGGTTTTACAGTAAAAATTGCAGGAAATTCAAACCGGCATAGGAAATAGACGGAGAACCCCGATTAAAAGTTTTTCCTGAAACCAATTCCCAATGAGCTAGATGAACGAACCTCTCTACAAGTGCTCTGTTCTGAGAGATAATTGTGTGTGTGAAAGCCGTCCTTCACCTAGCTTGTTGGCAACACAAAGTTTCTTTTCATTTGCAAACTACACTCCATAAATATATATGGGGAAGTACTATCTCCTACTCGGTTTATAGTGAAAACTGCAGGAACATCAAACCTGCACTAGGAAACAGACTGAGAAACCTCAGTAATTAATTCTCCTTTAACCAAGTCAATTTGTGCTAGATGAACGAACGTCTCTCAACATGCTCAGTTCTGAGAGATAATTCTGTGTGAAAGCCGAACTTTACCTAGCTTGTTGGGAACACAAAGTTTCTTTTCAGTTGCCAACTACACTCCATACTTATATATGGGAAACTACTAGTTTCATCTCGGTTTTTCAGGGAAAACTGCAGTAAAATCAAACCTTCCCTTGGAAACAGACTGAGATACAAGAGTAAAACTTTCTCCTGCAAACCGTTCCCTTTGTGCTAGATGAACGAACTTGTCTCCACATGCTCAGTTCTGAGATATGTGTGTGTGTGAAAGCCGTCCTTCACCTCACTTGCTGGGAACACAAAGTTTCTTTTCAGAAGTAAATTACACTCCATACATATATATGGGGAGGTACTAGCTCCAACTCGGTTTTACAGTGAAAACTGCAGGAACTTCAAACCGGCAGTAGGAAACAGACTGGGAACCCCGAATAAAGTTTCTCCTGAAACCCGTTCTCAATGTGCTAGATGAACGAACATCTCTACACGTGCTCTGTTCTGAGACATAAGTGTGTGTGAAAGCCATCGTTCACTTAGCTTGATGGGAACACAAAGTTTCTTTTCAATTTCAAAATACAATCCATACACATTTTATTGGATGATACTAGCTCCAACTCGATTTTAAAGTGAAATCTGCAGGAACATCATACCGGCCCTAGGAAACTGACTGAGGAACAAGATTATAAGTAACCCCTACAACATTTCCCCTTTGTGCTAGATGAACGAAAGTCTGTCCCCATGCTCATTTCTGAGAGATATGTGTGTGTGAAAGCCGCCCTTCACCTAGCTTGTTGGGAACACAAAGTTCCTTTTCAGTTGCAAACTACACTCCATATATATACATGGGGTGACACTAGCACCAACTCGGTTTTACAAAGAAAACAGCAGGAACTTCAGACCGGCACTAGGAAACACACTGAGAGACTAGATTTTAAGTTTCTCCTGAAACCCTTTCCGAATATGCTAGATGAACGAACGTCTCTAAACGTGCCCTGTTCTGAGAGATAAGTGCGTGTGAATGCCGTCCATCACCTAGCTTGATGGCAACACAAAGTTTCTTTTCATTTGCAAACTACAATTCATAGTAATATATGGGGAAGTACAAGCTCCAACTCGTTTTTACAGTGAAATCTTCAATAACTTTATTCCGGCACAAGGAAACACACTGAGAAACCAGAGTAAAAGTTGCTCCTACAACCCGTTCCATTCGTGCTAGATGAACAAAAGTCTGTCCCCATGCTCAGTTTTGAGAGATTATTGTTTGTAAAAGCCGTTCTTAACCTAGCTTGATGGGAACACAAAGTTTCTTTTCAGTTGCCAACTACACTTCATACATTTACATGCGGAGGAAAAAACTCCAACTCTGTTTTACAGTGAAAAATGCGGGAACATCAAACCGGCATTAGGAAACAGACTGAGAACCCAGAATAAAATTTTCTCCTGAAACCCGTTCCTAATATGCTAGATGAACGAATGTCTCTCCACATGCACTTTTCTGAGAGATGTGTGTGTGAAAGCCGTCCATCACCTAGCCTGTTTACAGCATAAATTTTCCTTTCAGTTGCAAACTACAATCCATCCCTATATATGGGGAGGTACCAGCTCCAACTCGGTTTTACATTGAAAACTGCAGGAACTTCAAACCTGCTCTACGACAAAGACACAAAACACAGAGTAAAATTTCTCCTGCAACCCGGGCCCATTGAGCTAGATGAACGAACGTCTCTCCACATGCTCAGTTCTGAGAAATATGTGTGTGTGTTTAAGCCGTCCTTCAGCTAGCTTCCTGGGAACACAAAGTTCCTTTTCAGTTGAAATCTGCTACCCATACATATATATGGGGAGGTAGTAGCTCCAAATCGGTTTTACAGGGAAATCTTCAGGAACTTCAAACCAGCAATAGGAAACAGAACGAGAAACAAGAGTAAAATTTTCTCTTTCAAACCGTTCCCTTTTTGCTACATTAACGAACTTTCCTCCACATGCTCAGGTCTGAGAGAAAAGTGTGTATGAAAGCCGACTTTCACCTAGCTTGATGGGAACACTATGTTTCTTTTCAGATGCAAACTACCCTCCATAGATGTATAATGGGAGGTAATAGTTCCAACAAAGTTTTACACTGAATACAGCAGTATAATCAAACCGGCACTAAGGAACAGACTTACAAAACAGAAAAAAACTTTCTCCTGCAAACCGTTCCCTTTGTGCTAGATGAGCGATCGTCTCTCCACATGCACATTTCTGAGAGATGTTTGTGGGAAAGCCGTCCTTCACCTAGTTGTTGGGAACACAAATATTCTTTTCAGTTGCAAACTACACTCCATACATATATATGGGTGAAATAATAGATTCAACTCGGTTTTATAGTGAAAAATGCAGGAACTTCAAACCGGCACTAAGAAACACACTGTTAACCCAGATTAAAAGTTTCTCCTTAAACCCGTTCCCAATGTGCTAGATGAACGAACTTCTCTACACGTGCTATGTTCTGAGAGATAAATTTGTGTGTAAGCCGTCCATCAATTAACGTTTTGGCAACAAAAAGATTCTCTTCATTTGCAAACTACACTTCATAGTAATCTATAGGGAAGTACAAGCTCAAACTCGATTTTACAGTGAAATCTGCAGGAACATCATACCGGCACTAGGAAACAGACTGAGAAACGAGAGTAAAAGTTGCTCCTACAAACCTTTCCATTCGTGCTAGATGAACAAAAGTCTGCCCCATGCTCAGTTCTGAGAGATTATTGTTTGTAAAACCGTTCTTAACCTAGCTTGATGGGAACACAAAGTTTCTTTTCAGTTGCCAACTACACTTCATACATTTACATGCGGAGGAAAAAACTCCAACTCTGTTTTAAGTGAAAAATGCGGGAACATCAAACCGGCATTAGGAAACAGACTGAGAACCCAGAATAAAATTTTCTCCTGAAACCCGTTCCTAATGTGCTAGATGAACGAATGTCTCTACACATGCACTGTTCTGAGAGATGTGTGTGTGAAAACCGTCCATCACCTAGCCTGTTTACAGGATAAGTTTTCCTTTCAGTTGCAAACTACAATCCATCCCTATATATGGGGAGGTACCAGCTCCAACTCGGTTTTACATTGAAAACTGCAGGAACTTCAAACCCGGCTCTACGACAAAGAATCAGAATCCAGAGTAAAATTTTCTCCTGCAAACCGGTCCCTTTGTGCTACATGAACGAACGTCTCTCCACATGCTCAGGTCTGAGAGATAAGTGTGTATGAAAGCCGACTTTCACCTAGCTTGTTGGGAACACTATGTTTCTTTTCAGATGCAAACAACCCTCCATACATGTATTTGGGAAGGTACTAGTTCCAACAAAATTTTACACTGAATACAGCAGTATATTCTAAACGGCACTAAGAAACAGACTTACAATACGGAATAAAACTTTCTCCTGCAAACCGTTCCCTTTGTGCTAGATGAGCGAACGTCTCTCCACATGCACAGTTCTGAGAGATGTTTGTGTGAAAGCCGTCCTTCACCTAATTGTTGGGAACACAAAGTTTCTTTTCAGTTGCAAAATACACTCCATATATATATTTGGGGACTTAATAGCTCCAACTCGGTTTTACAGTGAAAACTACAGGAACTTCAAACCGGCACTCGGAAACAGACTGGAAACCCAGAAAAAAATTTTCTCCCGAAAGGCTTTCCCAATGTACTAGATGAACGAACGTCTCTACACGTGCTCTCTTCTGAGAGAGAAGTGTGTGTGAAAGGCGAACTTCACATAGCTTGTTGGCAAAACAATGTTTCTTTTCAGTTGCAGATTACAATCAATACATACATATGGGGAATTTCTAGCTCCAACTCGGTTTACCGTGTAAACTGCTGGAACTTAAAACCGGCACTAGGAAACAGACTGAGAGACCAGAATATAAGTTTCCCCTGAAAACCTTTCCCAATGTGCTAGATGAACGAATGTCTCTAAACGTGCTCTGTTTAGGGATAAGTGTGTGTGAAAGCCGTCCTTCACGTAGCTTGTTGGCAACACAAAGTTTCTTTTAATTTGCAAAATACACTCCATAATAATATATGGGGAAGTACAAGTTCCAACTCGCTTTTACAGTGAAATCTGCAGAAAATTCATAGTGGCACTAGGAAACAGACTGAGAATCCAGAGTAAATATTTCTACTGCAACCCAGTCCCTTGGTGCTAGATGAATGAACATCTCTTCACATGCTCATTTCTGAGATATAATTGTGTAAGAAAGCCGTGGTTCACCTAGCTTAATGGGAACACAAAGTTTCTTTTCAGTTGCAAACTACACTCCATACATATATATGGGGAAGTAATAGCTCCAAACCGGTTTTACAGGGAAAACTGCAGTAACATCAAAACAGCACTATGAAACATACTGAGAAACCAGAGTAAAACTTTCTCCTTCAACCCGTTTCCTTTGTGCTAGGTGAAAGAAAGTCTCTCTATATGCTCAGTTCTGAGAGATACGTGTGTGTGAAAGCCGTCCTTCACCTAGCCTGATGGGAACACAAAGTTTCTTTTCAGTTGCAAACTACACTTCATACATATATATGGGGAAGTATTAGCTCCATCTCTATTTTACAGTGAAAAATGCAGTAAATTCAACCCGGCACTAGGAAACACACTGAGAAACCAAAGCAAAACTATCTCTTGCAAACCATTCCCTTGGTTCTAAACGAAGGAACATCACTCCACATGAGTATTTCTCAGAGATATTTGTGAATGAAAGCCTTCTTTCACCTAGCTTGTTGATAACACAAAGTTTCTTTTCAATTGCAAACTACAATCCATACATATATATAGGGAGGTACTAGCTCCAACTCCGATTTACAGTGAAAACTGCAGAAAATTCAAAACGGCACTAGGAAACAGACTGCAAACCCCGAGTAAAGTTTCCCTGAAAACCGTTCCGAATGTGCTAGGTGAACGAATATCTCTAAACGTGCTCTCTTTTGAGAGATAATTGTGTGTGAAAGCCGTTTTTCACATAGCTTGAAGGGAACACAAAGTTTCTTTTCAGTTGCAAACTACACTCCATACATATATATGGGTAGGTATTAGCTCCAACTCGATTCTACTGTGAAAACTGCAGGAACTTCCAACCGGCACTAAGAACCAGACTGAGAACCCAGAATAAAAGTTTCTACTACAACACAGTCCCTTTGAGCTAGACGAACGAACGTCTCACCACATGCTCAGTTCTGAGAGATAATTGTGTCTTAAAGCCGAAGTTCACCTAGCTTGATGGGAACACAAAGATTCTTTTCAGTTGCAAAATGCCCTCCAAACATATATATGGGGAGGGACTAGCTCCAAATCGGCTTTACAGTGAAAACTTCAGGAAATTCAAACCGGTACTAGGAAACAGACTGAGAAACCAGAGTAAATGTTTCTACTGCAAACCAGTCCCTTTGTGCTAGATGAACGAAAGTCTCTCCACATGATCATTTCTGAGAGGTATGTATGTGTGAAAACCGCCCTTCACCTATCTTGTTGGCAACACAAAGATTCTTTTCATGTGCAAACTACACTCAATAAATATATATGGGGAGGTACAAGCTCCAACTCGCTTTTACAGTGAAAACTGCAGTAAAATCAAATCTTCACTAGGAAACAGACTGAGATACGAGTAAAACTTTCTCCTGCAAACCGTTCCCTTTGTGCTAGATGAACGAACGTCTCTCCACATGCACAGTTCTGAGAGATGTTTGTGTGAATGCTGTTATTCACCTAACTTGTTGGCAACAAAAAGTTTCATTTCATTTGCAAACTACAGTCCTTATATATATATGGGTAGGTACTAGCTCCAACTCGGTTTTACAGTAAAAATTGCAGGAAATTCAAACCGGCATAGGAAATAGACGGAGAACCCCGATTAAAAGTTTTTCCTGAAACCAATTCCCAATGAGCTAGATGAACGAACCTCTCTACACGTTCTCTGTTCTGAGAGATAATTGTGTGTGTGAAAGCCGTCCTTCACCTAGCTTGTTGGCAACACAAAGTTTCTTTTCATTTGCAAACTACACTCCATAAATATATATGGGGAAGTACTATCTCCTACTCGGTTTATAGTGAAAACTGCAGGAACATCAAACCTGCACTAGGAAACAGACTGAGAAACCTCAGTAATTAATTCTCCTTTAACCAAGTCAATTTGTGCTAGATGAACGAACGTCTCTCAACATGCTCAGTTCTGAGAGATAATTCTGTGTGAAAGCCGAACTTTACCTAGCTTGTTGGGAACACAAAGTTTCTTTTCAGTTGCCAACTACACTCCATACTTATATATGGGAAACTACTAGTTTCATCTCGGTTTTTCAGGGAAAACTGCAGTAAAATCAAACCTTCCCTTGGAAACAGACTGAGATACAAGAGTAAAACTTTCTCCTGCAAACCGTTCCCTTTGTGCTAGATGAACGAACTTGTCTCCACATGCTCAGTTCTGAGATATGTGTGTGTGTGAAAGCCGTCCTTCACCTCACTTGCTGGGAACACAAAGTTTCTTTTCAGAAGTAAATTACACTCCATACATATATATGGGGAGGTACTAGCTCCAACTCGGTTTTACAGTGAAAACTGCAGGAACTTCAAACCGGCAGTAGGAAACAGACTGGGAACCCCGAATAAAGTTTCTCCTGAAACCCGTTCTCAATGTGCTAGATGAACGAACATCTCTACACGTGCTCTGTTCTGAGACATAAGTGTGTGTGAAAGCCATCGTTCACTTAGCTTGATGGGAACACAAAGTTTCTTTTCAATTTCAAAATACAATCCATACACATTTTATTGGATGATACTAGCTCCAACTCGATTTTAAAGTGAAATCTGCAGGAACATCATACCGGCCCTAGGAAACTGACTGAGGAACAAGATTATAAGTAACCCCTACAACATTTCCCCTTTGTGCTAGATGAACGAAAGTCTGTCCCCATGCTCATTTCTGAGAGATATGTGTGTGTGAAAGCCGCCCTTCACCTAGCTTGTTGGGAACACAAAGTTCCTTTTCAGTTGCAAACTACACTCCATATATATACATGGGGTGACACTGGCACCAACTCTGTTTTACAAAGAAAACAGCAGGAACTTCAGACCGGCACTAGGAAACACACTGAGAGACTAGATTTTAAGTTTCTCCTGAAACCCTTTCCGAATATGCTAGATGAACGAACGTCTCTAAACGTGCCCTGTTCTGAGAGATAAGTGCGTGTGAATGCCGTCCATCACCTAGCTTGATGGCAACACAAAGTTTCTTTTCATTTGCAAACTACAATTCATAGTAATATATGGGGAAGTACAAGCTCCAACTCGTTTTTACAGTGAAATCTTCAATAACTTTATTCCGGCACAAGGAAACACACTGAGAAACCAGAGTAAAAGTTGCTCCTACAACCCGTTCCATTCGTGCTAGATGAACAAAAGTCTGTCCCCATGCTCAGTTTTGAGAGATTATTGTTTGTAAAAGCCGTTCTTAACCTAGCTTGATGGGAACACAAAGTTTCTTTTCAGTTGCCAACTACACTTCATACATTTACATGCGGAGGAAAAAACTCCAACTCTGTTTTACAGTGAAAAATGCGGGAACATCAAACCGGCATTAGGAAACAGACTGAGAACCCAGAATAAAATTTTCTCCTGAAACCCGTTCCTAATATGCTAGATGAACGAATGTCTCTCCACATGCACTTTTCTGAGAGATGTGTGTGTGAAAGCCGTCCATCACCTAGCCTGTTTACAGCATAAATTTTCCTTTCAGTTGCAAACTACAATCCATCCCTATATATGGGGAGGTACCAGCTCCAACTCGGTTTTACATTGAAAACTGCAGGAACTTCAAACCTGCTCTACGACAAAGACACAAAACACAGAGTAAAATTTCTCCTGCAACCCGGGCCCATTGAGCTAGATGAACGAACGTCTCTCCACATGCTCAGTTCTGAGAAATATGTGTGTGTGTTTAAGCCGTCCTTCAGCTAGCTTCCTGGGAACACAAAGTTCCTTTTCAGTTGAAATCTGCTACCCATACATATATATGGGGAGGTAGTAGCTCCAAATCGGTTTTACAGGGAAATCTTCAGGAACTTCAAACCAGCAATAGGAAACAGAACGAGAAACAAGAGTAAAATTTTCTCTTTCAAACCGTTCCCTTTTTGCTACATTAACGAACTTTCCTCCACATGCTCAGGTCTGAGAGAAAAGTGTGTATGAAAGCCGACTTTCACCTAGCTTGATGGGAACACTATGTTTCTTTTCAGATGCAAACTACCCTCCATAGATGTATAATGGGAGGTAATAGTTCCAACAAAGTTTTACACTGAATACAGCAGTATAATCAAACCGGCACTAAGGAACAGACTTACAAAACAGAAAAAAACTTTCTCCTGCAAACCGTTCCCTTTGTGCTAGATGAGCGATCGTCTCTCCACATGCACATTTCTGAGAGATGTTTGTGGGAAAGCCGTCCTTCACCTAGTTGTTGGGAACACAAATATTCTTTTCAGTTGCAAACTACACTCCATACATATATATGGGTGAAATAATAGATTCAACTCGGTTTTATAGTGAAAAATGCAGGAACTTCAAACCGGCACTAAGAAACACACTGTTAACCCAGATTAAAAGTTTCTCCTTAAACCCGTTCCCAATGTGCTAGATGAACGAACTTCTCTACACGTGCTATGTTCTGAGAGATAAATTTGTGTGTAAGCCGTCCATCAATTAACGTTTTGGCAACAAAAAGATTCTCTTCATTTGCAAACTACACTTCATAGTAATCTATAGGGAAGTACAAGCTCAAACTCGATTTTACAGTGAAATCTGCAGGAACATCATACCGGCACTAGGAAACAGACTGAGAAACGAGAGTAAAAGTTGCTCCTACAAACCTTTCCATTCGTGCTAGATGAACAAAAGTCTGCCCCATGCTCAGTTCTGAGAGATTATTGTTTGTAAAACCGTTCTTAACCTAGCTTGATGGGAACACAAAGTTTCTTTTCAGTTGCCAACTACACTTCATACATTTACATGCGGAGGAAAAAACTCCAACTCTGTTTTAAGTGAAAAATGCGGGAACATCAAACCGGCATTAGGAAACAGACTGAGAACCCAGAATAAAATTTTCTCCTGAAACCCGTTTCTAATGTGCTAGATGAACGAATGTCTCTCCACATGCACTGTTCTGAGAGATGTGTGTGTGAAAGCCGTCCATCACCTAGCCTGTTTACAGCATAAATTTTCCTTTCAGTTGCAAACTACAATCCATCCCTATATATGGGGAGGTACCAGCTCCAACTCGGTTTTACATTGAAAACTGCAGGAACTTAAAACCCGGCTCTACGACACAGAATCAGAATCCAGAGTAAAAGTTTCTCCTGCAATCCGGTCCCTTTGTGCTACATGAACGAACGTCTCTCCACATGCTCAGGTCTGAGAGATAAGTGTGTATGAAAGCCGACTTTCACCTAGCTTAATGGGAACACTATGTTTCTTTTCAGATGCAAACAACCCTCCATACATGTATATGGGGAGGTAATATTTCCAACAAAATTTTACAATGAATACAGCAGTATATTCTAAACGGCACTAAGAAACAGACTTACAATACGGAATAAAACTTTCTCCTGCAAACCGTTCCCTTTGTGCTAGATGAGGGAAAGTCTCACCACATGCACAGTTCTGAGAGATGTTTGTGTGAAAGCCGTCCTTCACCTAATTGTTGGGAACACAAAGTATCTTTTCAGTTGCAAAATACACTCCATATATTTATTTGGGGACTTAATAGCTCCAAATCGGTTTTACAGTGAAAACTACAGGAACTTCAAATCGGCACTCGGAAACAGACTGGAAACCCAGAAAAAAATTTTCTCCCAAAAGGCTTTCCCAATGTACTAGATGAACGAACGTCTCTACACGTGCTCTCTTCTGAGAGATAAGTGTGTGTGAAAGCCGAACTTCACATAGCTTGTTGGCAAAACAATGTTTCTTTTCAGTTGCAGATTACAATCAATACATACATATGGGGAATTTCTAGCTCCAACTCGGTTTACCGTGTAAACTGCTGGAACTTAAAACCGGCACTAGGAAACAGACTGAGAGACCAGATTATAAGTTTCCCCTGAAACCCTTTCCCAATGTGCTACATGAACGAATGTCTCTAAATGTGTTCTGTTTAGAGATAAGTGTGTGTGAAAGCCGTCCTTCACGTAGCTTGTTGGCAACACAAAGTTTCTTTTAATTTGCAAAGTACACTCCATTATAATATATGGGGAAGTACAAGTTCCAACTCGCTTTTACAGTGAAATCTGCAGAAAATTCATACTGGCACTAGGAAACAGACTGAGAATCCAGAGTAAATATTTCTACTGCAACCCAGTCCCTTGGTGCTAGATGAATGAACATCTCTAAACATGCTCATTTCTGAGATATAATTGTATATGAAAGCCGTGGTTCACCTAGCTTGATGGGAACACAAAGTTTCTTTTCAGTTGCAAACTACACTCCATACATATATATGGGGAAGTAATAGCTCCAAACCGGTTTTACAGGGAAAACTGCAGTAACATCAAAACAGCACTATGAAACATACTGAGAAACCAGAGTAAAACTTTCTCCTTCAACCCGTTTCCTTTGTGCTAGATGAAAGAAAGTATCTCTATATGCTCAGTTCTGAGAGATACGTGTGTGTGAAAGCCGTCCTTCACCTAGCCTGATGGGAACATAAAGTTTCTTTTCAGTTGCAAACTACACTTCATACATATATATGGGGAAGTATTAGCTCCATCTCGATTTTACAGTGAAAACTGCAGTAAATTCAACCCGGCACTAGGAAACACACTGAGAAACCAAAGCAAAACTATCTCTTGCAAACCATTCCCTTGGTTCTAAACGAAGGAACATCTCTCCACATGAGTATTTCTCAGAGATATTTGTGAATGAAAGCCTTCTTTCACCTAGCTTGTTGATAACACAAAGTTTCATTTCAATTGCAAACTACAATCCATACATATATATAGGGAGGTACTAGCTCCAACTCCGATTTACAGTGAAAACTGCAGAAAATTCAAAACGGCACTAGGAAACAGACTGCAAACCCCGAGTAAAGTTTCCCTGAAAACCGTTCCGAATGTGCTAGGTGAACGAGTATCTCTAAACGTGCTCTCTTTTGAGAGATAATTGTGTGTGAAAGCCGTTTTTCACATAGCTTGAAGGGAAAACAAAGATTCTTCTCAGTTGCAAACTACACTCCATACATATATATGGGTAGGTATTAGCTCCAACTCGATTTTACTGTGAAAACTGCAGGAACTTCCAACCGGCACTAAGAACCAGACTGAGAACCCAGAATAAAAGTTTCTACTACAACACAGTCCCTTTGAGCTAGACGAACGAACGTCTCACCACATGCTCAGTTCTGAGAGATAATTGTGTCTTAAAGCCGAAGTTCACCTAGCTTGATGGGAACACAAAGATTCTTTTCAGTTGCAAAATGCCCTCCAAACATATATATGGGGAGGGACTAGCTCCAAATCGGTTTTACAGTGAAAACTGCAGGAAATTCAATCCGGCATAAGAAACAGACGGGTAACCCCGATTAAATGTTTCACCTGAAAACCATTCCCAATGTGCTAGATGAACGAACCTCTTTACACGTGCTCTGTTCTGAGAGATAATACTGTGTGAAAGCCGACTTTCAAAAATCTTGTTGGGAACACAAAGTTTCTTTTCATTTGCAAACTACACTCCTTATATTTTTATGGAAATGGTCTCGCTCCAAATCGATTTTACAGTGAAAACTGCAGGAACGTCAAAACGGTCCTAGGAAACAGACTTATAAACCAGAGTTAAAGTTTCTCCTGCGACCCGTTCCCTTTGTGCTAGATGAACGAACTTCTCTCCACATGCTCAGTTCTGAGAGATATGTGTGTGTGAAAGCCATCCTTCAACTCACTTGTTTGGAACACAAACTTTCTTTTCAGTTATAAACTACACTCCATACATATATATGGGGTGGTACTAGCTCCACTCGGTTTTACAGTGAAAACTGCAGGAACTTCAAACCGGCACTAGGAAACAGGCCGGGAACCCCGAATAAAAGTTTCCACTGAAACCCGTTCCCAATGTGCTAGATGAACGAAACTCTCTACACGTGCTCTGTTATGAGAGATAAGTGTGTGTGAAAGCCATCGTTCACCTATCTTGATGGGAACAAAAAGTTTCTTTTCAGTTTCAATATACACTGCATACACATTACATGGGATGACACTAGCTCCAACTCGGGTTTACAGTGAAAACTGCAGGAATTTCAAACCTGCACAAAGAAACACACTGAGAACCCAGAATAAAATTTTCCCTTGAAAGCCGTTCCCTATGTGCTAGACGAACGAACGTCTCTACACGGACTATGTTCTGAGAGGTAAATGAGTGTTAAAGCCGAAGTTCACCTAGCTTCTTGGCAACACAAAGTTTCTTTGCATTTGCAAACTACACTCCATAATAATATATAGGGAAGTACAATCTCCTACTCGCTTTTACACTGAAATCTGCAGGAACATCATACCGGCACTAGGAAACAGACTGAGAATCCAGAGTAAATGTTTCTACTGCAACCCAGTCCCTTTGTGCTAGATGAACGAACGTCTCTCCACATGCTCATTTCTGAGACATAATTGTGTATGAAAGCCGTCGTTCACCTAGCTTGATGGGAACACAAAGTTCCTTTTCCGTTGCTAAATACACTCCATACATATATATGGGGAGGTACGATCTCGAACTCGGTTTTACAGTGAAAACTGCAGGAACTTCAAACCGGCACTAGGAAACAGTCTGGGAACACAAAATGAATGTTTCTCCAGATAAACGTTCCCAATGAGCTAGATGAACGAATATCTCTACACGTGCTGTATTCTGAGAGTCAAGTGTGTGTGAAAGCAGACTTTCACATAGATTGTTGGGTACACAAAGTTTCTTTTCAGTTGCAAATTAAAATCCATACATATATATGGGGAGGTTCTTGCTCCAACTAGGTTTTACAGTGTAAATTGCTGAAACGTCAAACCGGCACTAAGAAACAGACTGGGAACCCTGATTAAAATTTCTACTGAAACCCGTTACCAATGTGCTAGATGAACGAACGTCTCTCCTCAAGCTCAGTTCTGGGAGATTATTGTGTGAAAACCGTCGTTCACCTACCTTGATGGGAACACAAAGTTTCTTTTCAGTTGCAAACTACACTTCATACATATATATGGGGAAGTATTAGCTCCATCTCGATTTTACAGTGAAAACTGCAGTAAATTCAACCCGGCACTAGGAAACACACTGAGAAACCAAAGCAAAACTATCTCTTGCATACCATTCCCTTGGTTCTAAACGAAGGAACATCTCTCCACATGAGTATTTCTCAGAGATATTTGTGAATGAAAGCCTTCTTTCACCTAGCTTGTTGATAACACAAAATTTCATTTCAATTGCAAACTACAATCCATACATATATATAGGGAGGTACTAGCTCCAACTCCGATTTACAGTGAAAACTGCAGAAAATTCAAAACGGCACTAGGAAACAGACTGCAAACCCCGAGTAAAGTTTCCCTGAAAACCGTTCCGAATGTGCTAGGTGAACGAGTATCTCTAAACGTGCTCTCTTTTGAGAGATAATTGTGTGTGAAAGCCGTTTTTCACATAGCTTGAAGGGAAAACAAAGCTTCTTCTCAGTTGCAAACTACACTCCATACATATATATGGGTAGGTATTAGCTCCAACTCGATTTTACTGTGAAAACTGCAGGAACTTCCAACCGGCACTAAGAACCAGACTGAGAACCCAGAATAAAAGTTTCTACTACAACACAGTCCCTTTGAGCTAGACGAACGAACGTCTCACCACATGCTCAGTTCTGAGAGATAATTGTGTCTTAAAGCCGAAGTTCACCTAGCTTGATGGGAACACAAAGATTCTTTTCAGTTGCAAAATGCCCTCCAAACATATATATGGGGAGGGACTAGCTCCAAATCGGTTTTACAGTGAAAACTGCAGGAAATTCAATCCGGCATAAGAAACAGACGGGTAACCCCGATTAAATGTTTCACCTGAAAACCATTCCCAATGTGGTAGATGAACGAACCTCTTTACACGTGCTCTGTTCTGAGAGATAATACTGTGTGAAAGCCGACTTTCAAAATTCTTGTTGGGAACACAAAGTTTCTTTTCATTTGCAAACTACACTCCTTATATTTTTATGGAAATGGTCTCGCTCCAAATCGATTTTACAGTGAAAACTGCAGGAACGTCAAAACGGTCCTAGGAAACAGACTTATAAACCAGAGTTAAAGTTTCTCCTGCGACCCGTTCCCTTTGTGCTAGATGAACGAACTTCTCTCCACATGCTCAGTTCTGAGAGATATGTGTGTGTGAAAGCCATCCTTCAACTCACTTGTTTGGAACACAAACTTTCTTTTCAGTTATAAACTACACTCCATACATATATATGGGGTGGTACTAGCTCCACTCGGTTTTACAGTGAAAACTGCAGGAACTTCAAACCGGCACTAGGAAACAGGCCGGGAACCCCGAATAAAAGTTTCCACTGAAACCCGTTCCCAATGTGCTAGATGAACGAAACTCTCTACACGTGCTCTGTTATGAGAGATAAGTGTGTGTGAAAGCCATCGTTCACCTATCTTGATGGGAACAAAAAGTTTCTTTTCAGTTTCAATATACACTGCATACACATTACATGGGATGACACTAGCTCCAACTCGGGTTTACAGTGAAAACTGCAGGAATTTCAAACCTGCACAAAGAAACACACTGAGAACCCAGAATAAAATTTTCCCTTGAAAGCCGTTCCCTATGTGCTAGACGAACGAACGTCTCTACACGGACTATGTTCTGAGAGGTAAATGAGTGTTAAAGCCGAAGTTCACCTAGCTTCTTGGCAACACAAAGTTTCTTTGCATTTGCAAACTACACTCCATAATAATATATAGGGAAGTACAATCTCCTACTCGCTTTTACACTGAAATCTGCAGGAACATCATACCGGCACTAGGAAACAGACTGAGAATCCAGAGTAAATGTTTCTACTGCAACCCAGTCCCTTTGTGCTAGATGAACGAACGTCTCTCCACATGCTCATTTCTGAGACATAATTGTGTATGAAAGCCGTCGTTCACCTAGCTTGATGGGAACACAAAGTTCCTTTTCCGTTGCTAAATACACTCCATACATATATATGGGGAGGTACGATCTCGAACTCGGTTTTACAGTGAAAACTGCAGGAACTTCAAACCGGCACTAGGAAACAGTCTGGGAACACAAAATGAATGTTTCTCCAGATAAACGTTCCCAATGAGCTAGATGAACGAATATCTCTACACGTGCTGTATTCTGAGAGTCAAGTGTGTGTGAAAGCAGACTTTCACATAGATTGTTGGGTACACAAAGTTTCTTTTCAGTTGCAAATTACAATCCATACATATATATGGGGAGGTTCTTGCTCCAACTAGGTTTTACAGTGTAAATTGCTGAAACGTCAAACCGGCACTAAGAAACAGACTGGGAACCCTGATTAAAATTTCTACTGAAACCCGTTACCAATGTGCTAGATGAACGAACGTCTCTCCTCAAGCTCAGTTCTGGGAGATTATTGTGTGAAAACCGTCGTTCACCTACCTTGATGGGAACACAAATTTTCTATTCAGTTGCAAACTACACTTCATACATATATATGCGGAGGTAAAAACTCCAACTCGGTTTTACAGTGAAAACTGCAGGAACATCCTACCAGCACTAGGAAACAGACTGAGGATCCAGAGCAAATGTTTCTACTGCAACCCAGTCCCTTTGTGCTAGATGAAAGAACGTCGCTCCACATGCTCATTTCTCAAGATAATTATGTATGAAAGCCTTCGTTCACCTAGGTTGATTGGAACACAAAGTACTTTTAGTTGAAAATTAATCATACATATATATGGGGAGGTTCTAGCTCCAACTCGGTTTTACAGTGTAAACTGCTGAAACGTCAAACCGGCAGTAGGAAACAAACTGGGAAACCCGATTAAAATTATCTACTGAAATCCGTTCCCAATGTGCTAGATGAAGGAACGTCTCTCCTCATGCTCAGTTCTGGGAGATTATTGTGTGAAAGCCGTTGTTCACCTAGCTTGATTGGAACACAAAATACATTCAGTTGAAAATTAATCATACATATATATGAGGAAGTTCTAGCTCCAACTCGGTTTTACAGTGTAAACTGTTGAATCGTCAAACCGGCATTAGGAAACAAACTGGAAACCCCGATTAAAATTTTATACTGAAACCCGTTCGCAATGTGCTAGATGAACGAACGTCTCACCTCATGCTCAGTTCTGAGAGATAATTGTGTGAAAGCCATCGTTCACCTAGCTTGATGGGAACACAAATTTTCTTTTCAGTTACAAATTACAAACCATACATATATATGGGGAGGTTCTAGTTCCAACTCGGTTTTAAAGTGTAAACTGATGAAACTTCAAACCGACAGTAGGAAACAAAATGGGAAACCCGATTAAAATTTTCTACTGAGACCCGTTCCCAATGTGCTGGATGAACGAACGTCTCTCCTCATGCTCAGTTCTGGGAGATTATTGTGTGAAATCCGTAATTCACCTAGCTTGATGGGATCACAAAATTTCTTTTCATTTGCAAACTACACTTCATACATATATATGCAGAGGTAAAAATTTCCAATTCGATTTTACAGTGAAAACTGCAGGAATATCAAACATGCACTAGGACACAGACTCAGAATCCAGAGTAAAATTTCTCCTGCAACCCGGTCCGTTTGAGCTAGATGAACGAATGTCTATCCACATGCACTTTTCTGAGAGATGTGTGTGTGAAAGCCGTCCATCACCTAGCCTGTTTACAGCATAAATTTTCCTTTCAGTTGCAAACTAAAATCCATCCCTATATATGGGGAGGTACCAGCTCCAACTAGGTTTTACATTGAAAACTGCAGGAACTTCAAACCTGCTCTACGACACAGACTCAGAATCCAGAGTAAAAGTTTCTCCTGCAACCCGGGCCCATTGAGCTAGATGAACGAACATCTCTCCACATGCTCAGATCTGAGAAATATGTGTGTGTGTTTAAGCCGTCCTTCAGCTAGCTTCCTGGGAACACAAAGTTCCTTTTCAGTTGAAATCTGCTACCCATACATATATATGGGGAGGTAGTAGCTCCAAATCGGTTTTACAGGGAAAACTTCAGGAACTTCAAACCATCAATAGGAACAGAACGAGAAACAAGAGTAAAAGTTTCTCTTGCAAACCGTTCCCTTTTTGCTACATTAACGAACTTTTCTCCACATGCTCAGGTCTGAGAGATAAGTGTGTATGAAAGCCGACTTTCACCTAGCTTGATGGGAACACTATGTTTCTTTTCAGATGCAAACAACCCTCCATACATGTATATGGGGAGGTACTAGTTCCAACAAAATTTTACACTGAATACAGCAGTATATTCAAACCGGCACTAAGAAACAGACTTACAAAACAGAATAAAACTTTCTCTTGCAAACCGTTCCCTTTGTGCTAGATGAGCGAACGTCTCTCCACATGCACATTTCTGAGAGATGTTTGTGTGAAAGCCGTCCTTCAACTAGTTGTTGGGAACACAAAGTTTCTTTTCAGTTGCAAAATTCACTCCATACATATATATGGGGACGTAATACCTCCAAGTCGGTTTTACAGTGAAAACTACAGGAACTTCAAACCGGCACTCGGAAACAGACTGGAAACCAAGAAAGAAATTTTCTCCTGAAAGGCTTTCCCAAAGTGCTAGATGAACGAACGTCTCTACACGTGCTCTGTTCTGAGAGATATGTGTGTGTGAAAGCCGAACTTCACATAGCTTGAAGGGAACACAAAGTTTCTTTTCAGTTGCAAACTACACTCCATACATATATATGGGTAGGTATTAGCTCCAACTCGATTTTACTGTGAAAACTGCAGGGACTTCCAACCGGCACTAGGAACCAGACTGAGAACCCAGAATAAAAGTTTCTACTACAACACAGTCCGTTTGAGCTAGATGAACGAACGTCTCACCACATGCTCCGTTCTGAGAGATAATTGTGTCTTAAAGCCGAAGTTCACCTAGCTTGATGGGAACACAAAGTTTCTTTTCAGTTGCAAAATGCCCTCCAAACATATATATGTGGAGGGACTAGCTCCAACTCGGCTTTTAAGTGAAAAATGCAGGAAATTCAAACCGGTACTAGGAAACAGACTGAGAAACCAGAGTTAATGTTTCTACTGCAACCCAATCCCTTTGTGCTAGATGAACGAAAGTCTCTCCACATGATCATTTCTGAGAGATATGTATGTGTGAAAACCGCCCTTCACCTATCTTGTTGGCAACACAAAGATTCTTTTCATGTGCAAACTACACTGAATAAATATATATGGGGAGGTACAAGCTCCAACTCGCTTTTACAGTGAAAACTGCAGTAAAATCAAATCTTCACTAGGAAAAAGACTGAGATACGAGTAAAACTTTCTCCTGCAAACCGTTCCCTTTGTGCTAGATGAACGAACGTCTCTCCACATGCACAGTTCTGACAGATGTTTGTGTGAATGCTGTTATTCACCTAACTTGTTGGCAACAAAAAGTTTCATTTCATTTGCAAACTACAGTCCTTATATATATATGGGTAGGTACTAGCTCCAACTCGGTTTTACAGTGAAAACTGCAGGAACTTCAAACCGGCACTAGGAAACAGACTGGGAACCCCGAATAAAGTTTCTCCTGAAACCCGTTCTCAATGTGCTAGATGAACGAACATCTCTACACGTGCTCTGTTCTGAGACATAAGTGTGTGTGAAAGCCATCGTTCACTTAGCTTGACGGGAACACAAAGTTTCTTTTCAATTTCAAAATACACTCCATACACATTTTATTGGATGATACTAGCTCCAACTCGATTTTATAGTGAAATCTGCAGGAACTTCAAACCGGCCCTAGGAAACTGACTGAGGAACAAGATTATAAGTATCCCCTACAACATTTTCCCTTTGTGCTAGATGAACCGACGTCTGTCCCCATGCTCATTTCTGAGAGTTATGTGTGTGTGAAAACCGCCCTTCACCTAGCTTGTTGGGAACACAAAGTTCCTTTTCTGTTGCCAACTACACTCCATACATATACATGGTGAGATACTAGCTCCAACTCGGTTTTACAAAAAAAACAGCAGGAACTTCAGACCGGCACTAGGAAACAGATTGAGAGACTAGATTTTAAGTTTCTCCTGAAACCCTTTCCAAATGTGCTAGATGAAGGAACGTCTCTACACGTGCTCTGTTCTGAGAGATATGTGTGTGTGAAAGCCGAACTTCACATAGCTTGAAGGGAACACAAAGTTTCTTTTCAGTTGCAAACTACACTCCATACATATATATGGGTAGGTATTAGCTCCAACTCGATTTTACTGTGAAAACTGCAGGGACTTCCAACCGGCACTAGGAACCAGACTGAGAACCCAGAATAAAAGTTTCTACTACAACACAGTCCGTTTGAGCTAGATGAACGAACGTCTCACCACATGCTCCGTTCTGAGAGATAATTGTGTCTTAAAGCCGAAGTTCACCTAGCTTGATGGGAACACAAAGTTTCTTTTCAGTTGCAAAATGCCCTCCAAACATATATATGGGGAGGGACTAGCTCCAACTCGGCTTTAAAGTGAAAAATGCAGGAATTTCAAACCTGTAGTAGGAAACAGACTGAGAAACCAGAGTTAATGTTTCTACTGCAACCCAATCCCTTTGTGCTAGATGAACGAAAGTCTCTCCACATGATCATTTCTGAGAGATATGTATGTGTGAAAACCGCCCTTCACCTATCTTGTTGGCAACACAAAGATTCTTTTCATTTGCAAACTACACTCTATAAATATATATGGGAGGTACAAGCTCCAACTCGCTTTTACAGTGAAAACTGCAGTAAAATCAAATCTTCACTAGGAAACAGACTGAGATACGAGTAAAACTTTCTCCTGCAAACCGTTCCCTTTGTGCTAGATGAACGAACGTCTCTCCACATGCACAGTTCTGAGAGATGTTTGTGTGAATGCTGTTATTCACCTAACTTGTTGGCAACAAAAAGTTTCATTTCATTTGCAAACTACAGTCCTTATATATATATGGGTAGGTACTAGCTCCAACTCGGTTTTACAGTGAAAATTGCAGGAAATTCAAAACGGCATAGGAAATAGACCGGGAACCCCGATTAAAAGTTCTCCTGAAACCCATTCCCAATGTGGTAGATGAACGAGCCTCTCTACACGTGCTCTGTTCTGAGAGATAAGTGTGTGTGTGAAAGCCGTCCTTCACCTAGCTTGTTGGTAACACAAAGTTTCCTTTCATTTGCAAACTACACTCCATATATATATATGGGGAATTATTATCTCCTACTCGGTTTATAGTGAAAACTGCAGGAACATCAAACCGGCACTAGGAAACAGACTGAGAAACCTGAGTAATTATTTCTCCTTTAACCCAGTCAATTTCTGCTAGATGAACGAACGTCTCTCAACATGCTCAGTTCTGAGAGATAATTCTGTGTGAAAGCCGAACTTTACCTAGTTTTTGGGAACACAAAGTTTCTTTTCAGTTGCCAACTACACTCCATACATATATATGGGAAACTACTAGCTCCATCTCGGTTTTTCAGGGAAAACTGCAGTAAAATCAAACCTTCCCTTGGAAACAGACTGAGATACAAGAGTAAAACTTTCTCCTGCAAAACGTTCCCTTTGTGCTAGATGAACGAAATTCTCTCCACATGCTCAGTTCTGAGATATATGTGTGTGTGAAAGCCGTCCTTCACCTCACTTGCTGGGAACACAAAGTTTCTTTTCAGTAGTAAATTACACTCCATACATATATATGGGGAGGTACTAGCTCCAACTCGGTTTTACAGTGAAAACTGCAGGAACTTCAAACCGGCACTAGGAAACAGACTGGGAACCCCGAATAAAGTTTCTCCTGAAACCCGTTCTCAATGTGCTAGATGAACGAACATCTCTACACGTGCTCTGTTCTGAGACATAAGTGTGTGTGAAAGCCAACGTTCACGTAGCTTGATGGGAACACAAAGTTTCTTTTCAATTTCAAAATAAAATCCATACATTTTATTGGATGATACTAGCTCCAACTCGATTTTATAGTGAAATCTGCAGGAACTTCAAACTGGCCCTAGGAAACTGACTGAGGAACAAGATTATAAGTATCCCCTACAACATTTTCCCTTTGTGCTAGATGAACGAACGTCTGTCCCCATGCTCATTTCTGAGAGTTATGTGTGTGTGAAAGCCGCCCTTCACGTAGCTTGTTGGGAACACAAAGTTCCTTTTCAGTTGCCAACTACACTCCATATATATACATGGGGAGATACTAGCTCCAACTCGGTTTTACAAAGAAAACAGCAGGAACTTCAGACCGGCACAAGGAAACAGACTGAGAGAACAGATTTTAAGTTTCTCCTGAAACCCTTTCCCAATGTGCTAGATGAATGAACGTCTCTACACGTGCTCTGATCTGAGAGATAAGTGCGTGTGAAAGCCGTCCATCACCTAGCTTGTTGGCAACACAAAGTTTCTTTTCATTTGCAAACTACACTTCATAATAATCTATGGGGAAGTACAAGCTCCAACTCGTTTTTACAGTTAAATCTTCAGTAAATTTATTCCAGCACTAGGAAACACACTGAGAATCCAGAGTAAAAGTTGCTCCTACAACCCGTTCCATTCGTGCTAGATGAACAAAGTCTGTCGCCATGCTTAGTTCTGAGAGATTATTGTTTGTAAAAGCCGTTCTTAACCTAGCTTGATGGTAACACAAAGTTTCTTTTCAGTTGCCAAGTACAATTCATACATTTACATGCGGAGGAAAAAACCCCAACTCTGTTTTACAGTGAAAAATGCGGGAACATCAAACCGGCATTAGGAAACAGACTGAGAACCCAGAATAAAATTTTCTCCTGAAACCCTTTCCAAATGTGCTAGATGAACGAACGTCTCTACACGTGCTCTGTTCTGAGAGATATGTGCGTGTGAATGCCGTCCATCACCTAGCTTGTTGGCAACACAAAGTTTCTTTTCATTTGCAAACTACACTCCATACATATAAATGGGGAGCTACAAGCACCAACTCGAATTTACAGTGAAAACTGAAGGAAATTCAAACTGGCACTAGGAAACAGACTGAGAATCCAGAGTAAATGTTTATACTTCAACCCAGTCCCTTAGTGCTAGATGAACGAACGTCTCTCCACATGCTCATTTCTGAGAGATAAGTGTGTGTGAAAAACGTACATCACCTAGCTTATTGGAAACACAAAGTTTCTTTTCAGTTGCAAACTACACTCCATACATATATATGGGGAGGTATTATCTCCAACACTTTTTTACAGTGAAAATTGCAGGAATTTGAAATCGGCACTAGGAAACAAACTGAAAACCCACAATAAAAGTTTCTCCTGAAATCCGTTCTCAATATGCTAGATGAACGAACGTCTCTCCACATGCAATGTTCTGAGAGAGAAATGTGTCTGAAAGCTGTCCATCACGTAGCTTGTTGGAAAACCAAAGTTTCTTTTCATTTGCAAACTACACTCCATACATATAGATGGGGAGGAACAAGCACCAACTCGACTTTACAGTGAAAACTGAAGGAAATTCAAACCGGCTATAGGACACAGACTCAGATTCCAGAGTAAAAGTTTCTCCTACAAGCAGGTCCCTTTGTGCTAGATGAACGAATGTCTCTCCAAATGCTCATTTCTGAGAAATGTGTGTGTGTTAAAGCCGTCCTTCACCTAGCTTGCTGGTAACACAAAGTTCCTTTCCAGTTGAAATCTCCTACCTATACATATAAATGGGGAGGCAGTAGCTCCAAATCGGTTTTACCAGGAAAACTTCAGGAACTTCAAACCAGCAATAGGAAACAGAACGAGAAACCATAGTAAAAGTTTCCCCTGAAAACCGTTCGTTATGTGCTACATGAACGAACGTCTCTCCACAAGCTCAGGTCTGAGAGATAAGTGTGTGTGAAAGCTGTCCTTCACTTAGCTTGTTGGGAACACAATGTTTCTTTTCAGTTGCAAACTACACTCCATACATATATATGGGGAGATACTAGCTCCAAATCAGTTTTACACTTAAAACTGCATTAACTTCAAACCGGCACTAGGAAACAGACTGAGAAACCTGAGTAATTATTTCTCCTTTAACCCAGTCAATTTCTGCTAGATGAACGAACGTCTCTCAACATGCTCAGTTCTGAGAGATAATTCTGTGTGAAAGCCGAACTTTACCTAGCTTTTTGGGAACACAAAGTTTCTTTTCAGTTGCCAACTACACTCCATACATATATATGGGAAACTACTAGATCCATCTCGGTTTTTCAGGGAAAACTGCAGTAAAATCAAACCTTCCCTTGGAAACAGACTGAGATACAAGAGTAAAACTTTCTCTGCAAACCGTTCCCTTTGTGCTAGATGAACGAAATTCTCTCCACATGCTCAGTTCTGAGGTATATGTGTGTGTGAAAGCCGTCCTTCACCTCACTTGCTGGGAACACAAAGTTTCTTTTCAGTAGTAAATTACACTCCATACCTATATATGGGGAGGTACTAGCTCCAACTCGGTTTTACAGTGAAAACTGCAGGAACTTCAAACCGGCACTAGGAAACAGACAGGGAACCCCGAATAAAGTTTCTCCTGAAACCCGTTCTCAATGTGCTAGATGAACGAACATCTCAACACGTGCTCTGTTCTGAGACATAAGTGTGTGTGAAAGCCATCGTTCACTTAGCTTGATGGGAACACAAAGTTACTTTTCAATTTCAAAATACAATCCATACACATTTTATTGGATGATACTAGCTCCCACTCGATTTTATAGTGAAATCTGCAGGAACTTCAAACTGGCCCTAGGAAACTGACTGAGGAACAAGATTATAAGTATCCCCTACAACATTTTCCCTTTGTGCTAGATGAACGAACGTCTGTCCCCATGCTCATTTCTGAGAGATATATGTGTGTGAAAGCCTCCCTTCACCTAGCTTGTTGGGAACACAAAGTTCCTTTTCAGTTGCCAACTACACTCCATACATATACATGGGGAGATACTAGCTCCAACTCGGTTTTACAAAGAAAACAGCAGGAACTTCAGACCGGCACTAGGAAACACACTGAGAGACTAGATTTTAAGTTTCTCCTGAAAACCTTTCCCAATGTGCTAGATGAACGAACGTCTCTACACGTGCTCTGTTCTGAGAGATAAGTGCGTGTGAAAGCCATCCATCACCTAGCTTGTTGGCAACACAAAGTTTCTTTTCATTTGCAAACTACACTTCCTAATAATCTATGGGGAAGTACAAGCTCCAACTCGTTTTTACAGTGAAATCTTCAGTAACTTTATTCCAGCACTAGGAAACACACTGAGAAACCAGAGTAAAAGTTGCTCATACAACTCGTTCCATTCGTGCTAGATGAACAAAGTCTGTCCCCATGCTCAGTTCTGAGGGATTTTTGTTTGTAAAAGCCGTTCTTAACCTAGCTTGATGGGAACACAAAGTTTCTTTTCAGTTGCCAACTACACTTCATACATTTAAATGCGGAGGAAAAAACTCCAACTCTGTTTTACAGTGAAAAATGCGGGAACATCAAACCGGCATTAGGAAACAGACTGAGAACCCAGAATAAAATTTTCTCCTGAAACCCGTTCCCAATGTGCTAGATGAACGAATGTCTCTCCACATGCACTTTTCTGAGAGATGTGTGTGTGAAAGCCGTCCATCACCTAGCCTGTTTACAGCATAAATTTTCCTTTCAGTTGTAAACTACAATCCATCCCTATATATGGGGAGGTACCAGCTCCAATTCGGTTTTACATTGAATACTGCAGGAACTTCAAACCTGCTCTATGACACAGACACAAAATCCAGAGTAAAATTTCTCCTGCAACCCGGGCCCATTGAGCTAGATGAACGAACGTCTCTCCACATGCTCAGTTCTGAGAAATATGTGTGTGTGTTTAAGCCGTCCTTCAGCTAGCTTCCTGGGAACACAAAGTTCCTTTTCAGTTGAAATCTGCTACCCATGCATATATATGGGGAGGTAGTAGCTCCAAATCGGTTTTACAGGGAAAACTTCAGGAACTTCAAACCATCAATAGGAACAGAACGAGAAACAAGAGTAAAAGTTTCTCTTGCAAACCGTTCCCTTTTTGCTACATTAACGAACTTTTCTCCACATGCTCAGGTCTGAGAGATAAGTGTGTATGAAAGCCGACTTTCACCTAGCTTGATGGGAACACTATGTTTCTTTTCAGATGCAAACAACCCTCCATACATGTATATGGGGAGGTACTAGTTCCAACAAAGTTTTACACTGAATACAGCAGTATATTCAAACCGGCACTAAGAAACAGACTTACAAAACAGAATAAAACTTTCTCCTGCAAACCGTTCCCTTTGTGCTAGATGAGCGAACGTCTCACCACATGCACATTTCTGAGAGATGTTTGTGTGAAAGCCGTCCTTCACCTAGTTGTTGGGAACACAAAGTTTGTTTTCACTTGCAAAATTCACTCCATACATATATGTGGGGACGTAATACCTCCAAGTCGGTTTTACAGTGAAAACTACAGGAACTTCAAACCGGCACTCGGAAACAGACTGGAAACCCAGAATGAAATTTTCTCCTGAAAGGCTTTCCCAATGTGCTAGATGAACGAACGTCTCTACACGTGCTCTGTTCTGAGAGATATGTGTGTGTGAAAGCCGAACTTCACATAGCTTGAAGGGAACACAAAGTTTCTTTTCAGTTGCAAACTACACTCCATACATATATATGGGTAGGTATTAGCTCCAACTCGATTTTACTGTGAAAACTGCAGGGACTTCGAACCGGCACTAGGAACCAGACTGAGAACCCAGAATAAAAGTTTCTACTACAACACAGTCCGTTTGAGCTAGATGAACGAACGTCTCACCACATGCTCCGTTCTGAGAGATAATTGTGTCTTAAAGCCGAAGTTCACCTAGCTTGATGGGAACACAAAGTTTCTTTTCAGTTGTAAAATGCCCTCCAAACATACATATGGGGAGGGACTAGCTCCAACTCGACTTTAAAGTGAAAAATGCAGGAACTTCAAACCTGTACTAGGAAACAGACTGAGAAACCAGAGTAAATGTTTCTACTGCAACCCAATCCCTTTGTGCTAGATGAACGAAAGTCTCTCCACATGATCATTTCTGAGAGATATGTATGTGTGAAAACCGCCCTTCACCTATCTTGTTGGCAACACAAAGATTCTTTTCATTTGCAAACTACACTCTATAAATATATATGGGGAGGTACAAGCTCCAACTCGCTTTTACAGTGAAAACTGCAGTAAAATCAAATCTTCACTAGGAAACAGACTGAGATACGAGTAAAACTTTCTCCTGCAAACCGTTCCCTTTTTGCTAGATGAACGAACCTCCATACACGTGCTCTCATCTGAGAGATAAGTGTGTGTGTGAAAGCCGTCCTACACCTAGCTTGTTGGTAACACAAAGTTTCCTTTCATTTGCAAACTACACTCCATATATATATATGGGGAAGTACTATCTCCTACTCGGTTTATAGTGAAAACAGCAGGAACATCAAACCGGCACTAGGAAACAGACTGAGAAACCTGAGTAATTATTTCTCCTTTAACCCAGTCAATTTCTGCTAGATGAACGAACGTCTCTCAACATGCTCAGTTCTGAGAGATAATTCTGTGTGAAAGCCGAACCTACCTAGCTTTTTGGGAACACAAAGTTTCTTTCCAGTTGCCAACTACACTCCATAAATATATATGGGAAACTACTAGCTCCATCTCGGTTTTTCAGGGAAAACTGCAGTAAAATCAAACCTTCCCTTGGAAACAGACTGAGATACAAGTGTAAAACTTTCCCCTGCAAAACGTTCCCTTTGTGCTAGATGAAAGAAATTCTCTCCACATGCTAAGTTCTGAGATATATGTGTGTGTGAAAGCCGTCCTTCACCTCACTTACTGGGAACACAAAGTTTCTTTTCAGTAGTAAATTACACTCCATACATATATATGGGGAGGTACTAGCTCCAACTCGGTTTTACAGTGAAAACTGCAGGAACTTCAAATCGGCACTAGGAAACAGACTGGGTACCCCGAATAAAGTTTCTCCTGAAACCCGTTCTCAATGTGCTAGATGAACGAACATCTCTACACGTGCTCTGTTCTGAGACATAAGTGTGTGTGAAAGCCATCGTTCACTTAGCTTGATGGGAACACAAAGTTTCTTTTCAATTTCAAAATACAATCCATACACATTTTATTGGATGATACTAGCTCCCACTCGATTTTATAGTGAAAACTGCAGGAACTTAAAACCGGCCCTAGGAAACTGACTGAGGAACAAGATTATAAGTATCCCCTACAACATTTTCCCTATGTGCTAGATGAACGAACGTCTGTCCCCATGCTCATTTCTGAGAGTTATGTGTGTGTGAAAACCGCCCTTCACCTAGCTTGTTGGGAACACAAAGTTCCTTTTCAGTTGCAAACTACACTCCATACATATACATGGGGAGATACTAGCTCCAACTCGGTTTTACAAAGAAAACAGCAGGAACTTCAGACCGGCACTAGGAAACAGACTGAGAGACTAGATTTTAAGTTTCTCCTGAAACCCTTTCCAAATGTGCTAGATGAACGAACGTCTCTACACGTGCTCTGTTCTGAGAGATATGTGCGTGTGAATGCCGTCCATCACCTAGCTTGTTGGCAACACAAAGTTTCTTTTCATTTGCAAACTACACTCCATACATATAAATGGGGAGCTACAAGCACCAACTCGAATTTACAGTGAAAACTGAAGGAAATTCAAACTGGCACTAGGAAACAGACTGAGAATCCAGAGTAAATGTTTATACTTCAACCCAGTCCCTTAGTGCTAGATGAACGAACGTCTCTCCACATGCTCATTTCTGAGAGATAAGTGTGTGTGAAAAACGTACATCACCTAGCTTATTGGAAACACAAAGTTTCTTTTCAGTTGCAAACTACACTCCATACATATATATGGGGAGGTATTATCTCCAACACTTTTTTACAGTGAAAATTGCAGGAACTTGAAATCGGCACTAGGAAACAAACTGAAAACCCACAATAAAAGTTTCTCCTGAAATCCGTTCTCAATATGCTAGATGAACGAACGTCTCTCCACATGCAATGTTCTGAGAGAGAAATGTGTCTGAAAGCTGTCCATCACGTAGCTTGTTGGAAAACCAAAGTTTCTTTTCATTTGCAAACTACACTCCATACATATAGATGGGGAGGAACAAGCACCAACTCGACTTTACAGTGAAAACTGAAGGAAATTCAAACCGGCTATAGGACACAGACTCAGATTCCAGAGTAAAAGTTTCTCCTACAAGCAGGTCCCTTTGTGCTAGATGAACGAATGTCTCTCCAAATGCTCATTTCTGAGAAATGTGTGTGTGTTAAAGCCGTCCTTCACCTAGCTTGCTGGTAACACAAAGTTCCTTTCCAGTT
The DNA here is from genome assembly GCF_009834535.1 of Camelus ferus. Taxonomy (NCBI): domain Eukaryota; kingdom Metazoa; phylum Chordata; class Mammalia; order Artiodactyla; family Camelidae; genus Camelus; species Camelus ferus. The sequence goes on along the minus strand of NW_022589663.1, from coordinate 84,961 downwards.
GAAATCTCCTACCTATACATATAAATGGGGAGGCAGTAGCTCCAAATCGGTTTTACCAGGAAAACTTCAGGAACTTCAAACCAGCAATAGGAAACAGAACGAGAAACCATAGTAAAAGTTTCCCCTGAAAACCGTTCGTTATGTGCTACATGAACGAACGTCTCTCCACAAGCTCAGGTCTGAGAGATAAGTGTGTGTGAAAGCTGTCCTTCACTTAGCTTGTTGGGAACACAATGTTTCTTTTCAGTTGCAAACTACACTCCATACATATATATGGGGAGATACTAGCTCCAAATCAGTTTTACATTTAAAACTGCATTAACTTCAAACCGGCACTAGGAAACAGACTGAGAAACCTGAGTAATTATTTCTCCTTTAACCCAGTCAATTTCTGCTGGATGAACGAACGTCTCTCAACATGCTCAGTTCTGAGAGATAATTCTGTGTGAAAGCCGAACTTTACCTAGCTTTTTGGGAACACAAAGTTTCTTTTCAGTTGCCAACTACACTCCATACATATATATGGGAAACTACTAGCTCCATCTCGGTTTTTTCAGGGAAAACTGCAGTAAAATCAAACCTTCCCTTGGAAACAGACTGAGATACAAGAGTAAAACTTTCTCCTGCAAACCGTTCCCTTTGTGCTAGATGAACGAAATTCTCTCCACATGCTCAGTTCTGAGGTATATGTGTGTGTGAAAGCCGTCCTTCACCTCACTTGCTGGGAACACAAAGTTTCTTTTCAGTAGTAAATTACACTCCATACCTATATATGGGGAGGTACTAGCTCCAACTCGGTTTTACAGTGAAAACTGCAGGAACTTCAAACCGGCACTAGGAAACAGACAGGGAACCCCGAATAAAGTTTCTCCTGAAACCCGTTCTCAATGTGCTAGATGAACGAACATCTCAACACGTGCTCTGTTCTGAGACATAAGTGTGTGTGAAAGCCATCGTTCACTTAGCTTGATGGGAACACAAAGTTACTTTTCAATTTCAAAATACAATCCATACACATTTTATTGGATGATACTAGCTCCCACTCGATTTTATAGCGAAATCTGCAGGAACTTCAAACTGGCCCTAGGAAACTGACTGAGGAACAAGATTATAAGTATCCCCTACAACATTTTCCCTTTGTGCTAGATGAACGAACGTCTGTCCCCATGCTCATTTCTGAGAGATATATGTGTGTGAAAGCCTCCCTTCACCTAGCTTGTTGGGAACACAAAGTTCCTTTTCAGTTGCCAACTACACTCCATACATATACATGGGGAGATACTAGCTCCAACTCGGTTTTACAAAGAAAACAGCAGGAACTTCAGACCGGCACTAGGAAACACACTGAGAGACTAGATTTTAAGTTTCTCCTGAAAACCTTTCCCAATGTGCTAGATGAACGAACGTCTCTACACGTGCTCTGTTCTGAGAGATAAGTGCGTGTGAAAGCCATCCATCACCTAGCTTGTTGGCAACACAAAGTTTCTTTTCATTTGCAAACTACACTTCCTAATAATCTATGGGGAAGTACAAGCTCCAACTCGTTTTTACAGTGAAATCTTCAGTAACTTTATTCCAGCACTAGGAAACACACTGAGAAACCAGAGTAAAAGTTGCTCATACAACTCGTTCCATTCGTGCTAGATGAACAAAGTCTGTCCCCATGCTCAGTTCTGAGGGATTTTTGTTTGTAAAAGCCGTTCTTAACCTAGCTTGATGGGAACACAAAGTTTCTTTTCAGTTGCCAACTACACTTCATACATTTAAATGCGGAGGAAAAAACTCCAACTCTGTTTTACAGTGAAAAATGCGGGAACATCAAACCGGCATTAGGAAACAGACTGAGAACCCAGAATAAAATTTTCTCCTGAAACCCGTTCCCAATGTGCTAGATGAACGAATGTCTCTCCACATGCACTTTTCTGAGAGATGTGTGTGTGAAAGCCGTCCATCACCTAGCCTGTTTACAGCATAAATTTTCCTTTCAGTTGTAAACTACAATCCATCCCTATATATGGGGAGGTACCAGCTCCAATTCGGTTTTACATTGAATACTGCAGGAACTTCAAACCTGCTCTATGACACAGACACAAAATCCAGAGTAAAATTTCTCCTGCAACCCGGGCCCATTGAGCTAGATGAACGAACGTCTCTCCACATGCTCAGTTCTGAGAAATATGTGTGTGTGTTTAAGCCGTCCTTCAGCTAGCTTCCTGGGAACACAAAGTTCCTTTTCAGTTGAAATCTGCTACCCATGCATATATATGGGGAGGTAGTAGCTCCAAATCGGTTTTACAGGGAAAACTTCAGGAACTTCAAACCATCAATAGGAACAGAACGAGAAACAAGAGTAAAAGTTTCTCTTGCAAACCGTTCCCTTTTTGCTACATTAACGAACTTTTCTCCACATGCTCAGGTCTGAGAGATAAGTGTGTATGAAAGCCGACTTTCACCTAGCTTGATGGGAACACTATGTTTCTTTTCAGATGCAAACAACCCTCCATACATGTATATGGGGAGGTACTAGTTCCAACAAAGTTTTACACTGAATACAGCAGTATATTCAAACCGGCACTAAGAAACAGACTTACAAAACAGAATAAAACTTTCTCCTGCAAACCGTTCCCTTTGTGCTAGATGAGCGAACGTCTCTCCACATGCACATTTCTGAGAGATGTTTGTGTGAAAGCCGTCCTTCACCTAGTTGTTGGGAACACAAAGTTTCTTTTCAGTTGCAAAATTCACTCCATACATATATGTGGGGACGTAATACCTCCAACTCGGTTTTACAGTGAAAACTACAGGAACTTCAAACCGGCACTCGGAAACAGACTGGAAACCCAGAATGAAATTTTCTCCTGAAAGGCTTTCCCAGTGTGCTAGATGAACGAACGTCTCTACACGTGCTCTGTTCTGAGAGATATGTGTGTGTGAAAGCCGAACTTCACATAGCTTGAAGGGAACACAAAGTTTCTTTTCAGTTGCAAACTACACTCCATACATATATATGGGTAGGTATTAGCTCCAACTCGATTTTACTGTGAAAACTGCAGGAACTTCCAACCGGGACTAGGAACCAGACTGAGAACCCAGAATAAAAGTTTCTACTACAACACAGTCCGTTTGAGCTAGATGAACGAACGTCTCACCACATGCTCCGTTCTGAGAGATAATTGTGTCTTAAAGCCGAAGTTCACCTAGCTTGATGGGAACACAAAGTTTCTTTTCAGTTGCAAAATGCCCTCCAAACATACATATGGGGAGGGACTAGCTCCAACTCGGCTTTAAAGTGAAAAATGCAGGAACTTCAAACCTGTACTAGGAAACAGACTGAGAAACCAGAGTAAATGTTTTTACTGCAACCCAATCCCTTTGTGCTAGATGAACGAAAGTCTCTCCACATGATCATTTCTGAGAGATATGTATGTGTGAAAACCGCCCTTCACCTATCTTGTTGGCAACACAAAGATTCTTTTCATTTGCAAACTACACTCTATAAATATATATGGGGAGGTACAAGCTCCAACTCGCTTTTACAGTGAAAACTGCAGTAAAATCAAATCTTCACTAGGAAACAGACTGAGATACGAGTAAAACTTTCTCCTGCAAACCGTTCCCTTTTTGCTAGATGAACGAACCTCCATACACGTGCTCTCTTCTGAGAGATAAGTGTGTGTGTGAAAGTCGTCCTACACCTAGCTTGTTGGTAACACAAAGTTTCCTTTCATTTGCAAACTACACTCCATATATATATATGGGGAAGTACTATCTCCTACTCGGTTTATAGTGAAAACAGCAGGAACATCAAACCGGCACTAGGAAACAGACTGAGAAACCTGAGTAATTATTTCTCCTTTAACCCAGTCAATTTCTGCTAGATGAACGAACGTCTCTCAACATGCTCAGTTCTGAGAGATAATTCTGTGTGAAAGCCGAACCTACCTAGCTTTTTGGGAACACAAAGTTTCTTTCCAGTTGCCAACTACACTCCATAAATATATATGGGAAACTACTAGCTCCATCTCGGTTTTTCAGGGAAAACTGCAGTAAAATCAAACCTTCCCTTGGAAACAGACTGAGATACAAGTGTAAAACTTTCCCCTGCAAAACGTTCCCTTTGTGCTAGATGAAAGAAATTCTCTCCACATGCTAAGTTCTGAGATATATGTGTGTGTGAAAGCCGTCCTTCACCTCACTTGCTGGGAACACAAAGTTTCTTTTCAGTAGTAAATTACACTCCATACATATATATGGGGAGGTACTAGCTCCAACTCGGTTTTACAGTGAAAACTGCAGGAACTTCAAACCGGCACTAGGAAACAGACTGGGAACCCCGAATAAAGTTTCTCCTGAAACCCGTTCTCAATGTGCTAGATGAACGAACATCTCTACACGTGCTCAGTTCTGAGACATAAGTGTGTGTGAAAGCCATCGTTCACTTAGCTTGATGGGAACACAAAGTTTCTTTTCAATTTCAAAATACAATCCATACACATTTTATTGGATGATACTAGCTCCCACTCGATTTTATAGTGAAAACTGCAGGAACTTAAAACCGGCCCTAGGAAACTGACTGAGGAACAAGATTATAAGTATCCCCTACAACATTTTCCCTATGTGCTAGATGAACGAACGTCTGTCCCCATGCTCATTTCTGAGAGTTATGTGTGTGTGAAAACCGCCCTTCACCTAGCTTGTTGGGAACACAAAGTTCCTTTTCAGTTGCAAACTACACTCCATACATATACATGGGGAGATACTAGCTCCAACTCGGTTTTACAAAGAAAACAGCAGGAACTTCAGACCGGCACTAGGAAACAGACTGAGAGACTAGATTTTAAGTTTCTCCTGAAACCCTTTCCAAATGTGCTAGATGAACGAACGTCTCTACACGTGCTCTGTTCTGAGAGATATGTGCGTGTGAAAGCCGTCCATCACCTAGCTTGTTGGCAACACAAAGTTTCTTTTCATTTGCAAACTACACTCCATACATATAAATGGGGAGCTACAAGCACCAACTCGAATTTACAGTGAAAACTGAAGGAAATTCAAACTGGCACTAGGAAACAGACTGAGAATCCAGAGTAAATGTTTATACTTCAACCCAGTCCCTTAGTGCTAGATGAACGAACGTCTCTCCACATGCTCATTTCTGAGAGATAAGTGTGTGTGAAAAACGTACATCACCTAGCTTATTGGAAACACAAAGTTTCTTTTCAGTAGCAAACTACACTCCATACATATATATGAGGAGGTATTATCTCCAACACTTTTTTACAGTGAAAATTGCAGGAACTTGAAATCGGCACTAGGAAACAAACTGAAAACCCACAATAAAAGTTTCTCCTGAAATCCGTTCTCAATATGCTAGATGAACGAACGTCTCTCCACATGCAATGTTCTGAGAGAGAAATGTGTCTGAAAGCTGTCCATCACGTAGCTTGTTGGAAAACCAAAGTTTCTTTTCATTTGCAAACTACACTCCATACATATAGATGGGGAGGAACAAGCACCAACTCGACTTTACAGTGAAAACTGAAGGAAATTCAAACCGGCTATAGGACACAGACTCAGATTCCTGAGTAAATGTTTATACTTCAAACCAGTCCCTTAGTGCTAGATGAACGAACGTCTCTCCACATGCTCATTTCTGAGAGATAAGTGTGTGTGAAAAACGTACATCACCTAGCTTATTGGAAACACAAAGTTTCTTTTCAGTTGCAAACTACACTCCATACATATATATGGGGAGGTATTATCTCCAACACTTTTTTACAGTGAAAATTGCAGGAACTTGAAATCGGCACTAGGAAACAAACTGAAAACCCACAATAAAAGTTTCTCCTGAAATCCGTTCTCAATATGCTAGATGAACGAACGTCTCTCCACATGCAATGTTCTGAGAGAGAAATGTGTCTGAAAGCTGTCCATCACGTAGCTTGTTGGAAAACCAAAGTTTCTTTTCATTTGCAAACTACACTCCATACATATAGATGGGGAGGAACAAGCACCAACTCGACTTTACAGTGAAAACTGAAGGAAATTCAAACCGGCTATAGGACACAGACTCAGATTCCAGAGTAAAAGTTTCTCCTACAAGCAGGTCCCTTTGTGCTAGATGAACGAATGTCTCTCCAAATGCTCATTTCTGAGAAATGTGTGTGTGTTAAAGCCGTCCTTCACCTAGCTTGCTGGTAACACAAAGTTCCTTTCCAGTTGAAATCTCCTACCTATACATATAAATGGGGAGGCAGTAGCTCCAAATCGGTTTTACCAGGAAAACTTCAGGAACTTCAAACCAGCAATAGGAAACAGAACGAGAAACCATAGTAAAAGTTTCCCCTGAAAACCGTTCGTTATGTGCTACATGAACGAACGTCTCTCCACAAGCTCAGGTCTGAGAGATAAGTGTGTGTGAAAGCTGTCCTTCACTTAGCTTGTTGGGAACACAATGTTTCTTTTCAGTTGCAAACTACACTCCATACATATATATGGGGAGATACTAGCTCCAAATCAGTTTTACACTTAAAACTGCATTAACTTCAAACCGGCACTAGGAAACAGACTGAGAAACCTGAGTAATTATTTCTCCTTTAACCCAGTCAATTTCTGCTGGATGAACGAACGTCTCTCAACATGCTCAGTTCTGAGAGATAATTCTGTGTGAAAGCCGAACTTTACCTAGCTTTTTGGGAACACAAAGTTTCTTTTCAGTTGCCAACTACACTCCATACATATATATGGGAAACTACTAGCTCCATCTCGGTTTTTCAGGGAAAACTGCAGTAAAATCAAACCTTCCCTTGGAAACAGACTGAGATACAAGAGTAAAACTTTCTCCTGCAAACCGTTCCCTTTGTGCTAGATGAACGAAATTCTCTCCACATGCTCAGTTCTGAGGTATATGTGTGTGTGAAAGCCGTCCTTCACCTCACTTGCTGGGAACACAAAGTTTCTTTTCAGTAGTAAATTACACTCCATACCTATATATGGGGAGGTACTAGCTCCAACTCGGTTTTACAGTGAAAACTGCAGGAACTTCAAACCGGCACTAGGAAACAGACAGGGAACCCCGAATAAAGTTTCTCCTGAAACCCGTTCTCAATGTGCTAGATGAACGAACATCTCAACACGTGCTCTGTTCTGAGACATAAGTGTGTGTGAAAGCCATCGTTCACTTAGCTTGATGGGAACACAAAGTTACTTTTCAATTTCAAAATACAATCCATACACATTTTATTGGATGATACTAGCTCCCACTCGATTTTATAGCGAAATCTGCAGGAACTTCAAACTGGCCCTAGGAAACTGACTGAGGAACAAGATTATAAGTATCCCCTACAACATTTTCCCTTTGTGCTAGATGAACGAACGTCTGTCCCCATGCTCATTTCTGAGAGATATATGTGTGTGAAAGCCTCCCTTCACCTAGCTTGTTGGGAACACAAAGTTCCTTTTCAGTTGCCAACTACACTCCATACATATACATGGGGAGATACTAGCTCCAACTCGGTTTTACAAAGAAAACAGCAGGAACTTCAGACCGGCACTAGGAAACACACTGAGAGACTAGATTTTAAGTTTCTCCTGAAAACCTTTCCCAATGTGCTAGATGAACGAACGTCTCTACACGTGCTCTGTTCTGAGAGATAAGTGCGTGTGAAAGCCATCCATCACCTAGCTTGTTGGCAACACAAAGTTTCTTTTCATTTGCAAACTACACTTCCTAATAATCTATGGGGAAGTACAAGCTCCAACTCGTTTTTACAGTGAAATCTTCAGTAACTTTATTCCAGCACTAGGAAACACACTGAGAAACCAGAGTAAAAGTTGCTCATACAACTCGTTCCATTCGTGCTAGATGAACAAAGTCTGTCCCCATGCTCAGTTCTGAGGGATTTTTGTTTGTAAAAGCCGTTCTTAACCTAGCTTGATGGGAACACAAAGTTTCTTTTCAGTTGCCAACTACACTTCATACATTTAAATGCGGAGGAAAAAACTCCAACTCTGTTTTACAGTGAAAAATGCGGGAACATCAAACCGGCATTAGGAAACAGACTGAGAACCCAGAATAAAATTTTCTCCTGAAACCCGTTCCCAATGTGCTAGATGAACGAATGTCTCTCCACATGCACTTTTCTGAGAGATGTGTGTGTGAAAGCCGTCCATCACCTAGCCTGTTTACAGCATAAATTTTCCTTTCAGTTGTAAACTACAATCCATCCCTATATATGGGGAGGTACCAGCTCCAATTCGGTTTTACATTGAATACTGCAGGAACTTCAAACCTGCTCTATGACACAGACACAAAATCCAGAGTAAAATTTCTCCTGCAACCCGGGCCCATTGAGCTAGATGAACGAACGTCTCTCCACATGCTCAGTTCTGAGAAATATGTGTGTGTGTTTAAGCCGTCCTTCAGCTAGCTTCCTGGGAACACAAAGTTCCTTTTCAGTTGAAATCTGCTACCCATGCATATATATGGGGAGGTAGTAGCTCCAAATCGGTTTTACAGGGAAAACTTCAGGAACTTCAAACCATCAATAGGAACAGAACGAGAAACAAGAGTAAAAGTTTCTCTTGCAAACCGTTCCCTTTTTGCTACATTAACGAACTTTTCTCCACATGCTCAGGTCTGAGAGATAAGTGTGTATGAAAGCCGACTTTCACCTAGCTTGATGGGAACACTATGTTTCTTTTCAGATGCAAACAACCCTCCATACATGTATATGGGGAGGTACTAGTTCCAACAAAGTTTTACACTGAATACAGCAGTATATTCAAACCGGCACTAAGAAACAGACTTACAAAACAGAATAAAACTTTCTCCTGCAAACCGTTCCCTTTGTGCTAGATGAGCGAACGTCTCTCCACATGCACATTTCTGAGAGATGTTTGTGTGAAAGCCGTCCTTCACCTAGTTGTTGGGAACACAAAGTTTCTTTTCAGTTGCAAAATTCACTCCATACATATATGTGGGGACGTAATACCTCCAACTCGGTTTTACAGTGAAAACTACAGGAACTTCAAACCGGCACTCGGAAACAGACTGGAAACCCAGAATGAAATTTTCTCCTGAAAGGCTTTCCCAGTGTGCTAGATGAACGAACGTCTCTACACGTGCTCTGTTCTGAGAGATATGTGTGTGTGAAAGCCGAACTTCACATAGCTTGAAGGGAACACAAAGTTTCTTTTCAGTTGCAAACTACACTCCATACATATATATGGGTAGGTATTAGCTCCAACTCGATTTTACTGTGAAAACTGCAGGAACTTCCAACCGGGACTAGGAACCAGACTGAGAACCCAGAATAAAAGTTTCTACTACAACACAGTCCGTTTGAGCTAGATGAACGAACGTCTCACCACATGCTCCGTTCTGAGAGATAATTGTGTCTTAAAGCCGAAGTTCACCTAGCTTGATGGGAACACAAAGTTTCTTTTCAGTTGCAAAATGCCCTCCAAACATACATATGGGGAGGGACTAGCTCCAACTCGGCTTTAAAGTGAAAAATGCAGGAACTTCAAACCTGTACTAGGAAACAGACTGAGAAACCAGAGTAAATGTTTCTACTGCAACCCAATCCCTTTGTGCTAGATGAACGAAAGTCTCTCCACATGATCATTTCTGAGAGATATGTATGTGTGAAAACCGCCCTTCACCTATCTTGTTGGCAACACAAAGATTCTTTTCATTTGCAAACTACACTCAATAAATATATATGGGGAGGTACAAGCTCCAACTCGCTTTTACAGTGAAAACTGCAGTAAAATCAAATCTTCACTAGGAAACAGACTGAGATACGAGTAAAACTTTCTCCTGCAAACCGTTCCCTTTTTGCTAGATGAACGAACCTCCATACACGTGCTCTCTTCTGAGAGATAAGTGTGTGTGTGAAAGCCGTCCTACACCTAGCTTGTTGGTAACACAAAGTTTCCTTTCATTTGCAAACTACACTCCATATATATATATGGGGAAGTACTATCTCCTACTCGGTTTATAGTGAAAACAGCAGGAACATCAAACCGGCACTAGGAAACAGACTGAGAAACCTGAGTAATTATTTCTCCTTTAACCCAGTCAATTTCTGCTAGATGAACGAACGTCTCTCAACATGCTCAGTTCTGAGAGATAATTCTGTGTGAAAGCCGAACTTTACCTAGCTTTTTGGGAACACAAAGTTTCTTTTCAGTTGCCAACTACACTCCATACGTATATATGGGAAACTACTAGCTCCATCTCGGTTTTTCAGGGAAAACTGCAGTAAAATCAAACCTTCCCTTGGAAACAGACTGAGATACAAGAGTAAAACTTTCTCCTGCAAACCGTTCCCTTTGTGCTAGATGAACGAAATTCTCTCCACATGCTCAGTTCTGAGGTATATGTGTGTGTGAAAGCCGTCCTTCACCTCACTTGCTGGGAACACAAAGTTTCTTTTCAGTAGTAAATTACACTCCATACCTATATATGGGGAGGTACTAGCTCCAACTCGGTTTTACAGTGAAAACTGCAGGAACTTCAAACCGGCACTAGGAAACAGACAGGGAACCCCGAATAAAGTTTCTCCTGAAACCCGTTCTCAATGTGCTAGATGAACGAACATCTCAACACGTGCTCTGTTCTGAGACATAAGTGTGTGTGAAAGCCATCGTTCACTTAGCTTGATGGGAACACAAAGTTACTTTTCAATTTCAAAATACAATCCATACACATTTTATTGGATGATACTAGCTCCCACTCGATTTTATAGTGAAATCTGCAGGAACTTCAAACTGGCCCTAGGAAACTGACTGAGGAACAAGATTATAAGTATCCCCTACAACATTTTCCCTTTGTGCTAGATGAACGAACGTCTGTCCCCATGCTCATTTCTGAGAGATATATGTGTGTGAAAGCCTCCCTTCACCTAGCTTGTTGGGAACACAAAGTTCCTTTTCAGTTGCCAACTACACTCCATACATATACATGGGGAGATACTAGCTCCAACTCGGTTTTACAAAGAAAACAGCAGGAACTTCAGACCGGCACTAGGAAACACACTGAGAGACTAGATTTTAAGTTTCTCCTGAAAACCTTTCCCAATGTGCTAGATGAACGAACGTCTCTACACGTGCTCTGTTCTGAGAGATAAGTGCGTGTGAAAGCCATCCATCACCTAGCTTGTTGGCAACACAAAGTTTCTTTTCATTTGCAAACTACACTTCCTAATAATCTATGGGGAAGTACAAGCTCCAACTCGTTTTTACAGTGAAATCTTCAGTAACTTTATTCCGGCACGAGGAAACACACTGAGAAACCAGAGTAAAAGTTGCTCATACAACTCGTTCCATTCGTGCTAGATGAACAAAGTCTGTCCCCATGCTCAGTTCTGAGGGATTTTTGTTTGTAAAAGCCGTTCTTAACCTAGCTTGATGGGAACACAAAGTTTCTTTTCAGTTGCCAACTACACTTCATACATTTAAATGCGGAGGAAAAAACTCCAACTCTGTTTTACAGTGAAAAATGCGGGAACATCAAACCGGCATTAGGAAACAGACTGAGAACCCAGAATAAAATTTTCTCCTGAAACCCGTTCCCAATGTGCTAGATGAACGAATGTCTCTCCACATGCACTTTTCTGAGAGATGTGTGTGTGAAAGCCGTCCATCACCTAGCCTGTTTACAGCATAAATTTTCCTTTCAGTTGTAAACTACAATCCATCCCTATATATGGGGAGGTACCAGCTCCAATTCGGTTTTACATTGAATACTGCAGGAACTTCAAACCTGCTCTATGACACAGACACAAAATCCAGAGTAAAATTTCTCCTGCAACCCGGGCCCATTGAGCTAGATGAACGAACGTCTCTCCACATGCTCAGTTCTGAGAAATATGTGTGTGTGTTTAAGCCGTCCTTCAGCTAGCTTCCTGGGAACACAAAGTTCCTTTTCAGTTGAAATCTGCTACCCATGCATATATATGGGGAGGTAGTAGCTCCAAATCGGTTTTACAGGGAAAACTTCAGGAACTTCAAACCATCAATAGGAACAGAACGAGAAACAAGAGTAAAAGTTTCTCTTGCAAACCGTTCCCTTTTTGCTACATTAACGAACTTTTCTCCACATGCTCAGGTCTGAGAGATAAGTGTGTATGAAAGCCGACTTTCACCTAGCTTGATGGGAACACTATGTTTCTTTTCAGATGCAAACAACCCTCCATACATGTATATGGGGAGGTACTAGTTCCAACAAAGTTTTACACTGAATACAGCAGTATATACAAACCGGCACTAAGAAACAGACTTACAAAACAGAATAAAACTTTCTCCTGCAAACCGTTCCCTTTGTGCTAGATGAGCGAACGTCTCTCCACATGCACATTTCTGAGAGATGTTTGTGTGAAAGCCGTCCTTCACCTAGTTGTTGGGAACACAAAGTTTCTTTTCAGTTGCAAAATTCACTCCATACATATATGTGGGGACGTAATACCTCCAAGTCGGTTTTACAGTGAAAACTACAGGAACTTCAAACCGGCACTCGGAAACAGACTGGAAACCCAGAATGAAATTTTCTCCTGAAAGGCTTTCCCAGTGTGCTAGATGAACGAACGTCTCTACACGTGCTCTGTTCTGAGAGATATGTGTGTGTGAAAGCCGAACTTCACATAGCTTGAAGGGAACACAAAGTTTCTTTTCAGTTGCAAACTACACTCCATACATATATATGGGTAGGTATTAGCTCCAACTCGATTTTACTGTGAAAACTGCAGGAACTTCCAACCGGGACTAGGAACCAGACTGAGAACCCAGAATAAAAGTTTCTACTACAACACAGTCCGTTTGAGCTAGATGAACGAACGTCTCACCACATGCTCCGTTCTGAGAGATAATTGTGTCTTAAAGCCGAAGTTCACCTAGCTTGATGGGAACACAAAGTTTCTTTTCAGTTGCAAAATGCCCTCCAAAAATACATATGGGGAGGGACTAGCTCCAACTCGGCTTTAAAGTGAAAAATGCAGGAACTTCAAACCTGTACTAGGAAACAGACTGAGAAACCAGAGTAAATGTTTCTACTGCAACCCAATCCCTTTGTGCTAGATGAACGAAAGTCTCTCCACATGATCATTTCTGAGAGATATGTATGTGTGAAAACCGCCCTTCACCTATCTTGTTGGCAACACAAAGATACTTTTCATTTGCAAACTACACTCTATAAATATATATGGGGAGGTACAAGCTCCAACTCGCTTTTACAGTGAAAACTGCAGTAAAATCAAATCTTCACTAGGAAACAGACTGAGATACGAGTAAAACTTTCTCCTGCAAACCGTTCCCTTTGTGCTAGATGAACGAACGTCTCTCCACATGCACAGTTCTGAGAGATGTTTGTGTGAATGCTGTTATTCACCTAACTTGTTGGCAACAAAAAGTTTCATTTCATTTGCAAACTACAGTCCTTACATATATATGGGTAGGTACTAGTTCCAACTCGGTTTTACAGTGAAAATTGCAGGAAATTCAAACCGGCATAGGAAATAGACGGGGAACCCCGATTAAAAGTTTCTCCTGAAACCCATTCCCAATGAGCTAGATGAACGAACCTCTCTACACGTGCTCTGTTCTGAGAGATAAGTGTGTGTGTGAAAGCCGTCCTTCAATTAGCTTGTTGGTAACACAAAGTTTCCTTTCATTTGCAAATTAAACTCCATACATATATATGGGGAAGTACTATCTCCTACTCGGTTTATAGAGGAAACTGCAGGAACATCAAACCGGCACTAGGAAACAGACTGAGAAACCTGAGTAATTATTTCTCCTTTAGCCCAGTCAATTTCTGCTAGATGAACGAACGTCTTTCAACATGCTCAGTTCTGAGAGATAATTCTGTGTGAAAGCCGAACTTACCTAGCTTTTTGGGAATACAAAGTTTCTTTTCAGTTGCCAACTACACTCCATACATATATATGGGAAACTACTAGCTCCATCTCGGTTTTTCAGGGAAAACTGCAGTAAAATCAAACCTTCCCTTGGAAACAGACTGAGATACAAGAGTAAAACTTTCTCCTGCAAAACGTTCCCTTTGTGCTAGATGAACGAAATTCTCTCCACATGCTCAGTTCTGAGATATATGTGTGTGTGAAAACCGTCCTTCACCTCACTTGCTGGGAACACAAAGTTTCTTTTCAGTAGTAAATTACACTCCATACCTATATATGGGGAGGTACTAGCTCCAACTCGGTTTTACAGTGAAAACTGCAGGAACTTCAAACCGGCACTAGGAAACAGACTGGGAACCCCGAATAAAGTTTCTCCTGAAACCCGTTCTCAATGTGCTAGATGAACGAACATCTCTACACGTGCTCTGTTCTGAGACATAAGTGTGTGTGAAAGCCATCGTTCACTTAGCTTGATGGGAACACAAAGTTTCTTTTCAATTTCAAAATACAATCCATACACATTTTATTGGATGATACTAGCTCCAACTCGATTTTATAGTGAAATCTGCAGGAACATCAAACCGGCCCTTGGAAACTGACTGAGGAACAAGATTATAAGTATCCCCTACAACATTTTCCCTTTGTGCTAGATGAACGAACGTCTGTCCCCATGCTCATTTCTGAGAGTTATGTGTGTGTGAAAACCGCCCTTCACCTAGCTTGTTGGGAACACAAAGTTCCTTTTCAGTTGCAAACTACACTCCATACATATACATGGGGAGACACTAGCTCCAACTCGGTTTTACAAAGAAAACAGCAGGAACTTCAGACCGGCACTAGGAAACAGACTGAGAGACTAGATTTTAAGTTTCTCCTGAAACCCTTTCCGAATGTGCTAGATGAACGAACGTCTCTACACGTGCTCTGTTCTGAGAGATATGTGCGTGTGAAAGCCGTCCATCACTTAGCTTGTTGGCAACACAAAGTTTCTTTTCATTTGCAAACTACACTCCATACATATAAATGGGGAGCTACAAGCACCAACTCGAATTTACAGTGAAAACTGAAGGAAATTCAAACTGGCACTAGGAAACAGACTGAGAATCCAGAGTAAATGTTTATACTTCAACCCAGTCCCTTAGTGCTAGATGAACGAACGTCTCTCCACATGCTCATTTCTGAGAGATAAGTGTGTGTGAAAAACGTACATCACCTAGCTTGTTGGAAACACAAAGTTTCTTTTCAGTTGCAAACTACACTCCATACATATATATGGGGAGGTATTATCTCCAAAACTTTTTTACAGTGAAAATTGCAGGAACTTGAAATCGGCACTAGGAAACAAACTGAAAACCCACAATAAAAGTTTCTCCTGAAATCCGTTTCAATAGGCTAGATGAACGAACGTCTCTCCACATGCAATGTTCTGAGAGAGAAATGTGTCTGAAAGCTGTCCATCACGTAGCTTGTTGGAAAACCAAAGTTTCTTTTCATTTGCAAACTACACTCCATACATATAGATGGGGAGGATCAAGCACCAACTCGACTTTACAATGAAAACTGAAGGAAATTCAAACCGGCTATAGGACACAGACTCAGATTCCAGAGTAAAAGTTTCTCCTACAAGCAGGTCCCTTTGTGCTAGATGAACGAATGTCTCTCCAAATGCTCATTTCTGAGAAATGTGTGTGTGTTAAAGCCGTCCTTCACCTAGTTTGCTGGTAACACAAAGTTCCTTTCCAGTTGAAATCTCCTACCTATACATATAAATGGGGAGGCAGTAGCTCCAAATCGGTTTTACCAGGAAAACTTCAGGAACTTCAAACCAGCAATAGGAAACAGAACGAGAAACCATAGTAAAAGTTTCCCCTGAAAACCGTTCGTTATGTGCTACATGAACGAACGTCTCTCCACAAGCTCAGGTCTGAGAGATAAGTGTGTGTGAAAGCTGTCCTTCACTTAGCTTGTTGGGAACACAATGTTTCTTTTCAGTTGCAAACTACACTCCATACTTATATATGGGGAGATACTAGCTCCAAATCAGTTTTACACTTAAAACTGCATTAACTTCAAACCGGCACTAGGAAACAGACTGAGAAACCTGAGTAATTATTTCTCCTTTAACCCAGTCAATTTCTGCTAGATGAACGAACGTCTCTCAACATGCTCAGTTCTGAGAGATAATTCTGTGTGAAAGCCGAAATTTACCTAGCTTTTTGGGAACACAAAGTTTCTTTTCAGTTGCCAACTACACTCCATATATATATATGGGAAACTACTAGCTCCATCTCGGTTTTTCAGGGAAAACTGCAGTAAAATCAAACCTTCCCTTGGAAACAGACTGAGATACAAGAGTAAAACTTTCTCCTGCAAAACGTTCCCTTTGTGCTAGATGAACGAAATTCTCTCCACATGCTCAGTTCTGAGATATATGTGTGTGTGAAAGCCGTCCTTCACCTCACTTGCTGGGAACACAAAGTTTCTTTTCAGTAGTAAATTACACTCCTTACCTATATATGGGGAGGTACTAGCTCCAACTCGGTTTTACAGTGAAAACTGCAGGAACTTCAAACCGGCACTAGGAAACAGACTGGGAACCCCGAATAAAGTTTCTTCTGAAACCCGTTCTCAATGTGCTAGATGAACGAACATCTCTACACGTGCTCTGTTCTGAGACATAAGTGTGTGTGAAAGCCATCGTTCACTTAGCTTGATGGGAACACAAAGTTTCTTTTCAATTTCAAAATACAATCCATACACATTTTATTGGATGATACTAGCTCCAACTCGATTTTATAGTGAAATCTGCAGGAACTTCAAACTGGCCCTAGAAAAGGGACTGAGGAACAAGATTATAAGTATCCCCTACAACATTTTCCCTTTGTGCTAGATGAACGAACGTCTGTCCCCATGCTCATTTCTGAGAGATATGTGTGTGTGAAAGCCGCCCTTCACCTAGCTTGTTGGGAACACAAAGTTCCTTTTCAGTTGCCAACTACACTCCATACATATACATGGGGAGATACAAGCTTCAACTCGGTTTTACAAAGAAAACAGCAGGAACTTCAGACCGGCACTAGGAAACACACTGAGAGACTAGATTTTAAGTTTCTCCTGAAACCCTTTCCCAATATGCTAGATGAATGAACGTCTCTACACGTGCTCTGTTCTGAGAGATAAGTGCGTGTGAAAGCCTTCCATCAATTAGCATGTTGGCAACACAAAGTTTCTTTTCATTTGCAAACTACACTTCATAATAATCTATGGGGAAGTACAAGCTCCAACTCGTTTTTACAGTGAAATCTTCAGTAACTTTATTCCGGCACTAGGAAACACACTGAGAAACCAGAGTAAAAGTTGCTCCTACAACCCGTTCCATTCGTGCTAGATGAACAAAGTCTGTCGCCATGCTCAGTTCTGAGAGATTATTGTTTGTAAAAGCCGTTCTTAACATAGCTTGATGGGAACACAAAGTTTCTTTTCAGTTGCCAACTACACTTCATACATTTACATGCGGAGGAAAAAACTCCAACTCTGTTTTACAGTGAAAAATGCGGGAACATCAAACCGGCATTAGGAAACAGACTGAGAACCCAGAATAAAATTTTCTCCTGAAACCCGTTCCCAATGTGCTAGATGAACGAATGTCTCTCCACATGCTCAGTTCTGAGAAATATGTGTGTGTGTTTAAGCCGTCCTTCAGCTAGCTTCCTGGGAACACAAAGTTCCTTTTCAGTTGAAATCTGCTACCCATACATATATATGGGGAGGTAGTAGCTCCAAATCGGTTTTAAAGGGAAAACTTCAGGAACTTCAAACCATCAATAGGAACAGAACGAGAAACAAGAGTAAAAGTTTCTCTTGCAAACCGTTCCCTTTTTGCTACATTAACGAACGTCTCTCCACATGCTCAGGTCTGAGAGATAAGTGTGTATGAAAGCCGAATTTCACCTAGCTTGATGGGAACACTATGTTTCTTTTCAGATGCAAACAACCCTCCATACATGTATATGGGGAGGTACTAGTTCCAACAAAGTTTTACACTGAATACAGCAGTATATTCAAACCGGCACTAAGAAACAGACTTACAAAACAGAATAAAACTTTCTCCTGCAAACCGTTCCCTTTGTGCTAGATGAGCGAACGTCTCTCCACATGCACATTTCTGAGAGATGTTTGTGTGAAAGCCGTCCTTCACCTAGTTGTTGGGAACACAAAGTTTCTTTTCAGTTGCAAATTTCACTCCATATATATATATATGGGGACGTAATACCTCCAACTCGGTTTTACAGTGAAAACTACAGGAACTTCAAACCGGCACTCGGAAACAGACTGGAAACCCAGAATGAAATTTTCTCCTGAAAGGCTTTCCCAGTGTGCTAGATGAACGAACGTCTCTACACGTGCTCTGTTCTGAGAGATATGTGTGTGTAAAAGCCGAACTTCACATAGCTTGAAGGGAACACAAAGTTTCTTTTCAGATGCAAAATGCCCTCCAAACATATATATGGGGAGGGACTAGCTCCAACTCGGCTTTTAAGTGAAAAATGCAGGAACTTCAAACCTGTACTAGGAAACACACTGAGAAACCAGAGTTAATGTTTCTACTGCAACCCAATCCCTTTGTGCTAGATGAACGAATGTCTCTCCACATGATCATTTCTGAGAGATATGTATGTGTGAAAACCGCCCTTCACCTATCTTGTTGGCAACACAAAGATTCTTTTCATTTGCAAACTACACTCTATAAATATATATGGGAGGAACAAGCTCCAACTCGCTTTTACAGTGAAAACTGCAGTAAAATCAAATCTTCACTAGGAAACAGACTGAGATACGAGTAAAACTTTCTCCTGCAAACCGTTCCCTTTGTGCTAGATGAACGAACGTCTCTCCACATGCACAGTTCTGAGAGATGTTTGTGTGAATGCTGTTATTCACCAAACTTGTTGGCAACAAAAAGTTTCATTTCATTTGCAAACTACAGTCCTTATATATATATGGGTAGGTACTAGCTCCAACTCGGTTTTACAGTGAAAATTGCAGGAAATTCAAAACGGCATAGGAAATAGACCGGGAACCCCGATTAAAAGTTCTCCTGAAACCGATTCCCAATGTGCTAGATGAACGAACCTCTATACACGTGCTCTGTTCTGAGAGATAAGTGTGTGTGTGAAAGCCGTCCTTCACCTAGCTTGTTGGTAACACAAAGTTTCCTTTCATTTGCAAATTAAACTCCATATATATATATGGGGAAGTAATATCTCCTACTCGGTTTATAGAGGAAACTGCAGGAACATCAAACCGGCACTAGGAAACAGACTGAGAAACCTGAGTAATTATTTCTCCTTTAACCCAGTCAATTTCTGCTAGATGAACGAACGTCTCTCAACATGCTCAGTTCGGAGAGATAATTCTGTGTGAAAGCCGAAATTTACCTAGCTTTTTGGGAACACAAAGTTTCTTTTCAGTTGCCAACTACACTCCATACATATATATGGGAAACTACTAGCTCCATCTCGGTTTTTCAGGGAAAACTGCAGTAAAATCAAACCTTCCCTTGGAAACAGACTGAGATACAAGAGTAAAACTTTCTCCTGCAAAACGTTCCCTTTGTGCTAGATGAACGAAATTCTCTCCACATGCTCAGTTCTGAGATATATGTGTGTGTGAAAGCCGTCCTTCACCTCACTTGCTGGGAACACAAAGTTTCTTTTCAGTAGTAAATTACACTCCATACCTATATATGGGGAGGTACTAGCTCCAACTCGGTTTTACAGTGAAAACTGCAGGAACTTCAAACCGGCACTAGGAAACAGACAGGGAACCCCGAATAAAGTTTCTCCTGAAACCCGTTCTCAATGTGCTAGATGAACGAACATCTCTACACGTGCTCTGTTCTGAGACATAAGTGTGTGTGAAAGCCATCGTTCACTTAGCTTGATGGGAACACAAAGTTTCTTTTCAATTTCAAAATACAATCCATACACATTTTATTGGATGATACTAGCTCCAACTCGATTTTATAGTGAAATCTGCAGGAACTTCAAACCGGCCCTAGGAAACTGACTGAGGAACAAGATTATAAGTATCCCCTACAACATTTTCCCTTTGTGCTAGATGAACGAACGTCTGTCCCCATGCTCATTTCTGAGAGTTATGTGTGTGTGAAAACCGCCCTTCACCTAGCTTGTTGGGAACACAAAGTTCCTTTTCAGTTGCAAACTACACTCCATACATATACATGGGGAGACACTAGCTCCAACTCGGTTTTACAAAGAAAACAGCAGGAACTTCAGACCGGCACTAGGAAACAGACTGAGAGACTAGATTTTAAGTTTCTCCTGAAACCCTTTCCAAATGTTCTAGATGAACGAACGTCTCTACACGTTCTCTGTTCTGAGAGATATGTGCGTGTGAAAGCCGTCCATCACCTAGCTTGTTGGCAACATAAAGTTTCTTTTCATTTGCAAACTACACTCCATACATATAAATGGGGAGCTACAAGCACCAACTCGAATTTACAGTGAAAACTGAAGGAAATTCAAACTGGCACTAGGAAACAGACTGAGAATCCAGAGTAAATGTTTATACTTCAAATCAGTCCCTTAGTGCTAGATGAACGAACGTCTCTCCACATGCTCATTTCTGAGAGATAAGTGTGTGTGAAAAACGTACATCACCTAGCTTATTGGAAACACAAAGTTTCTTTTCAGTTGCAAACTACACTCCATACATATATATGAGGAGGTATTATCTCCAACACTTTTTTACAGTGAAAATTGCAGGAACTTGAAATCGGCACTAGGAAACAAACTGAAAACCCACAATAAAAGTTTCTCCTGAAATCCGTTTCAATAGGCTAGATGAACGAACGTCTCTCCACATGCAATGTTCTGAGAGAGAAATGTGTCTGAAAGCTGTCCATCACGTAGCTTGTTGGAAAACCAAAGTTTCTTTTCATTTGCAAACTACACTCCATACATATAGATGGGGAGGAACAAGCACCAACTCGACTTTACAGTGAAAACTGAAGGAAATTCAAACCGGCTATAGGACACACACTCAGATTCCAGAGTAAAAGTTTCTCCTACAAGCAGGTCCCTTTGTGCTAGATGAACGAATGTCTCTCCAAATGCTCATTTCTGAGAAATGTGTGTGTGTTAAAGCCGTCCTTCACCTAGCTTGCTGGTAACACAAAGTTCCTTTCCAGTTGAAATCTCCTACCTATACATATAAATGGGGAGGCAGTAGCTCCAAATCGGTTTTACCAGGAAAACTTCAGGAACTTCAAACCAGCAATAGGAAACAGAACGAGAAACCATAGTAAAAGATTCCCCTGAAAACCGTTCGTTATGTACTACATGAACGAACGTCTCTTCACAAGCTCAGGTATGAGAGATAAGTGTGTGTGAAAGCTGTCCTTCACTTAGCTTGTTGGGAACACAATGTTTCTTTTCAGTTGCAAACTACACTCCATACATATATATGGGGAGATACTAGCTCCAAATCAGTTTTACACTTAAAACTGCATTAACTTCAAACCGGCACTAGGAAACAGACTGAGAAACCTGAGTAATTATTTCTCCTTTAACCCAGTCAATTTCTGCTAGATGAACGAACGTCTCTCAACATGCTCAGTTCTGAGAGATAATTCTGTGTGAAAGCCGAACTTTACCTAGCTTTTTGGGAACACAAAGTTCCTTTTCATTTGCCAACTTCACTCCATACATATATATGGGAAACTACTAGCTCCATCTCGGTTTTTCAGGGAAAACTGCAGTAAAATCAAACCTTCCCTTGGAAACAGACTGAGATACAAGAGTAAAACATTCTCCTGCAAAACGTTCCCTTTGTGCTAGATGAACGAAATTCTCTCCACATGCTCAGTTCTGAGATATATGTGTGTGTGAAAGCCGTCCTTCACCTCACTTGCTGGGAACACAAAGTTTCTTTTCGGTAGTAAATTACACTCCTTACCTATATATGGGGAGGTACTAGCTCCAACTCGGTTTTACAGTGAAAACTGCAGGAACTTCAAACCGGCACTAGGAAACAGACTGGGAACCCCGAATAAAGTTTCTCCTGAAACCCGTTCTCAATGTGCTAGATGAACGAACATCTCTACACGTGCCCTGTTCTGAGACATAAGTGTGTGTGAAAGCCATCGTTCACTTAGCTTGATGGGAACACAAAGATTCTTTTCAATTTCAAAATACAATCCATACTCATTTTATAGGATGATATTAGCTCCAACTCGATTTTATAGTGAAAACTGCAGGAACTTCAAACCGGCCCTAGGAAACTGACTGAGGAACAAGATTATAAGTATCCCCTACAACATTTTCCTTTGTGCTAGATGAACGAACGTCTGTCCCCATGCTCAGTTCTGAGAGATTATTGTTTGTAAAAGCCGTTCTTAACCTAGCTTGATGGGAACACAAAGTTTCTTTTCAGTTGCCAACTACACTTCATACATTTACATGCGGAGGAAAAAACTCCAACTCTGTTTTACAGTGAAAAATGCGGGAACATCAAACCGGCATTAGGAAACAGACTGAGAACCCAGAATAAAATTTTCTCCTGAAACCCGTTCCCAATGTGCTAGATGAACGAATGTCTCTCCACATGCACTTTTCTGAGAGATGTGTGTGTGAAAGCCGTCCATCACCTAGCCTGTTTACAGCATAAATTTTCCTTTCAGTTGTAAACTACAATCCATCCCTATATATGGGGAGGTACCAGCTCCAATTCGGTTTTACATTGAATACTGCAGGAACTTCAAACCTGCTCTATGACACAGACACAAAATCCCGAGTAAAATTTCTCCTGCAACCCGGGCCCATTGAGCTAGATGAACGAACGTCTCTCCACATGCTCAGTTCTGAGAAATATGTGTGTGTGTTTAAGCCGTCCTTCAGCTAGCTTGGTAGGGAACACAAAGTTCCTTTTCAGTTGAAATCTGCTACCCATGCATATATATGGGGAGGTAGTATCTCCAAATCGGTTTTACAGGGAAAACTTCAGGAACTTCAAACCATCAATAGGAACAGAACGAGAAACAAGAGTAAAAGATTCTCTTGCAAACCGTTCCCTTTTTGCTACATTAACGAACTTTTCTCCACATGCTCAGGTCTGAGAGATAAGTGTGTATGAAAGCCGACTTTCACCTAGCTTGATGGGAACACTATGTTTCTTTTCAGATGCAAACAACCCTCCATACATGTATATGGGGAGGTACTAGTTCCAACAAAGTTTTACACTGAATACAGCAGTATATTCAAACCGGCACTAAGAAACAGACTTACAAAACAGAATAAAACTTTCTCCTGCAAACCGTTCCCTTTGTGCTAGATGAGCGAACGTCTCTCCACATGCACATTTCTGAGAGATGTTTGTGTGAAAGCCGTCCTTCACCTAGTTGTTGGGAACACAAAGATTCTTTTCAGTTGCAAACTACACTCTATAAATATATATGGGGAGGTACAAGCTCCAACTCGCTTTTACAGTGAAATCTGCAGTAAAATCAAATCTTCACTAGGAAACAGACTGAGATACGAGTAAAACTTTCTCCTGCAAACCGTTCCCTTTGTGCTAGATGAACGAACGTCTCTCCACATGCACAGTTCTGAGAGATGTTTGTGTGAATGCTGTTATTCACCTAACTTGTTGGCAACAAAAAGTTTCATTTCATTTGCAAGCTACATTCCTTATATATATATGGGTAGGTACTAGCTCCAACTCGGTTTTACAGTGAAAATTGCAGGAAATTCAAACCGGCATAGGAAATAGACGGGGAACCCCGATTAAAAGTTTCTCCTGAAACCCATTCCCAATGTGGTAGATGAACGAGCCTCTCTACACGTGCTCTGTTCTGAGAGATAAGTGTGTGTGTGAAAGCCGTCCTTCACCTAGCTTGTTGGTAACACAAAGTTTCCTTTAATTTGCAAACTATACTCCATATATATATATGGGGAAGTACTATCTCCTACTCGGTTTATAGTGAAAAATGCAGGAACATCAAACCGGCACTAGGAAACAGACTGAGAAACCTGAGTAATTATTTCTCCTTTAACCCAGTCAATTTCTGCTAGATGAACGAACGTCTCACAACATGCTCATTTCTGAGAGATAATTCTGTGTGAAAGCCGAACTTTACCTAGCTTTTTGGGAACACAAAGTTTCTTTTCAGTTGCCAAC
This sequence comes from Camelus ferus, assembly GCF_009834535.1. Lineage (NCBI taxonomy): Eukaryota > Metazoa > Chordata > Mammalia > Artiodactyla > Camelidae > Camelus > Camelus ferus. Next base: position 60,845 of record NW_022589663.1, on the reverse strand, counting down.
TACACTCCATACATATATATGGGAAACTACTAGCTCCATCTCGGTTTTTCAGGGAAAACTGCAGTAAAATCAAACCTTCACTTGGAAACAGTCTGAGATAGAAGAGTAAAACTTTCTCCTGCAAAACGTTCCCTTTATGCTAGATGAACGAAATTCTCTCCACATGCTCAGTTCTGAGATATATGTGTGTGTGAAAGCCGTCCTTCACCTCACTTGCTGGGAACACAAAGTTTCTTTTCAGTAGTAAATTACACTCCATACCTATATATGGGGAGGTACTAGCTCCAACTCGGTTTTACAGTGAAAACTGCAGGAACTTCAAACCGGCACTAGGAAACAGACAGGGAACCCTGAATAAAGTTTCTCCTGAAAACCGTTCTCAATGTGCTAGATGAACGAACATCTCTACACGTGCTCTGTTCTGAGACATAAGTGTGTGTGAAAGCCATCGTTCAATTAGCTTGATGGGAACACAAAGTTTCTTTTCAATTTCAAAATACAATCCATACACATTTTATTGGATGATACTAGCTCCAACTCGATTTTATAGTGAAATCTGCAGGAACTTCAAACCGGCCCTAGGAAACTGACTGAGGAACAAGATTATAAGTATCCCCTACAATATTTTCCCTTTGTGCTAGATGAACGAACGTCTGTCCCCATGCTCATTTCTGAGAGATATGTGTGTGTGAAAGCCGCCCTTCACCTAGCTTGTTGGGAACACAAAGTTCCTTTTCAGTTGCAAACTACACTCCATACATATACATGGGGAGATACTAGCTCCAACTCGGTTTTACAAAGAAAACAGCAGGAACTTCAGACCGGCACTAGGAAACAGTCTGAGAGACTAGATTTTAAGTTTCTCCTGAAACCCTTTCCGAATGTGCTAGATGAATGAACGTCTCTACACGTGCTCTGTTCTGAGAGATAAGTGCGTGTGAAAGCCGTCCATCACCTAGCTTGTTGGCAACACAAAGTTTCTTTTCATTTGCAAACTACACTTCATAATAATCTATGGGGAAGTACAAGCTCCAACTCGTTTTTACAGTGAAATCTTCAGTAACTTTATTCCGGCACTAGGAAACACACTGAGAAACCAGAGTAAAAGTTGCTCCTACAACCCGTTCCATTCGTGCTAGATGAACAAAAGTCTGTCCCCATGCTCAGTTCTGAGGGATTTTTGTTTGTAAAAGCCGTTCTTAACCTAGCTTGATGGGAACACAAAGTTTCTTTTCAGTTGCCAACTACACTTCATACATTTACATGCGGAGGAAAAAACTCCAACTCTGTTTTACAGTGAAAAATGCGGGAACATCAAACCGGCATTAGGAAACAGATAGAGAACCCAGAATAAAATTTTCTCCTGAAACCCGTTCCCAATGTGCTAGATGAACGAATGTCTCTCCACATGCACTTTTCTGAGAGATGTGTGTGTGAAAGCCGTCCATCACCTAGCCTGTTTACAGCATAAATTTTCCTTTCAGTTGCAAACTACAATCCATCCCTATATATGGGGAGGTACCAGCTCCAACTAGGTTTTACATTGAAAACTGCAAGAACTTCAAACCTGCTCTACGACACAGACTCAGAATCCCGAGTAAAATTTCTCCTGCAACCCGGGCCCATTGAGCTAGATGAACGAACGTCTCTCCACATGCTCAGTTCTGAGAAATATGTGTATGTGTTAAAGCCGTCCTTCAGCTAGCTTGCTGGGAACACAAAGTTCCTTTTCAGTTGAAATCTGCTACCCATACATATATATGGGGAGGTAGTAGCTCCAAATCGGTTTTACAGGGAAATCTTCAGGAACTTCAAACCATCAATACGAACAGAACGAGAAACAAGAGTAAAAGTTTCTCTTGCAAACCGTTCCCTTTTTGCTACATTAACGAAATTTTCTCCACATGCTCAGGTCTGAGAGATAAGTGTGTATGAAAGCCGACTTTCACCTAGCTTGATGGGAACACTATGTTTCTTTTCAGATGCAAACAACCCTCCATACATGTATATGGGGAGGTACTAGTTCCAACAAATTTTACACTGAATACAGCAGTATATTCAAACCGGCACTAAGAAACAGACTTACAAAACAGAATAAAACTTTCTCCTGCAAACCGTTCCCTTTGTGCTAGATGAGCGAACGTCTCTCCACATGCACATTTCTGAGAGATGTTTGTGTGAAAGACATCCTTCACCTAGTTGTTGGGAACACAAAGTTTCTTTTCAGTTGCAAAATTCACTCCATACATATATATGGGGACGTAATACCTCCAACTCGGTTTTACAGTGAAAACTACAGGAACTTCAAACCGGCACTCGGAAACAGACTGGAAACCCAGAATGAAATTTTCTCCTGAAAGGCTTTCCCAATGTGCTAGATGAACGAACGTCTCTACACGTGCTCTGTTCTGAGAGATATGTGTGTGTGAAAGCCGAACTTCACATAGCTTGAAGGGAACACAAAGTTCCTTTTCAGTTGCAAACTACACTCCATACATATATATGGGTAGGTATTAGCTCCAACTCGATTTTACTGTGAAAACTGCAGGAACTACCAACCAACACTAGGAACCAGACTGAGAACCCAGAATAAAAGTTTCTACTACAACACAGTCAGTTTGAGCTAGATGAACGAACGTCTCACCACATGCTCCGTTCTGAGAGATAATTGTGTCTTAAAGCCGAAGTTCACCTAGCTTGATGGGAACACAAAGTTTCTTTTCAGTTGCAAAATGCCCTCCAAACATATATATGGGGAGGGACTAGCTCCAAATCGGGTTTAAAGTGAAAAATGCAGGAACTTCAAACCTGTACTAGGAAACAGACTGAGAAACCAGAGTTAATGTTTCTACTGCAACCCAATCCCTTTGTTCTAGATGAACGAAAGTCTCTCCACATGATCATTTCTGAGAGATATGTATGTGTGAAAACCGCCCTTCACCTATCTTGTTGGCAACACAAAGATTCTTTTCATGTGCAAACTACACTCAATAAATATATATGGGGAGGTACAAGCTCCAACTCGCTTTTACAGTGAAAACTGCAGTAAAATCAAATCTTCACTAGGAAACAGACAGAGATACGAGTAAAACTTTCTCCTGCAAACCGTTCCCTTTGTGCTAGATGAACGAACGTCTCTCCACATGCACAGTTCTGAGAGATGTTTGTGTGAATGCTGTTATTCACCTAACTTGTTGGCAACAAAAAGTTTCATTTCATTTGCAAACTACAGTCCTTATATATATATGGGTAGGTACTAGCTCCAACTCGGTTTTACAGTGAAAATTGCAGGAAATTCAAACCGGCATAGGAAATAGACGGGGAACCCCGATTAAAAGTTTCTCCTGAAACCCATTCCCAATGTGCTAGATGAACGAGCCTCTCTACACGTGCTCTGTTCTGAGAGATAAGTGTGTGTGTGAAAGCCGTCCTTCACCTAGCTTGTTGGTAACACAAAGTTTCCTTTCATTTGCAAACTACACTCCATATATATATATGGGGAAGTACTATCTCCTACTCGGTTTATAGTGAAAACTGCAGGAACATCAAACCGGCACTAGGAAACAGACTGAGAAACCTGAGTAATTATTTCTCCTTTAACCCAGTCAATTTCTTCTACATGAACGAACGTCTCACAACATGCTCAGTTCTGAGAGATAATTCTGTGTGAAAGCCGAACTTACCTAGCTTTTTGGGAACACAAAGTTTCTTTTCAGTTGCCAACTACACTCCATACATATATATGGGAAACTACTAGCTCCATCTCGGTTTTTCAGGGAAAACTGCAGTAAAATCAAACCTTCCCTTGGAAACAGACTGAGATACAAGGGTAAAACTTTCTCCTGCAAACGGTTCCCTTTGTGCTAGATGAACGAAATTCTCTCCACATGCTCAGTTCTGAGATATATGTGTGTGTGAAAGCCGTCCTTCACCTCACTTGCTGGGAACACAAAGTTTCTTTTCAGTAGTAAATTACACTCCTTACCTATATATGGGGAGGTACTAGCTCCAACTCGGTTTTACAGTGAAAACTGCAGGAACTTCAAACCGGCACTAGGAAACAGACTGGGTACCCCGAATAAAGTTTCTCCTGAAACCCGTTCTCAATGTGCTAGATGAACGAACATCTCTACACGTGCTCTGTTCTGAGACATAAGTGTGTGTGAAAGCCATCGTTCACTTAGCTTGATGGGAACACAAAGTTTCTTTTCAATTTCAAAATACAATCCATACACATTTTATTGGATGATATTAGCTCCAACACGATTTTATAGTGAAATCTGCAGGAACTTCAAACCGGCCCTAGGAAACTGACTGAGGAACAAGATTATAAGTATCCCCTAGAACATTTTCCCTTTGTGCTAGATGAACGAACGTCTGTCCCCATGCTCATTTCTGAGAGTTATGTGTGTGTGAAAACCGCCCTTCACCTAGCTTGTTGGGAACACAAAGTTCCTTTTCAGTTGCAAACTACACTCCATACATATACATGGGGAGATACTAGATCCAACTCGGTTTTACAAAGAAAACAGCAGGAACTTCAGACCGGCACTAGGAAACAGACTGAGAGACTAGATTTTAAGTTTCTCCTGAAACCCTTTCCAAATGTGCTAGATGAACGAACGTCTCTACACGTGCTCTGTTCTGAGAAATATGTGCGTGTGAAAGCCGTCCATCACTTAGCTTGTTGGCAACACAAAGATTCTTTTCATTTGCAAACTACACTCCATACATATAAATGGGGAGCTACAAGCACCAACTCGAATTTACAGTGAAAACTGAAGGAAATTCAAACTGGCACTAGGAAACAGACTGAGAATCCAGAGTAAATGTTTATACTTCAACCCAGTCCCTTAGTGCTAGATGAACGAACGTCTCTCCACATGCTCAGTTCTGAGGGATAAGTGTGTGTGAATAACGTACATCACCTAGCTTATTGGAAACACAAAGTTTCTTTTCAGTAGCAAACTACACTCCATACATATATATGGGGAGGTATTATCTCCAACACTTTTTTACAGTGAAAATTGCAGGAACTTGAAATCGGCACTAGGAAACAAACTGAAAACCCACAATAAAAGTTTCTCCTGAAATCCGTTCTCAATACGCTAGATGAACGAACGTCTCTCCACATGCAATGTTCTGAGAGAGAAATGTGTCTGAAAGCTGTCCATCACGTAGCTTGTTGGAAAACCAAAGTTTCTTTTCATTTGCAATCTACACTCCATACAAATAGATGGGGAGGAACAAGCACCAACTCGACTTTACAGTGAAAACTGAAGGAAATTCAAACCGGCTATAGGACACAGACTCAGATTCCAGAGTAAAATTTCTCCTACAAGCAGGTCCCTTTGTGCTAGATGAACGAATGTCTCTCCACATGCTCATTTCTGAGAAATGTGTGTGTGTTAAAGCCGTCCTTCACCTAGCTTGCTGGTAACACAAAGTTCCTTTCCAGTTGAAATCTCCTACCTATACATATAAATGGGGAGGCAGTAGCTCCAAATCGGTTTTACCAGGAAAACTTCAGGAACTTCAAACCAGCAATAGGAAACAGAACGAGAAACCATAGTAAAAGTTTCCCCTGAAAACCGTTCGTTATGTACTACATGAACGAACGTCTCTTCACAAGCTCAGGTCTGAGAGATAAGTGTGTGTGAAAGCTGTCCTTCACTTAGCTTGTTGGGAACACAATGTTTCTTTTCAGTTGCAAACTACACTCCATACATATATATGGGGAGATACTAGCTCCAAATCAGTTTTACACTTAAAACTGCATTAACTTCAAACCGGCACTAGGAAACAGACTGAGAAACCTGAGTAATTATTTCTCCTTTAACCCAGTCAATTTCTGCTAGATGAACGAACGTCTCTCAACATGCTCAGTTCTGAGAGATAATTCTGTGTGAAAGCCGAACTTTACCTAGCTTTTTGGGAACACAAAGTTTCTTTTCATTTGCCAACTTCACTCCATACATATATATGGGAAACTACTAGCTCCATCTCGGTTTTTCAGGGAAAACTGCAGTAAAATCAAACCTTCCCTTGGAAACAGACTGAGATACAAGGGTAAAACTTTCTCCTGCAAACCGTTCCCTTTGTGCTAGATGAACGAAATTCTCTCCACATGCTCAGTTCTGAGATATATGTGTGTGTGAAAGCCGTCCTTCACCTCACTTGCTGGGAACACAAAGTTTCTTTTCAGTAGTAAATTACACTCCTTACCTATATATGGGGAGGTACTAGCTCCAACTCGGTTTTACAGTGAAAACTGCAGGAACTTCAAACCGGCACTAGGAAACAGACTGGGAACCCCGAATAAAGTTTCTCCTGAAACCCGTTCTCAATGTGCTAGATGAACGAACATCTCTACACGTGCTTTGTTCTGAGACATAATTGTTTGTGAAAGCCATCGTTCACGATGCTTGATGGGAAAACAAAGTTTCTTTTCAATTTCAAAATACAATCCATACTCATTTTATAGGATGATATTAGCTCCAACTCGATTTTATAGTGAAAACTGCAGGAACTTCAAACCGGCCCTAGGAAACTGACTGAGGAACAAGATTATAAGTATCCCCTACAACATTTTCCTTTGTGCTAGATGAACGAACGTCTGTCCCCATGCTCAGTTCTGAGAGATTATTGTTTGTAAAAGCCGTTCTTAACCTAGCTTGATGGGAACACAAAGTTTCTTTTCAGTTGCCAACTACACTTCATACATTTACATGCGGAGGAAAAAACTCCAACTCTGTTTTACAGTGAAAAATGCGGGAACATCAAACCGGCATTAGGAAACAGACTGAGAACCCAGAATAAAATTTTCTCCTGAAACCCGTTCCCAATGTGCTAGATGAACGAATGTCTCTCCACATGCACTTTTCTGAGAGATGTGTGTGTGAAAGCCGTCCATCACCTAGCCTGTTTACAGCATAAATTTTCCTTTCAGTTGTAAACTACAATCCATCCCTATATATGGGGAGGTACCAGCTCCAACTAGGTTTTACATTGAAAACTGCAAGAACTTCAAACCTGCTCTACGACACAGACTCAGAATCCCGAGTAAAATTTCTCCTGCAACCCGGGCCCATTGAGCTAGATGAACGAACATCTCTCCACATGCTCAGTTCTGAGAAATATGTGTATGTGTTAAAGCCGTCCTTCAGCTAGCTTGCTGGGAACACAAAGTTCCTTTTCAGTTGAAATCTGCTACCCATACATATATATGGGGAGGTAGTAGCTCCAAATCGGTTTTACAGGGAAATCTACAGGAACTTCAAACCATCAATACGAACAGAACGAGAAACAAGAGTAAAAGTTTCTCTTGCAAACCGTTCCCTTTTTGCTACATTAACGAAATTTTCTCCACATGCTCAGGTCTGAGAGATAAGTGTGTATGAAAGCCGACTTTCACCTAGCTTGATGGGAACACTATGTTTCTTTTCAGATGCAAACAACCCTCCATACATGTATATGGGGAGGTACTAGTTCCAACAAATTTTACACTGAATACAGCAGTATATTCAAACCGGCACTAAGAAACAGACTTACAAAACAGAATAAAACTTTCTCCTGCAAACCGTTCCCTTTGTGCTAGATGAGCGAACGTCTCTCCACATGCACATTTCTGAGAGATGTTTGTGTGAAAGACATCCTTCACCTAGTTGTTGGGAACACAAAGTTTCTTTTCAGTTGCAAAATTCACTCCATACATATATATGGGGACGTAATACCTCCAACTCGGTTTTACAGTGAAAACTACAGGAACTTCAAACCGGCACTCGGAAACAGACTGGAAACCCAGAATGAAATTTTCTCCTGAAAGGCTTTCCCAATGTGCTAGATGAACGAACGTCTCTACACGTGCTCTGTTCTGAGAGATATGTGTGTGTGAAAGCCGAACTTCACATAGCTTGAAGGGAACACAAAGTTTCTTTTCAGTTGCAAACTACACTCCATACATATATATGGGTAGGTATTAGCTCCAACTCGATTTTACTGTGAAAACTGCAGGAACTTCCAACCAACACTAGGAACCAGACTGAGAACCCAGAATAAAAGTTTCTACTACAACACAGTCAGTTTGAGCTAGATGAACGAACGTCTCACCACATGCTCCGTTCTGAGAGATAATTGTGTCTTAAAGCCGAAGTTCACCTAGCTTGATGGGAACACAAAGTTTCTTTTCAGTTGCAAAATGCCCTCCAAACATATATATGGGGAGGGACTAGCTCCAAATCGGCTTTAAAGTGAAAAATGCAGGAACTTCAAACCTGTACTAGGAAACAGACTGAGAAACCAGAGTTAATGTTTCTACTGCAACCCAATCCATTTGTTCTAGATGAACGAAAGTCTCTCCACATGATCATTTCTGAGAGATATGTATGTGTGAAAACCGCCCTTCACCTATCTTGTTGGCAACACAAAGATTCTTTTCATGTGCAAACTACACTCAATAAATATATATGGGGAGGTACAAGCTCCAACTCGCTTTTACAGTGAAAACTGCAGTAAAATCAAATCTTCACTAGGAAACAGACTGAGATACGAGTAAAACTTTCTCCTGCAAACCGTTCCCTTTGTGCTAGATGAACGAACGTCTCTCCACATGCACAGTTCTGAGAGATGTTTGTGTGAATGCTGTTATTCACCTAACTTGTTGGCAACAAAAAGTTTCATTTCATTTGCAAACTACAGTCCTTATATATATATGGGTAGGTACTAGCTCCAACTCGGTTTTACAGTGAAAATTGCAGGAAATTCAAACCGGCATAGGAAATAGACGGGGAACCCCGATTAAAAGTTTCTCCTGAAACCCATTCCCAATGTGCTAGATGAACGAGCCTCTCTACACGTGCTCTGTTCTGAGAGATAAGTGTGTGTGTGAAAGCCGTCCTTCACCTAGCTTGTTGGTAACACAAAGTTTCCTTTCATTTGCAAACTACACTCCATATATATATATGGGGAAGTACTATCTCCTACTCGGTTTATAGTGAAAACTGCAGGAACATCAAACCGGCACTAGGAAACAGACTGAGAAACCTGAGTAATTATTTCTCCTTTAACCCAGTCAATTTCTTCTACATGAACGAACGTCTCACAACATGCTCAGTTCTGAGAGATAATTCTGTGTGAAAGCCGAACTTACCTAGCTTTTTGGGAACACAAAGTTTCTTTTCAGTTGCCAACTACACTCCATACATATATATGGGAAACTACTAGCTCCATCTCGGTTTTTCAGGGAAAACTGCAGTAAAATCAAACCTTCCCTTGGAAACAGACTGAGATACAAGGGTAAAACTTACTCCTGCAAACGGTTCCCTTTGTGCTAGATGAACGAAATTCTCTCCACATGCTCAGTTCTGAGATATATGTGTGTGTGAAAGCCGTCCTTCACCTCACTTGCTGGGAACACAAAGTTTCTTTTCAGTAGTAAATTACACTCCTTACCTATATATGGGGAGGTACTAGCTCCAACTCGGTTTTACAGTGAAAACTGCAGGAACTTCAAACCGGCACTAGGAAACAGACTGGGTACCCCGAATAAAGTTTCTCCTGAAACCCGTTCTCAATGTGCTAGATGAACGAACATCTCTACACGTGCTCTGTTCTGAGACATAAGTGTGTGTGAAAGCCATCGTTCACTTAGCTTGATGGGAACACAAAGTTTCTTTTCAATTTCAAAATACAATCCATACACATTTTATTGGATGATATTAGCTCCAACACGATTTTATAGTGAAATCTGCAGGAACTTCAAACCGGCCCTAGGAAACTGACTGAGGAACAAGATTATAAGTATCCCCTAGAACATTTTCCCTTTGTGCTAGATGAACGAACGTCTGTCCCCATGCTCATTTCTGAGAGTTATGTGTGTGTGAAAACCGCCCTTCACCTAGCTTGTTGGGAACACAAAGTTCCTTTTCAGTTGCAAACTACACTCCATACATATACATGGGGAGATACTAGATCCAACTCGGTTTTACAAAGAAAACAGCAGGAACTTCAGACCGGCACTAGGAAACAGACTGAGAGACTAGATTTTAAGTTTCTCCTGAAACCCTTTCCAAATGTGCTAGATGAACGAACGTCTCTACACGTGCTCTGTTCTGAGAAATATGTGCGTGTGAAAGCCGTCCATCACTTAGCTTGTTGGCAACACAAAGATTCTTTTCATTTGCAAACTACACTCCATACATATAAATGGGGAGCTACAAGCACCAACTCGAATTTACAGTGAAAACTGAAGGAAATTCAAACTGGCACTAGGAAACAGACTGAGAATCCAGAGTAAATGTTTATACTTCAACCCAGTCCCTTAGTGCTAGATGAACGAACGTCTCTCCACATGCTCAGTTCTGAGGGATAAGTGTGTGTGAATAACGTACATCACCTAGCTTATTGGAAACACAAAGTTTCTTTTCAGTAGCAAACTACACTCCATACATATATATGGGGAGGTATTATCTCCAACACTTTTTTACAGTGAAAATTGCAGGAACTTGAAATCGGCACTAGGAAACAAACTGAAAACCCACAATAAAAGTTTCTCCTGAAATCCGTTCTCAATACGCTAGATGAACGAACGTCTCTCCACATGCAATGTTCTGAGAGAGAAATGTGTCTGAAAGCTGTCCATCACGTAGCTTGTTGGAAAACCAAAGTTTCTTTTCATTTGCAATCTACACTCCATACAAATAGATGGGGAGGAACAAGCACCAACTCGACTTTACAGTGAAAACTGAAGGAAATTCAAACCGGCTATAGGACACAGACTCAGATTCCAGAGTAAAAGTTTCTCCTACAAGCAGGTCCCTTTGTGCTAGATGAACGAATGTCTCTCCACATGCTCATTTCTGAGAAATGTGTGTGTGTTAAAGCCGTCCTTCACCTAGCTTGCTGGTAACACAAAGTTCCTTTCCAGTTGAAATCTCCTACCTATACATATAAATGGGGAGGCAGTAGCTCCAAATCGGTTTTACCAGGAAAACTTCAGGAACTTCAAACCAGCAATAGGAAACAGAACGAGAAACCATAGTAAAAGTTTCCCCTGAAAACCGTTCGTTATGTACTACATGAACGAACGTCTCTTCACAAGCTCAGGTCTGAGAGATAAGTGTGTGTGAAAGCTGTCCTTCAGTTAGCTTGTTGGGAACACAATGTTTCTTTTCAGTTGCAAACTACACTCCATACATATATATGGGGAGATACTAGCTCCAAATCAGTTTTACACTTAAAACTGCATTAACTTCAAACCGGCACTAGGAAACAGACTGAGAAACCTGAGTAATTATTTCTCCTTTAACCCAGTCAATTTCTGCTAGATGAACGAACGTCTCTCAACATGCTCAGTTCTGAGAGATAATTCTGTGTGAAAGCCGAACTTTACCTAGCTTTTTGGGAACACAAAGTTTCTTTTCATTTGCCAACTTCACTCCATACATATATATGGGAAACTACTAGCTCCATCTCGGTTTTTCAGGGAAAACTGCAGTAAAATCAAACCTTCCCTTGGAAACAGACTGAGATACAAGGGTAAAACTTTCTCCTGCAAACCGTTCCCTTTGTGCTAGATGAACGAAATTCTCTCCACATGCTCAGTTCTGAGATATATGTGTGTGTGAAAGCCGTCCTTCACCTCACTTGCTGGGAACACAAAGTTTCTTTTCAGTAGTAAATTACACTCCTTACCTATATATGGGGAGGTACTAGCTCCAACTCGGTTTTACAGTGAAAACTGCAGGAACTTCAAACCGGCACTAGGAAACAGACTGGGAACCCCGAATAAAGTTTCTCCTGAAACCCGTTCTCAATGTGCTAGATGAACGAACATCTCTACACGTGCTTTGTTCTGAGACATAATTGTTTGTGAAAGCCATCGTTCACGATGCTTGATGGGAAAACAAAGTTTCTTTTCAATTTCAAAATACAATCCATACTCATTTTATAGGATGATATTAGCTCCAACTCGATTTTATAGTGAAAACTGCAGGAACTTCAAACCGGCCCTAGGAAACTGACTGAGGAACAAGATTATAAGTATCCCCTACAACATTTTCCTTTGTGCTAGATGAACGAACGTCTGTCCCCATGCTCAGTTCTGAGGGATTTTTGTTTGTAAAAGCCGTTCTTAACCTAGCTTGATGGGAACACAAAGTTTCTTTTCAGTTGCCAACTACACTTCATACATTTACATGCGGAGGAAAAAACTCCAACTCTGTTTTACAGTGAAAAATGCGGGAACATCAAACCGGCATTAGGAAACAGACTGAGAACCCAGAATAAAATTTTCTCCTGAAACCCGTTCCCAATGTGCTAGATGAACGAATGTCTCTCCACATGCACTTTTCTGAGAGATGTGTGTGTGAAAGCCGTCCATCACCTAGCCTGTTTACAGCATAAATTTTCCTTTCAGTTGTAAACTACAATCCATCCCTATATATGGGGAGGTACCAGCTCCAATTCGGTTTTACATTGAATACTGCAGGAACTTCAAACCTGCTCTATGACACAGACACAAAATCCCGAGTAAAATTTCTCCTGCAACCCGGGCCCATTGAGCTAGATGAACGAACGTCTCTCCACATGCTCAGTTCTGAGAAATATGTGTGTGTGTTTAAGCCGTCCTTCAGCTAGCTTGGTAGGGAACACAAAGTTCCTTTTCAGTTGAAATCTGCTACCCATGCATATATATGGGGAGGTAGTATCTCCAAATCGGTTTTACAGGGAAAACTTCAGGAACTTCAAACCATCAATAGGAACAGAACGAGAAACAAGAGTAAAAGTTTCTCTTGCAAACCGTTCCCTTTTTGCTACATTAACGAACTTTTCTCCACATGCTCAGGTCTGAGAGATAAGTGTGTATGAAAGCCGACTTTCACCTAGCTTGATGGGAACACTATGTTTCTTTTCAGATGCAAACAACACTCCATACATGTATATGGGGAGGTACTAGTTCCAACAAAGTTTTACACTGAATACAGCAGTATATTCAAACCGGCACTAAGAAACAGACTTACAAAACAGAATAAAACTTTCTCCTGCAAACCGTTCCCTTTGTGCTAGATGAGCGAACGTCTCTCCACATGCACATTTCTGAGAGATGTTTGTGTGAAAGCCGTCCTTCACCTAGTTGTTGGGAACACAAAGTTTCTTTTCAGTTGCAAAATTCACTCCATACATATATATGGGGACATAATACCTCCAACTCGGTTTTACAGTGAAAACTACAGGAACTTCAAACCGGCACTCGGAAACAGACTGGAAACCCAGAATGAAATTTTCTCCTGAAAGGCTTTCCCAATGTGCTAGATGAACGAACGTCTCTACACGTGCTCTGTTCTGAGTGATATGTGTGTGTGAAAGCCGAACTTCACATAGCTTGAAGGGAACACAAAGTTTCTTTTCAGTTGCAAACTACACTCCATACATATATATGGGTAGGTATCAGCTCCAACTCGATTTTACTGTGAAAACTGCAGGAACTCCCAACCGGCACTAGGAACCAGACTGAGAACCCAGAATAAAAGTTTCTACTACAACACAGTCCCTTTGAGCTAGATGAACGAACGTCTCTCCACATGCACATTTCTGAGAGATATTTGTGTGAATGCTGTTATTCACCTAACTTGTTGGCAACACAAAGATTCTTTTCATGTGCAAACTACACTGAATAAATATATATGGGGAGGTACAAGCTCCAACTCGCTTTTACAGTGAAAACTGCAGTAAAATAAAATCTTCACTAGGAAACAGACTGAGATACGAGTAAAACTTTCTCCTGCAAACCGTTCCCTTTGTGCTAGATGAACGAACGTCTCTCCACATGCACAGTTCTGAGAGATGTTTGTGTGAATGCTGTTATTCACCTAACTTGTTGGCAACAAAAAGTTTCATTTCATTTGCAAGCTACATTCCTTATATATATATGGGTAGGTACTAGCTCCAACTCGGTTTTACAGTGAAAATTGCAGGAAATTCAAACCGGCATAGGAAATAGACGGGGAACCCCGATTAAAAGTTTCTCCTGAAACCCATTCCCAATGTGCTAGATGAACGAGCCTCTCTACACGTGCTCTGTTCTGAGAGATAAGTGTGTGTGTGAAAGCCGTCCTTCACCTAGCTTGTTGGTAACACAAAGTTTCCTTTCATTTGCAAACTATACTCCATATATATATATGGGGAAGTACTATCTCCTACTCGGTTTATAGTGAAAAATGCAGGAACATCAAACCGGCACTAGGAAACAGACTGAGAAACCTGAGTAATTATTTCTCCTTTAACCCAGTCAATTTCTGCTAGATGAACGAACGTCTCACAACATGCTCAGTTCTGAGAGATAATTCTGTGTGAAAGCCGAACTTTACCTAGCTTTTTGGGAACACAAAGTTTCTTTTCAGTTGCCAACTACACTCCATACATATATATGGGAAACTACTAGCTCCATCTCGGTTTTTCAGGGAAAACTGCAGTAAAATCAAACCTTCACTTGGAAACAGTCTGAGATACAAGAGTAAAACTTTCTCCTGCAAAACGTTCCCTTTATGCTAGATGAACGAAATTCTCTCCACATGCTCAGTTCTGAGATATATGTGTGTGTGAAAGCCGTCCTTCACCTCACTTGCTGGGAACACAAAGTTTCTTTTCAGTAGTAAATTACACTCCATACCTATATATGGGGAGGTACTAGCTCCAACTCGGTTTTACAGTGAAAACTGCAGGAACTTCAAACCGGCACTAGGAAACAGACAGGGAACCCTGAATAAAGTTTCTCCTGAAAACCGTTCTCAATGTGCTAGATGAACGAACATCTCTACACGTGCTCTGTTCTGAGACATAAGTGTGTGTGAAAGCCATCGTTCAATTAGCTTGATGGGAACACAAAGTTTCTTTTCAATTTCAAAATACAATCCATACACATTTTATTGGATGATACTAGCTCCAACTCGATTTTATAGTGAAATCTGCAGGAACTTCAAACCGGCCCTAGGAAACTGACTGAGGAACAAGATTATAAGTATCCCCTACAATATTTTCCCTTTGTGCTAGATGAACGAACGTCTGTCCCCATGCTCATTTCTGAGAGATATGTGTGTGTGAAAGCCGCCCTTCACCTAGCTTGTTGGGAACACAAAGTTCCTTTTCAGTTGCAAACTACACTCCATACATATACATGGGGAGATACTAGCTCCAACTCGGTTTTACAAAGAAAACAGCAGGAACTTCAGACCGGCACTAGGAAACAGTCTGAGAGACTAGATTTTAAGTTTCTCCTGAAACCCTTTCCGAATGTGCTAGATGAATGAACGTCTCTACACGTGCTCTGTTCTGAGAGATAAGTGCGTGTGAAAGCCGTCCATCACCTAGCTTGTTGGCAACACAAAGTTTCTTTTCATTTGCAAACTACACTTCATAATAATCTATGGGGAAGTACAAGCTCCAACTCGTTTTTACAGTGAAATCTTCAGTAACTTTATTCCGGCACTAGGAAACACACTGAGAAACCAGAGTAAAAGTTGCTCCTACAACCCGTTCCATTCGTGCTAGATGAACAAAAGTCTGTCCCCATGCTCAGTTCTGAGGGATTTTTGTTTGTAAAAGCCGTTCTTAACCTAGCTTGATGGGAACACAAAGTTTCTTTTCAGTTGCCAACTACACTTCATACATTTACATGCGGAGGAAAAATCTCCAACTCTGTTTTACAGTGAAAAATTCGGGAACATCAAACCGGCATTAGGAAACAGATAGAGAACCCAGAAAAAAATTTTCTCCTGAAACCCGTTCCCAATGTGCTAGATGAACGAATGTCTCTCCACATGCACTTTTCTGAGAGATGTGTGTGTGAAAGCCGTCCATCACCTAGCCTGTTTACAGCATAAATTTTCCTTTCAGTTGCAAACTACAATCCATCCCTATATATGGGGAGGTACCAGCTCCAACTAGGTTTTACATTGAAAACTGCAAGAACTTCAAACCTGCTCTACGACACAGACTCAGAATCCCGAGTAAAATTTCTCCTGCAACCCGGGCCCATTGAGCTAGATGAACGAACGTCTCTCCACATGCTCAGTTCTGAGAAATATGTGTATGTGTTAAAGCCGTCCTTCAGCTAGCTTGCTGGGAACACAAAGTTCCTTTTCAGTTGAAATCTGCTACCCATACATATATATGGGGAGGTAGTAGCTCCAAATCGGTTTTACAGGGAAATCTTCAGGAACTTCAAACCATCAATACGAACAGAACGAGAAACAAGAGTAAAAGTTTCTCTTGCAAACCGTTCCCTTTTTGCTACATTAACGAACTTTTCTCCACATGCTCAGGTCTGAGAGATAAGTGTGTATGAAAGCCGACTTTCACCTAGCTTGATGGGAACACTATGTTTCTTTTCAGATGCAAACAACCCTCCATACATGTATATGGGGAGGTACTAGTTCCAACAAATTTTACACTGAATACAGCAGTATATTCAAACCGGCACTAAGAAACAGACTTACAAAACAGAATAAAACTTTCTCCTGCAAACCGTTCCCTTTGTGCTAGATGAGCGAACGTCTCTCCACATGCACATTTCTGAGAGATGTTTGTGTGAAAGACATCCTTCACCTAGTTGTTGGGAACACAAAGTTTCCTTTCAGTTGCAAAATTCACTCCATACGTATATATGGGGACGTAATACCTCCAACTCGGTTTTAAAGTGAAAACTACAGGAACTTCAAACCGGCACTCGGAAACAGACTGGAAACCCAGAATGAAATTTTCTCCTGAAAGGCTTTCCCAATGTGCTAGATGAACGAACGTCTCTACACGTGCTCTGTTCTGAGAGATATGTGTGTGTGAAAGCCGAACTTCACATAGCTTGAAGGGAACACAAAGTTTCTTTTCAGTTGCAAACTACACTCCATACATATATATGGGTAGGTATTAGCTCCAACTCGATTTTACTGTGAAAACTGCAGGAACTTCCATACGACACTAGGAACCAGACTGAGAACCCAGAATAAAAGTTTCTACTACAACACAGTCCGTTTGAGCTAGATGAACGAACGTCTCACCACATGCTCCGTTCTGAGAGATAATTGTGTCTTAAAGCCGAAGTTCACCTAGCTTGATGGGAACACAAAGTTTCTTTTCAGTTGCAAAATGCCCTCCAAACATATATATGGGGAGGGACTAGCTCCAAATCGGCTTTAAAGTGAAAAATGCAGGAACTTCAAACCTGTACTAGGAAACAGACTGAGAAACCAGAGTTAATGTTTCTACTGCAACCCAATCCCTTTGTTCTAGATGAACGAAAGTCTCTCCACATGATCATTTCTGAGAGATATGTATGTGTGAAAACCGCCCTTCACCTATCTTGTTGGCAACACAAAGATTCTTTTCATGTGCAAACTACACTCAATAAATATATATGGGGAGGTACAAGCTCCAACTCGCTTTTACAGTGAAAACTGCAGTAAAATCAAATCTTCACTAGGAAACAGACAGAGATACGAGTAAAACTTTCTCCTGCAAACCGTTCCCTTTGTGCTAGATGAACGAACGTCTCTCCACATGCACAGTTCTGAGAGATGTTTGTGTGAATGCTGTTATTCACCTAACTTGTTGGCAACAAAAAGTTTCATTTCATTTGCAAACTACAGTCCTTATATATATATGGGTAGGTACTAGCTCCAACTCGGTTTTACAGTGAAAATTGCAGGAAATTCAAACCGGCATAGGAAATAGACGGGGAACCCCGATTAAAAGTTTCTCCTGAAACCCATTCCCAATGTGCTAGATGAACGAGCCTCTCTACACGTGCTCTGTTCTGAGAGATAAGTGTGTGTGTGAAAGCCGTCCTTCACCTAGCTTGTTGGTAACACAAAGTTTCCTTTCATTTGCAAACTACACTCCATATATATATATGGGGAAGTACTATCTCCTACTCGGTTTATAGTGAAAACTGCAGGAACATCAAACCGGCACTAGGAAACAGACTGAGAAACCTGAGTAATTATTTCTCCTTTAACCCAGTCAATTTCTTCTACATGAACGAACGTCTCACAACATGCTCAGTTCTGAGAGATAATTCTGTGTGAAAGCCGAACTTACCTAGCTTTTTGGGAACACAAAGTTTCTTTTCAGTTGCCAACTACACTCCATACATATATATGGGAAACTACTAGCTCCATCTCGGTTTTTCAGGGAAAACTGCAGTAAAATCAAACCTTCCCTTGGAAACAGACTGAGATACAAGGGTAAAACTTTCTCCTGCAAACGGTTCCCTTTGTGCTAGATGAACGAAATTCTCTCCACATGCTCAGTTCTGAGATATATGTGTGTGTGAAAGCCGTCCTTCACCTCACTTGCTGGGAACACAAAGTTTCTTTTCAGTAGTAAATTACACTCCTTACCTATATATGGGGAGGTACTAGCTCCAACTCGGTTTTACAGTGAAAACTGCAGGAACTTCAAACCGGCACTAGGAAACAGACTGGGTACCCCGAATAAAGTTTCTCCTGAAACCCGTTCTCAATGTGCTAGATGAACGAACATCTCTACACGTGCTCTGTTCTGAGACAAAAGTGTGTGTGAAAGCCATCGTTCACTTAGCTTGATGGGAACACAAAGTTTCTTTTCAATTTCAAAATACAATCCATACACATTTTATTGGATGATATTAGCTCCAACACGATTTTATAGTGAAATCTGCAGGAACTTCAAACCGGCCCTAGGAAACTGACTGAGGAACAAGATTATAAGTATCCCCTAGAACATTTTCCCTTTGTGCTAGATGAACGAACGTCTGTCCCCATGCTCATTTCTGAGAGTTATGTGTGTGTGAAAACCGCCCTTCACCTAGCTTGTTGGGAACACAAAGTTCCTTTTCAGTTGCAAACTACACTCCATACATATACATGGGGAGATACTAGCTCCAACTCGGTTTTACAAAGAAAACAGCAGGAACTTCAGACCGGCACTAGGAAACAGACTGAGAGACTAGATTTTAAGTTTCTCCTGAAACCCTTTCCAAATGTGCTAGATGAACGAACGTCTCTACACGTGCTCTGTTCTGAGAAATATGTGCGTGTGAAAGCCGTCCATCACTTAGCTTGTTGGCAACACAAAGATTCTTTTCATTTGCAAACTACACTCCATACATATAAATGGGGAGCTACAAGCACCAACTCGAATTTACAGTGAAAACTGAAGGAAATTCAAACTGGCACTAGGAAACAGACTGAGAATCCAGAGTAAATGTTTATACTTCAACCCAGTCCCTTAGTGCTAGATGAACGAACGTCTCTCCACATGCTCAGTTCTGAGAGATAAGTGTGTGTGAATAACGTACATCACCTAGCTTATTGGAAACACAAAGTTTCTTTTCAGTAGCAAACTACACTCCATACATATATATGGGGAGGTATTATCTCCAACACTTTTTTACAGTGAAAATTGCAGGAACTTGAAATCGGCACTAGGAAACAAACTGAAAACCCACAATAAAAGTTTCTCCTGAAATCCGTTCTCAATATGCTAGATGAACGAACGTCTCTCCACATGCAATGTTCTGAGAGAGAAATGTGTCTGAAAGCTGTCCATCACGTAGCTTGTTGGAAAACCAAAGTTTCTTTTCATTTGCAATCTACACTCCATACAAATAGATGGGGAGGAACAAGCACCAACTCGAATTTACAGTGAAAACTGAAGGAAATTCAAACCGGCTATAGGACACAGACTCAGATTCCAGAGTAAAAGTTTCTCCTACAAGCAGGTCCCTTTGTGCTAGATGAACGAATGTCTCTCCACATGCTCATTTCTGAGAAATATGTGTGTGTTAAAGCCGTCCTTCACCTAGCTTGCTGGTAACACAAAGTTCCTTTCCAGTTGAAATCTCCTACCTATACATATAAATGGGGAGGCAGTAGCTCCAAATCGGTTTTACCAGGAAAACTTCAGGAACTTCAAACCAGCAATAGGAAACAGAACGAGAAACCATAGTAAAAGTTTCCCCTGAAAACCGTTCGTTATGTGCTACATGAACGAACGTCTCTCCACAAGATCAGGTCTGAGAGATAAGTGTGTGTGAAAGCTGTCCTTCACTTAGCTTGTTGGGACCACAATGTTTCTTTTCAGTTGCAAACTACACTCCATACATATATATGGGGAGATACTAGCTCCAAATCAGTTTTACACTTAAAACTGCATTAACTTCAAACCGGCACTAGGAAACAGACTGAGAAACCTGAGTAATTATTTCTCCTTTAACCCAGTCAATTTCTGCTGGATGAACGAACGTCTCTCAACATGCTCAGTTCTGAGAGATAATTCTGTGTGAAAGCCGAACTTTACCTAGCTTTTTGGGAACACAAAGTTTCTTTTCAGTTGCCAACTACACTTCATACATATATATGGGAAACTACTAGCTCCATCTCGGTTTTTCAGGGAAAACTGCAGTAAAATCAAACCTTCCCTTGGAAACAGACTGAGATACAAGAGTAAAACTTTCTCCTGCAAACCGTTCCCTTTGTGCTAGATGAACGAAATTCTCTCCACATGCTCAGTTCTGAGATATATGTGTGTGTGAAAGCCGTCCTTCACCTCACTTGCTGGGAACACAAAGTTTCTTTCAGTAGTAAATTACACTCCTTACCTATATATGGGGAGGTACTAGCTCCAACTCGGTTTTACAATGAAAACTGCAGGAACTTCAAACCGGCACTAGGAAACAGACTGGGAACCCCGAATAAAGTTTCTCCTGAAACCCGTTCTCAATGTGCTAGATGAACGAACATCTCTACACGTGCTCTGTTCTGAGACATAAGTGTGTGTGAAAGCCATCGTTCAATTAGCTTGATGGGAACACAAAGTTTCTTTTCATTTGCAAACTACACTTCCTAATAATCTATGGGAAAGTACAAGCTCCAACTCGTTTTTACAGTGAAATCTTCAGCAACTTTATTCCGGCACTAGGAAACACACTGAGAAACCAGTGTAAAAGTTGTTTCTACAACCCGTTCCATTCGTGCTAGATGAACAAAGTCTGTCCCCATGCTCAGTTCTGAGAGATTATTGTTTGTAAAAGCCGTTCTTAACCTAGCTTGATGGGAAGACAAAGTTTCTTTTCAGTTGCCAACTACACTTCATACATTTAAATGCGGAGGAAAAAACTCCAACTCTGTTTTACAGTGAAAAATGCGGGAACATCAAACAGGCATTAGGAAACAGACTGAGAACCCAGAATAAAATTTTCTCCTGAAACCCGTTCCCAATGTGCTAGATGAACGAATGTCTCTCCACATGCACTTTTCTGAGAGATGTGTGTGTGAAAGCCGTCCATCACCTAGCCTGTTTACAGCATAAATTTTCCTTTCAGTTGCAAACTACAATCCATCCCTATATATGGGGAGGTACCAGCTCCAATTCGGTTTACATTGAATACTGCAGGAACTTCAAACCTGCTCTATGACACAGACACAAAATCCAGAGTAAAATTTCTCCTGCAACCCGGGCCCATTGAGCTAGATGAACGAACGTCTCTCCACATGCTCAGTTCTGAGAAATATGTGTGTGTGTTTAAGCCGTCCTTCAGCTAGCTTGCTGGGAACACAAAGTTCCTTTTCAGTTGAAATCTGCTACCCATACATATATATGGGGAGGTAGTAGCTCCAAATCTGTTTTACAGGGAAAACTTCAGGAACTTCAAACCATCAATAGGAACAGAACGAGAAACAAGAGTAAAAGTTTCTCTTGCAAACCGTTCCCTTTTTGCTACATTAACGAACTTTTCTCCACATGCTCAGGTCTGAGAGATAAGTGTGTATGAAAGCCGACTTTCACCTAGCTTGATGGGAACACTATGTTTCTTTTCAGATGCAAACAACCCTCCATACATGTATATGGGGAGGTACTAGTTCCAACAAAGTTTTACACTGAATACAGCAGTATATTCAAACCGGCACTAAGAAACAGACTTACAAAACAGAATAAAACTTTCTCCTGCAAACCGTTCCCTTTGTGCTAGATGAGCGAACGTCTCTCCACATGCACATTTCTGAGAGATGTTTGTGTGAAAGCCGTCCTTCACCTAGTTGTTGGGAACACAAAGTTTCTTTTCAGTTGCAAAATTCACTCCATACATATATATGGGGACATAATACCTCCAACTCGGATTTACAGTGAAAACTACAGGAACTTCAAACCGGCACTCGGAAACAGACTGGAAACCCAGAATGAAATTTTCTCCTGAAAGGCTTTCCCAATGTGCTAGATGAACGAACGTCTCTACACGTGCTCTGTTCTGAGAGATATGTGTGTGTGAAAGCCGAACTTCACATAGCTTGAAGGGAACACAAAGTTTCTTTTCAGTTGCAAACTACACTCCATACATATATATGGGTAGGTATTAGCTCCAACTCGATTTTACTGTGAAAACTGCAGGAACTCCCAACCGGCACTAGGAACCAGACTGAGAACCCAGAATAAAAGTTTCTACTACAACACAGTCCCTTTGAGCTAGATGAACGAACGTCTCTCCACATGCACATTTCTGAGAGATATTTGTGTGAATGCTGTTATTCACCTAACTTGTTGGCAACAAAAAGTTTCATTTCATTTGCAAACTACATTCCTTATATATATATGGGTAGGTACTAGCTCCAACTCGGTTTTACAGTGAAAATTGCAGGAAATTCAAACCGGCATAGGAAATAGACGGGGAACCCCGATTAAAAGATTCTCCTGAAACCCATTCCCAATGTGCTAGATGAACGAGCCTCTCTACACGTTCTCTGTTCTGAGAGATAAGTGTGTGTGTGAAAGCCGTCCTTCAACTAGCTTGTTGGTAACACAAAGTTTCCTTTCATTTGCAAACTACACTCCATATATATAGATGGGGAAGTACTATCTCCTACTCGGTTTATAGTGAAAACTGCAGGAACATCAAACCGGCACTAGGAAACAGACTGAGAAACCTGAGTAATTATTTCTCCTTTAACCCAGTCAATTTCTTCTACATGAACGAACGTCTCACAACATGCTCAGTTCTGAGAGATAATTCTGTGTGAAAGCCGAACTTTACCTAGCTTTTTGGGAACACAAAGTTTCTTTTCAGTTGCCAACTACACTCCATACATATATATGGGAAACTACTAGCTCCATCTCGGCTTTTCAGGGAAAACTGCAGTAAAATCAAACCTTCCCTTGGAAACAGACTGAGATACAAGAGTAAAACTTTCTCCTGCAAAACGTTCCCTTTGTGCTAGATGAACGAAATTCTCTCCACATGCTCAGTTCTGAGATATATGTGTGTGTGAAAGCCGTCCTTCACCTCACTTGCTGGGAACACAAAGTTTCTTTTCAGTAGGAAATTACACTCCATACCTATATATGGGGAGGTACTAGCTCCAACTCGGTTTTACAGTGAAAACTGCAGGAACTTCAAACCGGCACTAGGAAACAGACTGGGAACCCCGAATAAAGTTTCTCCTGAAACCCGTTCTCAATGTGCTAGATGAACGAACATCTCTACACATGCTCTGTTCTGAGACATAAGTGTGTGTGAAAGCCATCGTTCAATTAGCTTGATGGGAACACAAAGTTTCTTTTCAATTTCAAAATACAATCCATACACATTTTATTGGATGATATTAGCTCCAACACGAATTTATAGTGAAATCTGCAGGAACTTCAAACCGGCCCTAGGAAACTGACTGAGGAACAAGATTATAAGTATCCCCTAGAACATTTTCCCTTTGTGCTAGATGAACGAACGTCTGTCCCCATGCTCATTTCTGAGAGTTATGTGTGTGTGAAAGCCGCCCTTCACCTAGCTTGTTGGGAACACAAAGTTCCTTTTCAGTTGCAAACTACACTCCATACATATACATGGGGAGATACTAGATCCAACTCGGTTTTACAAAGAAAACAGCAGGAACTTCAGACCGGCACTAGGAAACAGACTGAGAGACTAGATTTTAAGTTTCTCCTGAAACCCTTTACAAATGTGCTAGATGAACGAACGTCTCTACACGTGCTCTGTTCTGAGAGATATGTGCGTGTGAAAGCCGTCCATCACTTAGCTTGTTGGCAACACAAAGTTTCTTTTCATTTGCAAACTACACTCCATACATATAAATGGGGAGCTACAAGCACCAACTCGAATTTACAGTGAAAACTGAAGGAAATTCAAACTGGCACTAGGAAACAGACTGAGAATCCAGAGTAAATGTTTATACTTCAACCCAGTCCCTTACTGCTAGATGAACGAACGTCTCTCCACATGCTCAGTTCTGAGAGATAAGTGTGTGTGAATTACGTACATCACCTAGCTTATTGGAAACACAAAGTTTCTTTTCAGTAGCAAACTACAATCCATACATATATATGGGGAGGTATTATCTCCAACACTTTTTTACAGTGAAAATTGCAGGAACTTGAAATCGGCACTAGGAAACAATATGAAACCCCACAATTAAATTTTCTCCTGAAATCCGTTCTCAATATGCTAGATGAACGAACGTCTCTCCACATGCAATGTTCTGAGAGAGAAATGTGTCTGAAAGCTGTCCATCACGTAGCTTGTTGGAAAACCAAAGTTTCTTTTCATATGCAATCTACACTCCATACATATAGATGGGGAGGAACAAGCACCAACTCGACTTTACAGTGAAAACTGAAGGAAATTCAAACCGGCTATAGGACACAGACTCAGATTCCAGAGTAAAAGTTTCTCCTACAAGCAGGTCCCTTTGTGCTAGATGAACGAATGTCTCTCCACATGCTCATTTCTGAGAAATATGTGTGTGTTAAAGCCGTCCTTCACCTAGCTTGCTGGTAACACAAAGTTCCTTTCCAGTTGAAATCTCCTACCTATACATATAAATGGGGAGGCAGTAGCTCCAAATCGGTTTTACCAGGAAAACTTCAGGAACTTCAAACCAGCAATAGGAAACAGAACGAGAAACCATAGTAAAAGTTTCCCCTGAAAACCGTTCGTTATGTGCTACATGAACGAACGTCTCTCCACAAGATCAGGTCTGAGAGATAAGTGTGTGTGAAAGCTGTCCTTCACTTAGCTTGTTGGGAACACAATGTTTCTTTTCAGTTGCAAACTACACTCCATACATATATATGGGGAGATAATAGCTCCAAATCAGTTTTACACTTAAAACTGCATTAACTTCAAACCGGCACTAGGAAACAGACTGAGAAACCTGAGTAATTATTTCTCCTTTAACCCAGTCAATTTCTGCTAGATGAACGAACGTCTCTCAACATGCTCAGTTCTGAGAGATAATTCTGTGTGAAAGCCGAACTTTACCTAGCTTTTTGGGAACACAAAGTTTCTTTTCAGTTGCCAACTACACTTCATACATATATATGGGAAACTACTAGATCCATCTCGGTTTTTCAGGGAAAACTGCAGTAAAATCAAACCTTCCCTTGGAAACAGACTGAGATACAAGAGTAAAACTTTCTCCTGCAAACCGTTCCCTTTGTGCTAGATGAACGAAATTCTCTCCACATGCTCAGTTCTGAGATATATGTGTGTGTGAAAGCCGTCCTTCACCTAGCTTGTTGGGAAAACAAAGTTTCTTTTCAGTTGCCAACTCCACTCCATACATATATATGGGGAGGCACAAGCTCCAACTCGGTTTTACAGTGAAAACTGCACGAACTTCAAACCGGCACTAGGAAACAGACTGGGAACCCCGAATAAAGTTTCTCCTGAAAGCCGTTCTCAATGTGCTAGATGAACGAACATCTCTACACGTGCTCTGTTCTGAGACATAAGTGTGTGTGAAAGCCATCGTTCAATTAGCTTGATGGGAACACAAAGTTTCTTTTCAATTTCAAAATACAATCCATACACATTTTATTGGATGATACTAGCTCCAACTCGATTTTATAGTGAAATCTGCAGGAACTTCAAGCCGGCCCTAGGAAACTGACTGAGGAACAAGATTATAAGTATCCCCTACAACATTTTCCCTTTGTGCTAGATGAACGAACGTCTGTCCCCATGCTCATTTCTGAGAGATATGTGTGTGTGAAAGCCGCCCTTCACCTAGCTTGTTGGGAACACATAGTTCCTTTTCAGTTGCCAACTACACTCCATACATATACATGGGGAGATACTAGCTTCAACTCGGTTTTACAAAGAAAACAGCAGGAACTTCAGACCGGCACTAGGAAACACACTGAGAGACTAGATTTTAAGTTTCTCCTGAAAACCTTTCCCAATGTGCTAGATGAACGAACGTCTCTACACGTGCTCTGTTCTGAGAGATAAGTGCGTGTGAAAGCCGTCCAACACCTAGCCTGTTTACAGCATAAATTTTCCTTTCAGTTGTAAACTACAATCCATCCCTATATATGGGGAGGTACCAGCTCCAATTCGGTTTTACATTGAATACTGCAGGAACTTCAAACCTGCTCTATGACACAGACACAAAATCCAGAGTAAAATTTCTCCTGCAACCCGGGCCCATTGAGCTAGATGAACGAACGTCTCTCCACATGCTCAGTTCTGAGAAATATGTGTGTGTGTTTAAGCCGTCCTTCAGCTAGCTTCCTGGGAACACAAAGTTCCTTTTCAGTTGAAATCTGCTACCCATGCATATATATGGGGAGGTAGTATCTCCAAATCGGTTTTACAGGGAAAACTTCAGGAACTTCAAACCATCAATAGGAACAGAACGAGAAACAAGAGTAAAAGTTTCTCTTGCAAACCGTTCCCTTTTTGCTACATTAACGAACTTTTCTCCACATGCTCAGGTCTGAGAGATAAGTGTGTATGAAAGCCGACTTTCACCTAGCTTGATGGGAACACTATGTTTCTTTTCAGATGCAAACAACCCTCCATACATGTATATGGGGAGGTACTAGTTCCAACAAAGTTTTACACTGAATACAGCAGTATATTCAAACCGGCACTAAGAAACAGACTTACAAAACAGAATAAAACTTTCTCCTGCAAACCGTTCCCTTTGTGCTAGATGAGCGAACGTCTCTCCACATGCACATTTCTGAGAGATGTTTGTGTGAAAGCCGTCCTTCACCTAGTTGTTGGGAACACAAAGTTTCTTTTCAGTTGCAAAATTCACTCCATACATATATATGGGGACATAATACCTCCAAATCGGTTTTACAGTGAAAACTACAGGAACTTCAAACCGGCACTCGGAAACAGACTGGAAACCCAGAATGAAATTTTCTCCTGAAAGGCTTTCCCAATGTGCTAGATGAACGAACGTCTCTACACGTGCTCTGTTCTGAGAGATATGTGTGTGTGAAAGCCGAACTTCACATAGCTTGAAGGGAACACAAAGTTTCTTTTCAGTTGCAAACAACACTCCATACATATATATGGGTAGGTATTAGCTCCAACTCGATTTTACTGTGAAAACTGCAGGAACTCCCAACCGGCACTAGGAACCAGACTGAGAACCCAGAATAAAAGTTTCTACTACAACACAGTCCCTTTGAGCTAGATGAACGAACGTCTCTCCACATGCACATTTCTGAGAGATATTTGTGTGAATGCTGTTATTCACCTAACTTGTTGGCAACAAAAAGTTTCATTTAATTTGCAAACTACATTCCTTATATATATATGGGTAGGTACTAGCTCCAACTCGGTTTTACAGTGAAAATTGCAGGAAATTCAAACCGGCATAGGAAATAGACGGGGAACCCCGATTAAAAGTTTCTCCTGAAACCCATTCCCAATGTGCTAGATGAACGAGCCTCTCTACACGTTCTCTGTTCTGAGAGATAAGTGTGTGTGTGAAAGCCGTCCTTCAACTAGCTTGTTGGTAACACAAAGTTTCCTTTCATTTGCAAACTACACTCCATATATATATATGGGGAAGTACTATCTCCTACTCGGTTTATAGTGAAAACTGCAGGAACATCAAACCGGCACTAGGAAACAGACTGAGAAACCTGAGTAATTATTTCTCCTTTAACCCAGTCAATTTCTGCTAGATGAACGAACGTCTCACAACATGCTCAGTTCTGAGAGATAATTCTGTGTGAAAGCCGAACTTTACTTAGCTTTTTGAGAACACAAAGTTTCTTTTCAGTTGCCAACTACACTCCATACATATATATGGGAAACTACTAGCTCCATCTCGGTTTTTCAGGGAAAACTGCAGTAAAATCAAACCTTCCCTTGGAAACAGACTGAGATACAAGAGTAAAACTTTCTCCTGCAAACCGTTCCCTTTGTGCTAGATGAACGAAATTCTCTCCACATGCTCAGTTCTGAGATATATGTGTGTGTGAAAGCCGTCCTTCACCTCACTTGCTGGGAACACAAAGTTTCTTTTCAGTAGGAAATTACACTCCATACCTATATATGGGGAGGTACTAGCTCCAACTCGGTTTTACAGTGAAAACTGCAGGAACTTCAAACCGGCACTAGGAAACAGACTGGGAACCCCGAATAAAGTTTCTCCTGAAACCCGTTCTCAATGTGCTAGATGAACGAACATCTCTACACATGCTCTGTACTGAGACATAAGTGTGTGTGAAAGCCATCGTTCAATTAGCTTGATGGGAACACAAAGTTTCTTTTCAATTTCAAAATACAATCCATACACATTTTATTGGATGATACTAGCTCCAACTCGATTTTATAGTGAAATCTGCAGGAACTTCAAGCCGGCCCTAGGAAACTGACTGAGGAACAAGGTTATAAGTATCCCCTACAACATTTTCCCTTTGTGCTAGATGAACGAACGTCTGTCCCCATGCTCATTTCTGAGAGTTATGTGTGTGTGAAAACCGCCCTTCACCTAGCTTGTTGGGAACACAAAGTTCCTTTTCAGTTGCCAACTACACTCCATACATATACATGGGGAGATACTAGCTCCAACTCGGTTTTACAAAGAAAACAGCAGGAACTTCAGACCGGCACTAGGAAACAGACTGAGAGACTAGATTTTAAGTTTCTCCTGAAACCCTTTCCAAATGTGCTAGATGAACGAACGTCTCTACACGTGCTCTGTTCTGAGAGATATGTGCGTGTTAAAGCCGTCCATCACCTAGCTTGTTGGCAACACAAAGTTTCTTTTCATTTGCAAACTACACTCCATACATATAAATGGGGAGCTACAAGCACCAACTCGAATTTACAGTGAAAACTGAAGGAAATTCAAACTGGCACTAGGAAACAGACTGAGAATCCAGAGTAAATGTTTATACTTCAACCCAGTCCCTTAGTGCTAGATGAACGAAACTCTCTCCACATGCTCAGTTCTGAGAGATAAGTGTGTGTGAAAAACGTACATCACCTAGCTTATTGGAAACACAAAGTTTCTTTTCAGTTGCAAACTACACTCCATATATATATATGGGGAGGTATTATCTCCAACACTTTTTTACAGTGAAAATTGCAGGAAATTGAAATCGGCACTAGGAAACAAACTGAAAACCCACAATAAAAGTTTCTCCTGAAATCCGTTCTCAATATTCTAGATGAATGATCGTCTCCCCACATGCAATGTTCTGAGAGAGAAATGTGTCTGAAAGCTGTCCATCACGTAGCTTGTTGGAAAACCAAAATTTTCTTTTCATTTGCAAACTACACTCCATACATATAGATGGGGAGGAACAAGCACCAACTCGACTTTACAGTGAAAACTGAAGGAAATTCAAACCGGCTATAGGACACAGACTCAGATTCCAGAGTAAAAGTTTCTCCTACAAGCAGGTCCCTTTGTGCTAGATGAACGAATGTCTCTCCACATGCTCATTTCTGAGAAATATGTGTGTGTTAAAGCCGTCCTTCACCTAGCTTGCAGGTAACACAAAGTTCCTTTCCAGTTGAAATCTCCTACCTATACATATAAATGGGGAGGCAGTAGCTCCAAATCGGTTTTACCAGGAAAACTTCAGGAACTTCAAACCATCAATAGGAACAGAACGAGAAACAAGAGTAAAAGTTTCTCTTGCAAACCGTTCCCTTTTTGCTACATTAACGAACTTTTCTCCACATGCTCAGGTCTGAGAGATAAGTGTGTATGAAAGCCGACTTTCACCTAGCTTGATGGGAACACTATGTTTCTTTTCAGATGCAAACAACCCTCCATACATGTATATGGGGAGGTACTAGTTCCAACAAAGTTTTACACTGAATACAGCAGTATATTCAAACCGGCACTAAGAAACAGACTTACAAAACAGAATAAAACTTTCTCCTGCAAACCGTTCCCTTTGTGCTAGATGAGCGAACGTCTCTCCACATGCACATTTCTGAGAGATGTTTGTGTGAAAGCCGTCCTTCACCTAGTTGTTGGGAACACAAAGTTTCTTTTCAGTTGCAAAATTCACTCCATACATATATATGGGGACATAATACCTCCAAATCGGTTTTACAGTGAAAACTACAGGAACTTCAAACCGGCACTCGGAAACAGACTGGAAACCCAGAATGAAATTTTCTCCTGAAAGGCTTTCCCAATGTGCTAGATGAACGAACGTCTCTACACGTGCTCTGTTCTGAGAGATATGTGTGTGTGAAAGCCGAACTTCACATAGCTTGAAGGGAACACAAAGTTTCTTTTCAGTTGCAAACAACACTCCATACATATATATGGGTAGGTATTAGCTCCAACTCGATTTTACTGTGAAAACTGCAGGAACTCCCAACCGGCACTAGGAACCAGACTGAGAACCCAGAATAAAAGTTTCTACTACAACACAGTCCCTTTGAGCTAGATGAACGAACGTCTCTCCACATGCACATTTCTGAGAGATATTTGTGTGAATGCTGTTATTCACCTAACTTGTTGGCAACAAAAAGTTTCATTTCATTTGCAAACTACATTCCTTATATATATATGGGTAGGTACTAGCTCCAACTCGGTTTTACAGTGAAAATTGCAGGAAATTCAAACCGGCATAGGAAATAGACGGGGAACCCCGATTAAAAGTTTCTCCTGAAACCCATTCCCAATGTGCTAGATGAACGAGCCTCTCTACACGTTCTCTGTTCTGAGAGATAAGTGTGTGTGTGAAAGCCGTCCTTCAACTAGCTTGTTGGTAACACAAAGTTTCCTTTCATTTGCAAACTACACTCCATATATATATATGGGGAAGTACTATCTCCTACTCGGTTTATAGTGAAAACTGCAGGAACATCAAACCGGCACTAGGAAACAGACTGAGAAACCTGAGTAATTATTTCTCCTTTAACCCAGTCAATTTCTGCTAGATGAACGAACGTCTCACAACATGCTCAGTTCTGAGAGATAATTCTGTGTGAAAGCCGAACTTTACTTAGCTTTTTGAGAACACAAAGTTTCTTTTCAGTTGCCAACTACACTCCATACATATATATGGGAAACTACTAGCTCCATCTCGGTTTTTCAGGGAAAACTGCAGTAAAATCAAACCTTCCCTTGGAAACAGACTGAGATACAAGAGTAAAACTTTCTCCTGCAAACCGTTCCCTTTGTGCTAGATGAACGAAATTCTCTCCACATGCTCAGTTCTGAGATATATGTGTGTGTGAAAGCCGTCCTTCACCTCACTTGCTGGGAACACAAAGTTTCTTTTCAGTAGGAAATTACACTCCATACCTATATATGGGGAGGTACTAGCTCCAACTCGGTTTTACAGTGAAAACTGCAGGAACTTCAAACCGGCACTAGGAAACAGACTGGGAACCCCGAATAAAGTTTCTCCTGAAACCCGTTCTCAATGTGCTAGATGAACGAACATCTCTACACATGCTCTGTACTGAGACATAAGTGTGTGTGAAAGCCATCGTTCAATTAGCTTGATGGGAACACAAAGTTTCTTTTCAATTTCAAAATACAATCCATACACATTTTATTGGATGATACTAGCTCCAACTCGATTTTATAGTGAAAACTGCAGGAACTTCAAGCCGGCCCTAGGAAACTGACTGAGGAACAAGATTATAAGTATCCCCTACAACATTTTCCCTTTGTGCTAGATGAACGAACGTCTGTCCCCATGCTCATTTCTGAGAGTTATGTGTGTGTGAAAACCGCCCTTCACCTAGCTTGTTGGGAACACAAAGTTCCTTTTCAGTTGCCAACTACACTCCATACATATACATGGGGAGATACTAGCTCCAACTCGGTTTTACAAAGAAAACAGCAGGAACTTCAGACCGGCACTAGGAAACAGACTGAGAGACTAGATTTTAAGTTTCTCCTGAAACCCTTTCCAAATGTGCTAGATGAACGAACGTCTCTACACGTGCTCTGTTCTGAGAGATATGTGCGTGTTAAAGCCGTCCATCACCTAGCTTGTTGGCAACACAAAGTTTCTTTTCATTTGCAAACTACACTCCATACATATAAATGGGGAGCTACAAGCACCAACTCGAATTTACAGTGAAAACTGAAGGAAATTCAAACTGGCACTAGGAAACAGACTGAGAATCCAGAGTAAATGTTTATACTTCAACCCAGTCCCTTAGTGCTAGATGAACGAAACTCTCTCCACATGCTCAGTTCTGAGAGATAAGTGTGTGTGAAAAACGTACATCACCTAGCTTATTGGAAACACAAAGTTTCTTTTCAGTTGCAAACTACACTCCATATATATATATGGGGAGGTATTATCTCCAACACTTTTTTACAGTGAAAATTGCAGGAAATTGAAATCGGCACTAGGAAACAAACTGAAAACCCACAATAAAAGTTTCTCCTGAAATCCGTTCTCAATATTCTAGATGAATGATCGTCTCCCCACATGCAATGTTCTGAGAGAGAAATGTGTCTGAAAGCTGTCCATCACGTAGCTTGTTGGAAAACCAAAATTTTCTTTTCATTTGCAAACTACACTCCATACATATAGATGGGGAGGAACAAGCACCAACTCGACTTTACAGTGAAAACTGAAGGAAATTCAAACCGGCTATAGGACACAGACTCAGATTCCAGAGTAAAAGTTTCTCCTACAAGCAGGTCCCTTTGTGCTAGATGAACGAATGTCTCCCCACATGCTCATTTCTGAGAAATATGTGTGTGTTAAAGCCGTCCTTCACCTAGCTTGCAGGTAACACAAAGTTCCTTTCCAGTTGAAATCTCCTACCTATACATATAAATGGGGAGGCAGTAGCTCCAAATCGGTTTTACCAGGAAAACTTCAGGAACTTCAAACCATCAATAGGAACAGAACGAGAAACAAGAGTAAAAGTTTCTCTTGCAAACCGTTCCCTTTTTGCTACATTAACGAACTTTTCTCCACATGCTCAGGTCTGAGAGATAAGTGTGTATGAAAGCCGACTTTCACCTAGCTTGATGGGAACACTATGTTTCTTTTCAGATGCAAACAACCCTCCATACATGTATATGGGGAGGTACTAGTTCCAACAAAGTTTTACACTGAATACAGCAGTATATTCAAACCGGCACTAAGAAACAGACTTACAAAACAGAATAAAACTTTCTCCTGCAAACCGTTCCCTTTGTGCTAGATGAGCGAACGTCTCTCCACATGCACATTTCTGAGAGATGTTTGTGTGAAAGCCGTCCTTCACCTAGTTGTTGGGAACACAAAGTTTCTTTTCAGTTGCAAAATTCACTCCATACATATATATGGGGACATAATACCTCCAACTCGGTTTTACAGTGAAAACTACAGGAACTTCAAACCGGCACTCGGAAACAGACTGGAAACCCAGAATGAAATTTTCTCCTGAAAGGCTTTCCCAATGTGCTAGATGAACGAACGTCTCTACACGTGCTCTGTTCTGAGAGATATGTGTGTGTGAAAGCCGAACTTCACATAGCTTGAAGGGAACACAAAGTTTCTTTTCAGTTGCAAACTACACTCCATACATATATATGGGTAGGTATTAGCTCCAACTCGATTTTACTGTGAAAACTGCAGGAACTCCCAACCGGCACTAGGAACCAGACTGAGAACCCAGAATAAAAGTTTCTACTACAACACATTCCCTTTGAGCTAGATGAACGAACGTCTCTCCACATGCACATTTCTGAGAGATATTTGTGTGAATGCTGTTATTCACCTAACTTGTTGGCAACAAAAAGTTTCATTTCATTTGCAAACTACATTCCTTATATATATATGGGTAGGTACTAGCTCCAACTCGGTTTTACAGTGAAAATTGCAGGAAATTCAAACCGGCATAGGAAATAGACGGGGAACCCCGATTAAAAGTTTCTCCTGAAACCCATTCCCAATGTGCTAGATGAACGAGCCTCTCTACACGTTCTCTGTTCTGAGAGATAAGTGTGTGTGTGAAAGCCGTCCTTCAACTAGCTTGTTGGTAACACAAAGTTTCCTTTCATTTGCAAACTACACTCCATATATATATATGGGGAAGTACTATCTCCTACTCGGTTTATAGTGAAAACTGCAGGAACATCAAACCGGCACTAGGAAACAGACTGAGAAACCTGAGTAATTATTTCTCCTTTAACCCAGTCAATTTCTGCTAGATGAACGAACGTCTCACAACATGCTCAGTTCTGAGAGATAATTCTGTGTGAAAGCCGAACTTTACTTAGCTTTTTGAGAACACAAAGTTTCTTTTCAGTTGCCAACTACACTCCATACATATATATGGGAAACTACTAGCTCCATCTCGGTTTTTCAGGGAAAACTGCAGTAAAATCAAACCTTCCCTTGGAAACAGACTGAGATACAAGAGTAAAACTTTCTCCTGCAAACCGTTCCCTTTGTGCTAGATGAACGAAATTCTCTCCACATGCTCAGTTCTGAGATATATGTGTGTGTGAAAGCCGTCCTTCACCTCACTTGCTGGGAACACAAAGTTTCTTTTCAGTAGGAAATTACACTCCATACCTATATATGGGGAGGTACTAGCTCCAACTCGGTTTTACAGTGAAAATTGCAGGAACTTCAAACCGGCACTAGGAAACAGACTGGGAACCCCGAATAAAGTTTCTCCTGAAACCCGTTCTCAATGTGCTAGATGAACGAACATCTCTACACATGCTCTGTACTGAGACATAAGTGTGTGTGAAAGCCATCGTTCAATTAGCTTGATGGGAAAACAAAGTTTCTTTTCAATTTCAAAATACCATCCATACACATTTTATAGGATGATACTAGCTCCAACTCGATTTTATAGTGAAATCTGCAGGAACTTCAAACCGGCCCTAGGAAACTGACTGAGGAACAAGATTATAAGTATCCCCTACAACATTTTCCCTTTGTGCTAGATGAACGAACGTCTGTCCCCATGCTCATTTCTGAGAGTTATGTGTGTGTGAAAACCGCCCTTCACCTAGCTTGTTGGGAACACAAAGTTCCTTTTCAGTTGCCAACTACACTCCATACATATACATGGGGAGATACTAGCTCCAACTCGGTTTTACAAAGAAAACAGCAGGAACTTCAGACCGGCACTAGGAAACAGACTGAGAGACTAGATTTTAAGTTTCTCCTGAAACCCCTTCCAAATGTGCTAGATGAACGAACGTCTCTACACGTGCTCTGTTCTGAGAGATATGTGCGTGTTAAAGCCGTCCATCACCTAGCTTGTTGGCAACACAAAGTTTCTTTTCATTTGCAAACTACACTCCATACATATAAATGGGGAGCTACAAGCACCAACTCGAATTTACAGTGAAAACTGAAGGAAATTCAAACTGGCACTAGGAAACAGACTGAGAATCCAGAGTAAATGTTTATACTTCAACCCAGTCCCTTAGTGCTAGATGAACGAAACTCTCTCCACATGCTCAGTTCTGAGAGATAAGTGTGTGTGAAAAACGTACATCACCTAGCTTATTGGAAACACAAAGTTTCTTTTCAGTTGCAAAATACACTCCATATATATATATGGGGAGGTATTATCTCCAACACTTTTTTACAGTGAAAATTGCAGGAAATTGAAATCGGCACTAGGAAACAAACTGAAAACCCACAATAAAAGTTTCTCCTGAAATCCGTTCTCAATATTCTAGATGAATGATCGTCTCCCCACATGCAATGTTCTGAGAGAGAAATGTGTCTGAAAGCTGTCCATCACGTAGCTTGTTGGAAAACCAAAATTTTCTTTTCATTTGCAAACTACACTCCATACATATAGATGGGGAGGAACAAGCACCAACTCGACTTTACAGTGAAAACTGAAGGAAATTCAAACCGGCTATAGGACACAGACTCAGATTCCAGAGTAAAAGTTTCTCCTACAAGCAGGTCCCTTTGTGCTAGATGAACGAATGTCTCTCCACATGCTCATTTCTGAGAAATATGTGTGTGTTAAAGCCGTCCTTCACCTAGCTTGCTGGTAACACAAAGTTCCTTTCCAGTTGAAATCTCCTACCTATACATATAAATGGGGAGGCAGTAGCTCCAAATCGGTTTTACCAGGAAAACTTCAGGAACTTCAAACCAGCAATAGGAAACAGAACGAGAAACCATAGTAAAAGTTTCCCCTGAAAACCGTTCGTTATGTGCTACATGAACGAACGTCTCTCCACAAGATCAGGTCTGAGAGATAAGTGTGTGTGAAAGCTGTCCTTCACTTAGCTTGTTGGGAACACAATGTTTCTTTTCAGTTGCAAACTACACTCCATACATATATATGGGGAGATACTAGCTCCAAATCAGTTTTACACTTAAAACTGCATTAACTTCAAATCGGCACTAGGAAACAGACTGAGAAACCTGAGTAATTATTTCTCCTTTAACCCAGTCAATTTCTGCTAGATGAACGAACGTCTCTCAACATGCTCAGTTCTGAGAGATAATTCTGTGTGAAAGCCGAACTTTACCTAGCTTTTTGGGAACACAAAGTTTCTTTTCAGTTGCCAACTACACTCCACACATATATATGGGAAACTACTAGCTCCATCTCGGTTTTTCAGGGAAAACTGCAGTAAAAT
Source organism: Camelus ferus (assembly GCF_009834535.1). NCBI lineage: Eukaryota > Metazoa > Chordata > Mammalia > Artiodactyla > Camelidae > Camelus > Camelus ferus. The sequence goes on along the minus strand of NW_022589663.1, from coordinate 23,994 downwards.
CAAACCTTCCCTTGGAAACAGACTGAGATACAAGAGTAAAACTTTCTCCTGCAAACCGTTCCCTTTGTGCTAGATGAACGAAATTCTCTCCACATGCTCAGTTCTGAGATATATGTGTGTGTGAAGCCGTCCTTCACCTCACTTGCTGGGAACACAAAGTTTCTTTCAGTAGTAAATTACACTCCTTACCTATATATGGGGAGGTACTAGCTCCAACTCGGTTTTACAGTGAAAACTGCAGGAACTTCAAACCGGCACTAGGAAACAGACTGGGAACCCCGAATAAAGTTTCTCCTGAAACCCGTTCTCAATGTGCTAGATGAACGAACATCTCTACACGTGCTCTGTTCTGAGACATAAGTGTGTGTGAAAGCCATCGTTCACTTAGCTTGATGGGAACACAAAGTTTCTTTTCAATTTCAAAATACAATCCATACACATTTTATTGGATGATACTAGCTCCCACTCGATTTTATAGTGAAATCTGCAGGAACTTCAAACTGGCCCTAGGAAACTGACTGAGGAACAAGAATATAAGTATCCCCAACAACATTTTTCCTTTGTGCTAGATGAACAAACGTCTATCCCCATGCTCATTTCTGAGAGATATGTGAGTGTGAAAGCCGCCCTTCACCTAGCTTGTTGGGAACACATAGTTCCTTTTCAGTTGCAAACTACACTCCATACATATACATGGGGAGATACTAGCTTAAACTCGGTTTTACAAAGAAAACAGCAGGAACTTCAGACCGGCACTAGGAAACAGACTGAGAGACTAGATTTTAAGTTTCTCCTGAAAACCTTTCCCAATGTGCTAGATGAACGAACGTATCTACACGTGCTCTGTTCTGAGAGATAAGTGCGTGTGAAAGCCGTCCATCACTTAGCTTGTTGGCAACACAAAGTTTCTTTTCATTTGCAAACTACACTTCCTAATAATCTATGGGGAAGTACAAGCTCCAACTCGTTTTTACAGTGAAATCTTCAGTAACTTTATTCCGGCACTAGGAAACACACTGAGAAACCAGAGTAAAAGTTGCTCCTACAACCCGTTCCATTCGTGCTAGATGAACAAAGTCTGTCCCCATGCTCAGTTCTGAGGGATTTTTGTTTGTAAAAGCCGTTCTTAACCTAGCTTGATGGGAACACAAAGTTTCTTTTCAGTTGCCAACTACACTTCATACATTTAATTGCAGAGGAAAAAACTCCAACTCTGTTTTACAGTGAAAAATGCGGGAACATCAAACAGGCATTAGGAAACAGACTGAGAACAAAGAATAAAATTTTCTCCTGAAACCCGTTCCCAATGTGCTAGATGAACGAATGTCTCTCCACATGCACTTTTCTGAGAGATGTGTGTGTGAAAGCCGTCCATCACCTAGCCTGTTTACAGCATAAATTTTCCTTTCAGTTGTAAACTACAATCCATCCCTATATATGGGGAGGTACCAGTTCCAATTCGGTTTTACATTGAATACTGCAGGAACTTCAAACCTGCTCTATGACACAGACACAAAATCCAGAGTAAAATTTCTCCTGCAACCCGGGCCCATTGAGCTAGATGAACGAACGTCTCTCCACATGCTCAGTTCTGAGAAATATGTGTGTGTGTTTAAGCCGTCCTTCAGCTAGCTTGCTGGGAACACAATGTTCCTTTTCAGTTGAAATCTGCTACCCATGCATATATATGGGGAGGTAGTAGCTCCAAATCGGTTTTACAGGGAAAACTTCAGGAACTTCAAACCATCAATAGGAACAGAACGAGAAACAAGAGTAAAAGTTTCTCTTGCAAACCGTTCCCTTTTTGCTACATTAACGAACTTTTCTCCACATGCTCAGGTCTGAGAGATAAGTGTGTATGAAAGCCGACTTTCACCTAGCTTGATGGGAACACTATGTTTCTTTTCAGATGCAAACAACCCTCCATACATGTATATGGGGAGGTACTAGTTCCAACAAAGTTTTACACTGAATACAGCAGTATATTCAAACCGGCACTAAGAAACAGACTTACAAAACAGAATAAAACTTTCTCCTGCAAACCGTTCCCTTTGTGCTAGATGAGCGAACGTCTCTCCACATGCACATTTCTGAGAGATGTTTGTGTGAAAGCCGTCCTTCACCTAGTTGTTGGGAACACAAAGTTTCTTTTCAGTTGCAAAATTCACTCCATACATATATATGGGGACGTAATACCTCCAACTCGGTTTTACAGTGAAAACTACAGGAACTTCAAACCGGCACTCGGAAACAGACTGGAAACCCAGAATGAAATTTTCTCCTGAAAGGCTTTCCCAATGTGCTAGATGAACGAACGTCTCTACACGTGCTCTGTTCTAATAGATATGTGTGTGTGAAAGCCGAACTTCACATAGCTTGAAGGGAACACAAAGTTTCTTTTCAGTTGCAAACTACACTCCATACATATATATGGGTAGGTATTAGCTCCAACTCGATTTTACTGTGAAAACTGCAGGAACTTCCAACCGGCACTAGGAACCAGATTGAGAACCCAGAATAAAAGTTTCTACTACAACACAGTCCGTTTGAGCTAGATGAACGAACGTCTCACCACATGCTCCGTTCTGAGAGATAATTGTGTCTTAAAGCCGAAGTTCACCTAGCTTGATGGGAACACAAAGTTTCTTTTCAGTTGCAAAATGCCCTCCAAACATATATATGGGGAGGGACTAGCTCCAACTCGGCTTTAAAGTGAAAAATGCAGGAACTTCAAACCTGTACTAGGAAACAGACTGAGAAACCAGAGTTAATGTTTCTACTGCAACCCAATCCCTTTGTGCTAGATGAACGAAAGTCTCTCCACATGATCATTTCTGAGAGATATGTATGTGTGAAAACCGCCCTTCACCTATCTTGTTGGCAACACAAAGATTCTTTTCATTTGCAAACTACACTCTATAAATATATATGGGAGGTACAAGCTCCAACTCGCTTTTACAGTGAAAACTGCAGTAAAATCAAATCTTCACTAGGAAACAGACTGAGATACGAGTAAAACATTCTCCTGCAAACCGTTCCCTTTGTGCTAGATGAACGAACGTCTCTCCACATGCACATTTCTGAGAGATGTTTGTGTGAATGCTGTTATTCACATAACTTGTTGGCAACAAAAAGTTTCATTTCATTTGCAAACTACAGTCCTTATATATATATGGGTAGGTACTAGCTCCAACTCGGTTTTACAGTGAAAATTGCAGGAAATTCAAACCGGCATAGGAAATAGACGGGGAACCCCGATTAAAAGATTCTTCTGAAACCCATTCCCAATGTGCTAGATGAACGAGCCTCTCTACACGTGCTCTGTTCTGAGAGATAAGTGTGTGTGTGAAAGCCGTCCTTCACCTAGCTTGTTGGTAACACAAAGTTTCCTTTCATTTGCAAACTACACTCCATATATATATATATGGGGAAGTATTATCTCCTACTCGGTTTATAGTGAAAACTGCAGGAACATCAAACCGGCACTAGGAAACAGACTGAGAAAACTGAGTAATTATTTCTCCTTTAACCCAGTCAATTTCTGCTAGATGAACGAACGTCTCTCAACATGCTCAGTTCTGAGAGATAATTCTGTGTGAAAGCCGAACTTTACCTAGCTTTTTGGGAACACAAAGTTTCTTTTCAGTTGCCAACTACACTCCATACATATATATGGGCAACTACTAGCTCCATCTCGGTTTTTCAGGGAAAACTGCAGTAAAATCAAACCTTCCCTTGGAAACAGACTGAGATACAAGAGTAAAACTTTCTCCTGCAAAACGTTCCCTTTGTGCTAGATGAACGAAATTCTCTCCACATGCTCAGTTCTGAGATATATGTGTGTGTGAAAGCCGTCCTTCACCTCACTTGCTGGGAACACAAAGTTTCTTTTCAGTAGTTAATTACACTCCATACATATATGGGGAGGTACTAGCTCCAACTCGATTTTACAGTGAAAACTGCAGGAACTTCAAACCGGCACTAGGAAACAGACTGGGAACCCCGAATAAAGTTTCTCCTGAAACCCGTTCTCAATGTGCTAGATGAACGAACATCTCTACACATGCTCTGTTCTGAGACATAAGTGTGTGTGAAAGCCATCGTTCACTTAGCTTGATGGGAACACAAAGTTTCTTTTCAATTTCAAAATAAAATCAATACACATTTTATTGGATGATACTAGCTCCAACTCGATTTTATAGTGAAATCTGCAGGAACTTCAAACCGGCCCTAGGAAACTGACTGAGGAACAAGATTATAAGTATCACCTACAACATTTTCCCTTTGTGCTAGATGAACGAACGTCTGTCCCCATGCTCATTTCTGAGAGATATGTGTGTGTGAAAGCCGCCCTTCACCTAGCTTGTTGGGATCACAAAGTTCCTTTTCAGTTGCAAACTACACTCCATACATATACATGGGGAGATACTAGCTCCAACTCGGTTTTACAAAGAAAACAGCAGGAACTTCAGACCGGCACTAGGAAACAGACTGAGAGACTAGATTTTAAGTTTCTCCTGAAACCCTTTCCCAATGTGCTAGATGAATGAACGTCTCTACACGTGCTCTGTTCTGTGAGATAAGTGCGTGTTAAAGCCGTCCATCACCTAGCTTGTTGGCAACACAAAGTTTCTTTTCATTTGCAAACTACACTTCATAATAATCTATGGGGAAGTACAAGCTCCAACTCGTTTTTACAGTGAAATCTTCAGTAACTTTATTCCGGCACTAGGAAACACACTGAGAACCCAGAGTAAAAGTTGCTCCTACAACCCGTTCCATTCGTGCTAGATGAACAAAAGTCTGTCCCCATGCTCAGTTCTGAGGGATTTTTGTTTGTAAAAGCCGTTCTTAACCTAGCTTGATGGGAACACAAAGTTTCTTTTCAGTTGCCAACTACACTTCATACATTTACATGCGGAGGAAAAAACTCCAACTCTGTTTTACAGTGAAAAATGCGGGAACATCAAACCGGCATTAGGAAACAGACTGAGAACCCAGAATAAAATTTTAACCTGAAACCCGTTCCCAATGTGCTAGATGAACGAATGTCTCTCCACATGCACTTTTCTGAGAGATGTGTGTGTGAAAGCCGTCCATCACCTAGCCTGTTTACAGCATAAATTTTCCTTTCAGTTGCAAACTAAAATCCATCCCTATATATGGGGAGGTACCAGCTCCAACTAGGTTTTACATTGAAAACTGCAGGAACATCAAACCTGCTCTACGACACAGACTCAGAATCCAGAGTAAAAGTTTCTCCTGCAACCCGGGCCCATTGAGCTAGATGAACGAACGTCTCTCCACATGCTCAGTTCTGAGAAATATGTGTTTGTGTTTAAGCCGTCCTTCAGCTAGCTTGCTGGGAACACAAAGTTCCTTTTCAGTTGAAATCTGCTACCCATACATATATATGGGGAGGTAGTAGTTCCAAATCGGTTTTACAGGGAAAACTTCAGGAACTTCAAACCATCAATAGGAACAGAACGAGAAACAAGAGTAAAAGTTTCTCTTGCAAACCGTTCCCTTTTTGCTACATTAACGAACTTTTCTCCACATGCTCAGGTCTGAGAGATAAGTGTGTATGAAAGCCGACTTTCACCTAGCTTGATGGGAACACTATGTTTCTTTTCAGATGCAAACAACCCTCCATACATGTATATGGGGAGGTACTAGTTCCAACAAAGTTTTACACTGAATACAGCAGTATATTCAAACCGGCACTAAGAAACAGACTTACAAAACAGAATAAAACTTTCTCCTGCAAACCGTTCCCTTTGTGCTAGATGAGCGAACGTCTCTCCACATGCACATTTCTGAGAGATGTTTGTGTGAAAGCCGTCCTTCACCTAGTTGTTGGGAACACAAAGATTCTTTTCAGTTGCAAAATTCACTCCATACATATATATGGGGACGTAATACCTCCAACTCGGTTTTACAGTGAAAACTACAGGAACTTCAAACCGGCACTCGGAAACAGACTGGAAACCCAGAATGAAATTTTCTCCTGAAAGGCTTTCCCAATGTGCTAGATGAACGAACGTCTCTACACGTGCTCTGTTCTGAGAGATAATACTGTGTGAAAGCCGACTTTCAAAAATCTTGATGGGAACACAAAGTTTCTTTTCATTTGCAAACTACACTCCTTATATTTTTATGGGAATGGTCTCGCTCCAAATCGATTTTACAGTGAAAACTGCAGGAAAGTCAAAACGGTCCTAGGAAACAGACGTATAAACCAGAGTTAAAGTTTCTTCTGCGACCCGTTCCCTTTGTGCTAGATGAACGAACTTCTCTCCACATGCTCAGTTCTGAGAGATATGTGTGTGTTAAAGCCGTCCTTCAACACACTTGTTTGGAACACAAACTTTCTTTTCAGTTATAAACTACACTCCATACATATATATGGGGTGGTAATAGCTCCACCCGGTTTTACAGTGAAAACTGCAGGAACTTCAAACCGGCACTAGGAAACAGACCGGGAACCCCGAATAAAAGTTTCCACTGAAACCCGTTCCCAATTTGCTAGATGAACGAAACTCTCTACACGTGCTCTGTTATGAGAGATAAGTGTGTGTGAAAGCCATCGTTCACCTATCTTGATGGGAACAAAAAGTTTCTTTTCAATTTCAAAATACATTGCATACACATTGTATGGGATGATACTAGCTCCAAATCGGTTTTACAGTGAAAACTGCAGGAATTTCAAACCGGCACAAGGAAACACACTGAGAACGGAGAATAAAATTTTCCCTTGAAACCCGTTCCCTATGTGCTAGACGAACGAACGTCTCTACACGGAATATTTTCTGAGAGGTAAATGAGTGTTAAAGCCGAAGTTCACCTAGCTTCTTGGCAACACAAAGTTTCTTTGCATTTGCAAACTACACTCCATAATAATATATAGGGAAGTACAATCTCCTACTCGCTTTTAAACTGAAATCTGCAGGAACATCATACCGGCACTAGGAAACAGACTGAGAATCCAGAGTTAATGTTTCTACTGCAACCCAGTCCCCTTGTGCTAGATGAACGAACGTCTCTTCACATGCTCATTTCTGAGAGATAATTGTGTATGAAAGCCGTCGTTCACCTAGCTTGATGGGAACACTATGTTTCTTTTCAGATGCAAACTACCCTCCATAGATGTATATGGGGCGGTACTAGTTCCAACAAAATTTTACACTGAATACAGCAGTATAATCAAAACGGTACTAAGAAACAGAGTTACAAAACAGAATAAAACTTTCTCCTGCAAACCGTTCCCTTTGAGCTAGGTGAACGAACGTCTCTCCACATGCATATTTCTGAGAGATGTTTGTGTGAAAGCCGACCTTCACCTAGTTGTTGGGAACACAAAGTTTCTTTTCAGTTGCAAACTACACTCCATACATATATATGGGTGAAGTAATAGATTCAACTCGGTTTTATAGTGAAAAATGCAGGAACTTCAAACCGGCACTAAGAAACACACTGTTAACCCAGATTAAAATATTCTCCTTAAAACCGTTCCCAATGTGCTAGATGAACGAAATTCTCTACACGTGCTCTGTTCTGAGAGATAAGTTTGTGTGTAAGCCGTCCATCACTTAACTTGTTGGCAACACAACGTTTCTTTTCATTTGCAAACTACACTTCATAATAATCTGTAGGGAAGTACAAGCTCAAACTCGATTTTACAGTGAAATCTGCAGGAACATCATACCGGGACTAGGAAACAGACTGAGAATCCAGAGTAAATGTTTCTACTGCAACCCAGTCCCTTTGTGCTATATGAATGAACGTCTCTCCACATGCTCAGTTCTGAGAGATAATTGTGTGAAAGCCGTCGTTCACCTAGCTTGATGGGAACAGAAATTTCTTTTCCGTTGCTAAATACACTCCATACATATATATGGGGAGGTACGATCTCGAACTCTGTTTTACAGTGAAAACTGCAGGAACTTCAAACCGGCACTAGGAAACAGACTGAGAACACAGAATGAATGTTTCTCCTGATAAACTTTCCCAATGAGCTAGATGAACGAACATCTCTACACGTGCTCTATTCTGAGAGTCAAGTGTGTGTGAAAGCCGACTTTCACAGAGATTGTTGGGTACACAAAGTTTCTTTTCAGTTGCAAACTACACTCCATACATATATATGGGTAGGTATTAGCTCCAACTCGATTTTACTGTGAAAACTGCAGGAACTTCCAACCGGCACTAGGAACCAGATTGAGAACCCAGAATAAAAGTTTCTACTACAACACAGTCCGTTTGAGCTAGATGAACGAACGTCTCACCACATGCTCCGTTCTGAGAGATAATTGTGTCTTAAAGCCGAAGTTCACCTAGCTTGATGGGAACACAAAGTTTCTTTTCAGTTGCAAAATGCCCTCCAAACATATATATGGGGAGGGACTAGCTCCAACTCGGCTTTAAAGTGAAAAATGCAGGAACTTCAAACCTGTACTAGGAAACAGACTGAGAAACCAGAGTTAATGTTTCTACTGCAACCCAATCCCTTTGTGCTAGATGAACGAAAGTCTCTCCACATGATCATTTCTGAGAGATATGTATGTGTGAAAACCGCCCTTCACCTATCTTGTTGGCAACACAAAGATTCTTTTCATTTGCAAACTACACTCTATAAATATATATGGGAGGTACAAGCTCCAACTCGCTTTTACAGTGAAAACTGCAGTAAAATCAAATCTTCACTAGGAAACAGACTGAGATACGAGTAAAACATTCTCCTGCAAACCGTTCCCTTTGTGCTAGATGAACGAACGTCTCTCCACATGCACATTTCTGAGAGATGTTTGTGTGAATGCTGTTATTCACATAACTTGTTGGCAACAAAAAGTTTCATTTCATTTGCAAACTACAGTCCTTATATATATATGGGTAGGTACTAGCTCCAACTCGGTTTTACAGTGAAAATTGCAGGAAATTCAAACCGGCATAGGAAATAGACGGGGAACCCCGATTAAAAGATTCTTCTGAAACCCATTCCCAATGTGCTAGATGAACGAGCCTCTCTACACGTGCTCTGTTCTGAGAGATAAGTGTGTGTGTGAAAGCCGTCCTTCACCTAGCTTGTTGGTAACACAAAGTTTCCTTTCATTTGCAAACTACACTCCATATATATATATATGGGGAAGTATTATCTCCTACTCGGTTTATAGTGAAAACTGCAGGAACATCAAACCGGCACTAGGAAACAGACTGAGAAAACTGAGTAATTATTTCTCCTTTAACCCAGTCAATTTCTGCTAGATGAACGAACGTCTCTCAACATGCTCAGTTCTGAGAGATAATTCTGTGTGAAAGCCGAACTTTACCTAGCTTTTTGGGAACACAAAGTTTCTTTTCAGTTGCCAACTACACTCCATACATATATATGGGAAACTACTAGCTCCATCTCGGTTTTTCAGGGAAAACTGCAGTAAAATCAAACCTTCCCTTGGAAACAGACTGAGATACAAGAGTAAAACTTTCTCCTGCAAAACGTTCCCTTTGTGCTAGATGAACGAAATTCTCTCCACATGCTCAGTTCTGAGATATATGTGTGTGTGAAAGCCGTCCTTCACCTCACTTGCTGGGAACACAAAGTTTCTTTTCAGTAGTTAATTACACTCCATACATATATATGGGGAGGTACTAGCTCCAACTCGATTTTACAGTGAAAACTGCAGGAACTTCAAACCGGCACTAGGAAACAGACTGGAAACCCCGAATAAATTTTCTCCTGAAACCCGTTCTCAATGTGCTAGATGAACGAACATCTCTACACATGCTCTGTTCTGAGACATAAGTGTGTGTGAAAGCCATCGTTCACTTAGCTTGATGGGAACACAAAGTTTCTTTTCAATTTCAAAATAAAATCAATACACATTTTATTGGATGATACTAGCTCCAACTCGATTTTATAGTGAAATCTGCAGGAACTTCAAACCGGCCCTAGGAAACTGACTGAGGAACAAGATTATAAGTATCACCTACAACATTTTCCCTTTGTGCTAGATGAACGAACGTCTGTCCCCATGCTCATTTCTGAGAGATATGTGTGTGTGAAAGCCGCCCTTCACCTAGCTTGTTGGGATCACAAAGTTCCTTTTCAGTTGCAAACTACACTCCATACATATACATGGGGAGATACTAGCTCCAACTCGGTTTTACAAAGAAAACAGCAGGAACTTCAGACCGGCACTAGGAAACAGACTGAGAGACTAGATTTTAAGTTTCTCCTGAAACCCTTTCCCAATGTGCTAGATGAATGAACGTCTCTACACGTGCTCTGTTCTGTGAGATAAGTGCGTGTGAAAGCCGTCCATCACCTAGCTTGTTGGCAACACAAAGTTTCTTTTCATTTGCAAACTACACTTCATAATAATCTATGGGGAAGTACAAGCTCCAACTCGTTTTTACAGTGAAATCTTCAGTAACTTTATTCCGGCACTAGGAAACACACTGAGAACCCAGAGTAAAAGTTGCTCCTACAACCCGTTCCATTCGTGCTAGATGAACAAAAGTCTGTCCCCATGCTCAGTTCTGAGGGATTTTTGTTTGTAAAAGCCGTTCTTAACCTAGCTTGATGGGAACACAAAGTTTCTTTTCAGTTGCCAACTACACTTCATACATTTACATGCGGAGGAAAAAACTCCAACTCTGTTTTACAGTGAAAAATGCGGGAACATCAAACCGGCATTAGGAAACAGACTGAGAACCCAGAATAAAATTTTAACCTGAAACCCGTTCCCAATGTGCTAGATGAACGAATGTCTCTCCACATGCACTTTTCTGAGAGATGTGTGTGTGAAAGCCGTCCATCACCTAGCCTGTTTACAGCATAAATTTTCCTTTCAGTTGCAAACTAAAATCCATCCCTATATATGGGGAGGTACCAGCTCCAACTAGGTTTTACATTGAAAACTGCAGGAACATCAAACCTGCTCTACGACACAGACTCAGAATCCAGAGTAAAAGTTTCTCCTGCAACCCGGGCCCATTGAGCTAGATGAACGAACGTCTCTCCACATGCTCAGTTCTGAGAAATATGTGTTTGTGTTTAAGCCGTCCTTCAGCTAGCTTGCTGGGAACACAAAGTTCCTTTTCAGTTGAAATCTGCTACCCATACATATATATGGGGAGGTAGTAGTTCCAAATCGGTTTTACAGGGAAAACTTCAGGAACTTCAAACCATCAATAGGAACAGAACGAGAAACAAGAGTAAAAGTTTCTCTTGCAAACCGTTCCCTTTTTGCTACATTAACGAACTTTTCTCCACATGCTCAGGTCTGAGAGATAAGTGTGTATGAAAGCCGACTTTCACCTAGCTTGATGGGAACACTATGTTTCTTTTCAGATGCAAACAACCCTCCATACATGTATATGGGGAGGTACTAGTTCCAACAAAGTTTTACACTGAATACAGCAGTATATTCAAACCGGCACTAAGAAACAGACTTACAAAACAGAATAAAACTTTCTCCTGCAAACCGTTCCCTTTGTGCTAGATGAGCGAACGTCTCTCCACATGCACATTTCTGAGAGATGTTTGTGTGAAAGCCGTCCTTCACCTAGTTGTTGGGAACACAAAGATTCTTTTCAGTTGCAAAATTCACTCCATACATATATATGGGGACGTAATACCTCCAACTCGGTTTTACAGTGAAAACTACAGGAACTTCAAACCGGCACTCGGAAACAGACTGGAAACCCAGAATGAAATTTTCTCCTGAAAGGCTTTCCCAATGTGCTAGATGAACGAACGTCTCTACACGTGCTCTGTTCTGAGAGATAATACTGTGTGAAAGCCGACTTTCAAAAATCTTGATGGGAACACAAAGTTTCTTTTCATTTGCAAACTACACTCCTTATATTTTTATGGGAATGGTCTCGCTCCAAATCGATTTTACAGTGAAAACTGCAGGAAAGTCAAAACGGTCCTAGGAAACAGACGTATAAACCAGAGTTAAAGTTTCTTCTGCGACCCGTTCCCTTTGTGCTAGATGAACGAACTTCTCTCCACATGCTCAGTTCTGAGAGATATGTGTGTGTTAAAGCCGTCCTTCAACACACTTGTTTGGAACACAAACTTTCTTTTCAGTTATAAACTACACTCCATACATATATATGGGGTGGTAATAGCTCCACCCGGTTTTACAGTGAAAACTGCAGGAACTTCAAACCGGCACTAGGAAACAGACCGGGAACCCCGAATAAAAGTTTCCACTGAAACCCGTTCCCAATTTGCTAGATGAACGAAACTCTCTACACGTGCTCTGTTATGAGAGATAAGTGTGTGTGAAAGCCATCGTTCACCTATCTTGATGGGAACAAAAAGTTTCTTTTCAATTTCAAAATACATTGCATACACATTGTATGGGATGATACTAGCTCCAAATCGGTTTTACAGTGAAAACTGCAGGAATTTCAAACCGGCACAAGGAAACACACTGAGAACGGAGAATAAAATTTTCCCTTGAAACCCGTTCCCTATGTGCTAGACGAACGAACGTCTCTACACGGAATATTTTCTGAGAGGTAAATGAGTGTTAAAGCCGAAGTTCACCTAGCTTCTTGGCAACACAAAGTTTCTTTGCATTTGCAAACTACACTCCATAATAATATATAGGGAAGTACAATCTCCTACTCGCTTTTAAACTGAAATCTGCAGGAACATCATACCGGCACTAGGAAACAGACTGAGAATCCAGAGTTAATGTTTCTACTGCAACCCAGTCCCCTTGTGCTAGATGAACGAACGTCTCTTCACATGCTCATTTCTGAGAGATAATTGTGTATGAAAGCCGTCGTTCACCTAGCTTGATGGGAACACTATGTTTCTTTTCAGATGCAAACTACCCTCCATAGATGTATATGGGGCGGTACTAGTTCCAACAAAATTTTACACTGAATACAGCAGTATAATCAAAACGGTACTAAGAAACAGAGTTACAAAACAGAATAAAACTTTCTCCTGCAAACCGTTCCCTTTGAGCTAGGTGAACGAACGTCTCTCCACATGCATATTTCTGAGAGATGTTTGTGTGAAAGCCGACCTTCACCTAGTTGTTGGGAACACAAAGTTTCTTTTCAGTTGCAAACTACACTCCATACATATATATGGGTGAAGTAATAGATTCAACTCGGTTTTATAGTGAAAAATGCAGGAACTTCAAACCGGCACTAAGAAACACACTGTTAACCCAGATTAAAATATTCTCCTTAAAACCGTTCCCAATGTGCTAGATGAACGAAATTCTCTACACGTGCTCTGTTCTGAGAGATAAGTTTGTGTGTAAGCCGTCCATCACTTAACTTGTTGGCAACACAACGTTTCTTTTCATTTGCAAACTACACTTCATAATAATCTGTAGGGAAGTACAAGCTCAAACTCGATTTTACAGTGAAATCTGCAGGAACATCATACCGGGACTAGGAAACAGACTGAGAATCCAGAGTAAATGTTTCTACTGCAACCCAGTCCCTTTGTGCTATATGAATGAACGTCTCTCCACATGCTCAGTTCTGAGAGATAATTGTGTGAAAGCCGTCGTTCACCTAGCTTGATGGGAACAGAAATTTCTTTTCCGTTGCTAAATACACTCCATACATATATATGGGGAGGTACGATCTCGAACTCTGTTTTACAGTGAAAACTGCAGGAACTTCAAACCGGCACTAGGAAACAGACTGAGAACACAGAATGAATGTTTCTCCTGATAAACTTTCCCAATGAGCTAGATGAACGAACATCTCTACACGTGCTCTATTCTGAGAGTCAAGTGTGTGTGAAAGCCGACTTTCACAGAGATTGTTGGGTACACAAAGTTTCTTTTCAGTTGCAAATTACAATCCATACATATATATGGGGAGGTTCTAGCTCCAACTCGGTTTTACAGTGTAAACTGCTGAAACGTCAACACGGCACTAAGAAACAGACTGGGACCCCGAATAAAATTTTCTACTGAAACCCGTTCCCAATGTGCTAGATTAACGAACGTCTCTCCTCAAGCTCAGTTCTGGGAGATAATTGTGTGAAAGCCGTCGTTCACCTACCTTGATGGGAACACAAAGTTTCTTTTCAGTTGCAACTACACTTCATACATATATATGCGGAGGTAAAAACTCCAACTCGGTTTTACAGTGAAAACTGCAGGAACATCAATCCGGCACTAGGAAACAGACTGAGAACCCAGAATATATGTTTCTCCTGAAACCCGTTCCTATTGAGCTAGATGAACGAATGTCTCTCCACATGCACTGTTCTGAGAGATGTGTGTGTGAAAGCCGTCCATCACCTTGCTTGTTTACAGCATAAATTTTCCTTTCAGTTGCAAACTACAATCCATCCTTATATATGGGGAGGTACTAGCGCCAACTCTCTGTTACATTGAAAATTGCAGGAACTTGAAACCGGCACTAGGAAACAGACTAAGAAACCAGAGAAAAAGTTTCCCCTGCCACCCTTTCCGTTTGTGCTAGATGAACGAACGTCTCTCCACATGCACAGATTTGAGAGATGTTTGTGTGAAAGCCTTCCTTCACCTAGATTGATGGGAACACAAATTTTCTTTTCAGTTGCAAACAACACTCCATACATATATATGGGGAGGTAATAGATCCAAATCGGTTTTATAGTAAAAAATGCAGGAAATTCCAACCGGCACTAGGAAACAAATTGTTAACCCAGATTAAAAGTTTCTCCTTAAAACCTTTCCCAATGTGCTAGATGAACGAACGTCTCTACACGTGCACGGTTTTGAGAGAAAACTGTGTGTGAAAACCGTACATCACCCAGCTTGTTGGGAACACAAAGTTTCTTTTCAGTTGCAAAGAACACTCCATACATATAGATGGGGAGGTATAAGCTCCAACTCGGTTTTACATTGAAAACTGCAGGAACTTCAAACCGGACTAGTAAAGACACTGAGAAACCAGAGGAGATGCTTCTCTTGCAACCCGGTCAATGTGCTAAATGAACGAAAGTCTCTCCACATGCTCAGTTCTGAGAGATAATTGTGTCTGAAAGCAGTCTATCACCCAGCTTGTTGGGAACACAAGTTTCTTTTCATTTGCAAACTACACTCCATAATAATGTATAGGGAAGTACAAGCTCAAACTCGATTTTACAGTGAAATCTGCAGGAACATCATACCAGCACTAGGAAACAGACTGAAATCCAGAGGAAATGTTTCTACAGCAACCCAGTCCCTTTGTGCTAGATGAAATAACGTCTCTCCACATGCTCATTTCTCAGAGATAATTGTGTATGAAAGCCTAGCTTTCACCTAGCTTGATGGGAACACAAAGTACTTTCAGTTGAAAATTAATCATACATATATATGGGGAGGTTCTAGCTCCAACTCGGTTTTACAGTGTAAACTGCTGAAACGTCAAACCGGCAGTACAACACAAACTGGAAATCCCGATTAAAATTTTATACTGAAACCCGTTCCCAATGTGCTAGATGAACGAACGTCTCACCTCATGCTCAGTTCTGAGACATAATTGTGTGAAAGCCGTCGTTCACCTAGCTTGATGAGAACACAAAATTTCTTTTCACTTGCAAACTACACTTCATACATATTTATGCGGAGGTAAAAACTACAACTCGGTTTTACAGTGAAAACTGCAGGAACATCAAACCTGCACTAGGACACAGACTCAGAATCCAGAGTAAAAGTTTCTCCTGCAACCCGGTCCCTTTGTGCTTGTTGAACGAATTTCTCTCCACATGCTCAGTTCTGAGAAATATGTGTGTGTTAAACCCGTACTTCACCTAGCTTGTTGGGAACACAAAGTTCCTTTCCAGTTGAAATCTTCTACCCATACATATATATGGGGAGGTATTAGCTCCAAATCGGTTTTACAGGGAAAACTTCAGGAACTTCAAACCAGCAATATGAAACAGAACGAGAAACCAGAGTAAATGTTTCCCCTGCAAACTGTTCGTTTTGTGCTACATGAATGAACGTCTCTCCACAAGCTTAGGTCTGAGAGATAAGTGTGTGTGAAAGCCGTCCTTCACGTAGCTTGTTGGGAACACAATGTTTCTTTTCAGTTGCAAACTACACTCTATACTTATATATGGGGAGGTACTATTTCCAACACTGTTCTACACTGAATACAACAGTAAATTCAAACCGGAACTAGGAAACAGACTTAGAAACCAGAATAAAATTTTTTCCTGCAAACCGTTCCCTTTGTGCTTCATGAGCGAAGTCTCTCCACATGCACAGTTCTGTGAGATGTTTGTGTGAAAGCCGTCCTTCACCTAGTTGTTGGGAACAAAATGTATCTTTTCCGTTGCAAAATACACTCCATACATATATATGGGGAGGTAATAACTCCAACTCTGTTTTACAGTGAAAACTGCAGGAACTTCAAACCTGCAGTAGGAAACAGACTGGGAAACCAGAATGGAAGTTTGTCCTGAAAACCGTTCCCATTGGGCTAGATGAACGAATATCTCAACACGTGCTCTGTTCTGAGAGATATGTGTGTGTGAAAGCCGACTTTCACATACCTTGTTGGCAACACAATGTTTCTTTTCAATTGCAAAATAAAACCACATCATATATATGGGGAGGTACTAGCTCCAAATCGGTTTTACACTGTAAACTGTTGGAACTTAAAACTGGCACTAGAAAACAGACTGGGAATCCCGATTAAAATTTTCTTCTGAAACCCGTTCCCAATGTGCTAGATGAACGAACACCTCTCCACATGCTCAGTTCTGGGAGATTATTGTGTGAAAGCCGTCGTTCACCTAGCTTGCTTGGAACACAAAGATTCTTTTCATTTGCAAACTACACTCCATAATAATCTATAGGAAAGTACAAGCTCAAACTCGATTTTACAATGAAATATGCAGGAACATCATACCGGCACTAGGAAACAGAAAGAGAATCAATAGTAAATGTTCCTATTGCAACCCAGTCCCTTTGTGCTAGATGATCGAAAGTCTCTCCACATGCTCAATTCTCAAGATAATTGTGAATGAATGCCGTCGTTCACCTAGCTTGATGGGAATACAAATTTTCTTTTCAGTTGCAAATTATAATCCATACATATATATGGGGAGGTTCTAGCTCCAACTCGGTTTTACAGTGTAAACTGATGAAACTTCAAACCGGCACTAAGAAACAGACAGGGAACCCCGAATAGAATTTTCTACCGAAACCCGTTCCCAATGTGCTAGATGAAAGAACGTCTCTCCTCATGCTCAGTTCTGGGAGATTATTGTGTGAAAGCCGTCGTTCACCTAGCTCGATGGGAACACAAAGTTTCTTTTCAGTTGCAACTACACTTCATACATATATATGCGGAGGTAAAAACTCCAACTCGGTTTTACAGTGAAAACTGCAGGAACATCAAACCGGCACTAGGAAACAGACTGAGAACCCAGAATAAATATTTCACCTGAAACCCGTTTCCATTGAGCTAGATGAACGAATGTCTCTCCACATGCACTGTTCTGAGAGATGTGTGTGTGAAAGCCGTCCATCAACAAGCTTGTTTACAGCTTAAATTTTCCTTTCAGTTGCAAACTACAATGCATCCGTATATATTGGGAGGTACTAGCTCCAACTTTCTTTTACATTGAAAATTGCAGGAACTTGAAACCGGCACTAGGAAACAGACTAGGAAAGCAGATTAAATTTTTCTACTGAAAACAGTTCCCAATGTGCTAGAAGAACGAAAGTCCCTCCACATGCTCAGTCTGAAATATAATTGTGTTTGAAAGCTGTCGTTCACTTGGCTTGCTGGGAACAGAAATTTCCCTTTCAGTTGCAAAGTACACTCCATACATATATATGGGGAGGTACTAACTCCAACTCTATTTTATAGTGAAAACTGCAGGATCTTCAAACGGACACTAGGAAACACATGAGAAAACAGAGTAAAAGTTGCTCCTACATCACGTTCCATTTGTGCTAGATGAAAGACAGTTGTCTACATGCTCATTTCTGAGGGAAAATTGTGTGTTAAAGCCGTCCTTCAAATAGCTTGATGGGAACACAAAGTTTCTTTTCAGTTGCAACTACACTTCATACATATATATGCGGAGGTAAAAACTCCAACTCGGTTTTACAGTGAAAACTGCAGGAACATAAAAACCGGCACTAGGAAACAGACTGATAACCCAGAATAAAAGTTTCTCCTGAAACCCGATCCTATTGAGCTAGATGAACGAATGTCTCTCCACATGCACTGTTCTGAGAGATGTGTGAGTGAAAGCCGTCCATCACCTAGCTTGTTTACAGCATAAATTTTCCTTTCAGTTGCAATCTACAATCCATCTGTATATATGGGAAAGTACTAGCTCCAAATCTCTTTTACATTGAAAATTGCAGGAACTTCAAACCGGCATTAGGAAACAGACTATGAATCCAGAGGAAAAGTTTCCCCTGTCAGCATTTCCGTTTGTGCTAGATGAACGAACGTCTCTCCACATGCACAGATTTGAGAGATGTTTGTGTGAAAGCCTTCCTTCACCTAGCTTGATGGGGACACAAAATTTCATTTCATTTGCGAACTACACTCCATACATATATATCGGGAGGTACTACATCCAACTAGGATTTACACTGAAAAATGCAGGAAATTCAAACCGGCACTAGGAAACACACGGTTAACCCAGATTAAAAGTTTCTCCTTAAAACCGTTCCCAATGTGCTAGATGAACGAACGTTTCTACACGTGCTCTGTTCTGAGAGAAAATTGTTTGTGAAAGCCGTACATCACCCAGCTTGTTGGGAACACAAAGTTTCTTTTCAGTTGCAAAATACAACCGATAATAATATATAGGGAAGTACAAGCTCCAACTCGATTTTACAGAGTAAACTGCAGGAAATTCAAACCGGCATTAGGAAACAGACTGAGAATCCAGAGTAAAGGTTTCTACTGCAACCAAGTCCCTTTGTGCTAGATGAACTAACGTCTCTCCACATGCTCATTTCTGAGAGATAACTGTGTATGAAAGCCGTCGTTCACATAGCTTGATGGGAAAACAATGTTTCTTTAGAGTTGCAATCTACACTCCATACATATATATGGGGAAGTACTAGCTACAACTCGGTTTTACATTGTTAAACTGCAGGAACTTCATACAGGCAGTAGAAAAAAAATGAGAACCCAGATTAAAAGTTTCTCTTGAAACCCGTTCCCAAAGTGCTAGATGAACATACGACTCTCCACATGCACTCTTCTGAGGGATAAGTGTGGGTGAAAGCCGTCCATCATATAGCTTGTTGGAAGTACAAAGTTTCCTTTCATTTAAAAACTACAGACCATATGTATTTATGGGGAGGTACTAGCTCCAACTCGGTTTTACATTGAAAACTGCAGGAACTTCAAACCGGCTCTAGGACACAGACTCAGAATCCAGAGTAAAAGTTTATCCTGCAACCCGGTCCCATTGTGCTAGATGAACGAACGTCTCTCAACATGCTCAGTTCTGAGAAATAAGTGTGTGTTCAAGCCGTCATTCACCTAGCTTGTTGGGAACACAAAGTTCCTTTCCAGTTGTAAATTACACTCCATACATATATATGGGGAGGTACTAGCTCCAACTCAGTTTTACAGTGAAAACTGCAGGAACTTCAAACCAGCACTAGGAAACAGACTGGGAACCCCGAATAAAAGTTTCTCCTGAAACCCATTCTCAATGTGCTAGATGAACGAACATCTCTACATGTGCTCTGTTCTGAGACATAAGTGTTTGTGAAAGCCATCTTTCACTTAGGTTGATGGGAACACAAAGTTTCTTTTCAATTTCAAAACACAATCCATATATATTTTATTGGATGATACTAGCTCCAACTCGATTTTATAGTGAAATCTGCAGGAACTTCAAACCGGCCCTAGGAAACTGACTGAGGAACAAGATTATAAGTATCGCCTACAACATTTTCCCTTTGTGCTAGATGAACGAACGTCTGTCCCCATGCTCATTTCTGAGAGATATGTGTGTGTGAAAGCCGCCCTTCACCTAGCTTGTTGGGAACACAAAGTTCCTTTTCAGTTGCAAACTACACTCCATACATATACATGGGGAGATACTAGCACCAACTCGGTTTTACAAAGAAAACAGCAGGAACTTCAGACCAGCACTAGGAAACAGACTGAGAGACTAGATTTTAAGTTTCTCCTGAAACCCATTCCCAATATGCTAGATGAACGAACGTCTCTACACGTGCTCTGTACTGAGAGATAAGTGCGTGTGAAAGCCGTTAATCACCTAGCTTGCTGGCAACACAAAGTTTCTTTTCATTTGCAAACTACACTTCATAATAATATATGGGGAAGTACAAGCTCCAAGTCGTTTTTACAGTGAAATCTTCAGTAACTTTATTCCGGCACTAGGAAACAGACTGAGAAACCAGAGTAAAAGTTGCTCCTACAACCCATTCCATTCGTGCTAGATGAACAAAAGTCTGTCCCCACGTTCAATTCTGAGAGATTATTGTTTGTAAAAGCCGTTCTTAACCTAGCTTGATGGGAACACAAAGTTTCTTTTCAGTTGCCAACTACACTTCATACATTTACATGCGGAGGAAAAAACTCCAACTCTGTTTTACAATGAAAAATGCGGGAACATCAAACCGGCATTAGGAAACAGACTGAGAACCCAGAATAAAATTTTCTCCTGAAACCCGTTCCCAATGTGCTAGATGAACGAATGTCTCTCCACATGCACTTTTCTGAGAGATGTGTGTGTGAAAGCCGTCCATCACCTAGCCTGTTTACAGCATAAATTTTCCTTTCAGTTGCAAAATACAATCCATCCCTATATATGGGGAGGTACCAGCTCCAACTAGGTTTTACATTGAAAACAGCAGGAACTTCAAACCTGCTCTAAGACACAGACTCAGAATCCAGAGTAAAAGTTTCTCCTGCAACCCGGGCCCATTGAGCTAGATGAACGAACGTCTCTCAACATGCTCAGTTCTGAGAAATATGTGTGAGTGTTTAAGCCGTCCTTCAGCTATCTTGCTGGGAACACAAAGTTCCTTTTCAGTTGAAATCTGCTACCCATACATATATATGGGGAGGTAGTAGCTCCAAATCGGTTTTACAGGGAAAACTTCAGGAACTTCAAACCAGCAATAGGAAACAGAACGAGAAACAAGAGTAAAATTTTCTCTTGCAAACCGTTCCCTTTTTGCTACATTAACGAACTTTCCTCCACATGCTCAGGTCTGAGAGATAAGTGTGTATGAAAGCCGACTTTCACCTAGCTTGATGGGAACACTATGTTTCTTTTCAGATGCAAACTACCCTCCATAGATATATATGGGTAGGTAATAGTTCCAACAAAGTTTTACACTGAATACAGCAGTATAATCAAACCGGCACTAAGAAACAGATTTACGAAACAGAATAAAACTTTCTCCTGCAAACCGTTCCCTTTGTGCTAGTTGAGCGAACGACTCTCCACATGCACATTTCTGAGAGATGTTTGTGAGAAAGCCGTCCTTCACCTAGTTGTTGGGAACACAAAGTTTCTTTTCAGTTGCAAACTACACTCCATACATATATATGGGTGAAGTAATAGATTCAACTCGGTTTTATAGTGAAAAATGCAGGAACTTCAAACCGGCACTAAGAAACACACTGTTAACCCAGATTAAAAGATTCTCCTTAAATCCGTTCCCAATGTGCTAGAGGAACGAAATTCTCTACACGGGCTCTCTTCTGAGAGATAAGTTTGTGTGTAAGCCGTCCATCACTTAACTTGTTGGCAACACAAAGTTTCTTTTCATTTGCAAACTACAATTCATAATAATCTATAGGGAAGTACAACCTCAAACTCAATTTTACAGTGAAATCTGCAGGAACATCATACCGGCACTAGGAAACAGACTGAGAATCCAGAGTAAATGTTTCTACTGCAACCCAGTCCCTTTGTGCTAGATGAATGAACGTCTCTCCACATGCTCAGTACTGAGAGATAATTGTGTGAAAGCCGTCGTTCACCTAGCTTGATGGGAACAGAAATTTCTTTTCAGTTGCATACTACACTCCATAAATATATATGGGGGGGTTCTAGCTCCAACTCGGTTTTACAGTGTAAACTGCTGAAATTTCAAAACGGCACTAGGAAACAGACTGGGTTTCCCGATTAAAAATTTCTACTGAAACCCGTTCAAAATGTGCTAGATGAACGAACGTCAATCCTAATGCTCAGTTCTGGGAAATAATTGTGTGAAAGCCGTCGTTCACCTAGCTTGAGGGGAACACAAAATTTCTTTTCTTTTGCAAATTGAAATCCATACATATATATGGGGAGGTTCTAGCTCCAACTCGGTTTTACAGTGTAAACTGATGAAACTTCAAACCAGCAATACGAAACAAACTGGGAACCCCTATTAAAATTTTCTACTGAAACACGTTCCCAATGTGCTAGATGAACGAACGTTTCTCCTCATGCTCAGTTCTGAGACATAATTGTGTGAAAGCCGTCATTCACCTAGCTTGATGGGAACACAAATTTCTTTTCAGTTGCAAACTACTCTCCATAAGTATATATGGGGAGGTACTAGCTCCAACTCGATTTTATACTGAAAACTGCAGGATCTTCAAACCGGCACTAGGAAACACACTGAGAATCCAGAGCAAAAGTTGCTCCTACATCCCGTTCCATTTGTGCTAGATGAACGAAAGTCTGTCTACATGCTCAGATCAGAGAGAAAATTGTGTGTTAAAGCCGTCCTTCAACTAGGTTGATGGGAACACAAAGTTTCTTTTCAGTTGCAAACTACACTTCATACATATATATGCGGAGGGAAAAACTCCAACTCGGTTTTACAGTGAAAACTGCAGGAACATCAAAATGGCACTAGGAAACAGACTGAGAACCCAGAATAAAAGTTTCTCCTGAAACCCGTTCCCATTGAGCTAGATGAACGAATGTCCCTCCACATGCACTGTTCTGAGAGATGTGTGTGTGAAAGCCGTCCATCACCTAGCTTGTTTACAGAATAAATTTTCCTTTCAGTTGCAAACTACAATCCATCCTTATATATGGGGAGGTTCTAGCTCCAACTCTCATTTACATTGAAAATTGCAGGAACTTCAAACCGACACTAGGAAACAGACTAAGAAACCAGGGAATAAGTTACCCCTGCCACCCTTTCCGTTTGTGCTAGATGAACGAACGTCTCTCCACATGCTCATTTCTGAGACATAATTGTGTATGAAAGCCGTCGTTCACCTAGCTTGATGGGAAAACAAAATTCTTTTCAGTTGCAAACTACACTCCATAACTATATATGGGGATGTTCTAGCTCCAACTCGGTTTTACAGTGTAAACTGCTGAAATTTCAAACCGGAACTAGGAAACAGACTGGGATTCCCGATTAAAAATTTCTACTGAAACCCGTTCCCAATGTGCTAGATGAACGAACGTCAATCCTAAAGCTTAGTTCTGGGAAATAATTGTGTGAAAGCCGTCGTTCACCTAGCTTGATGGGAACACAAAGTTTCTTTTAAGCTGCAAACTACGCTTCATACATATATATGCGGATGTAAAAATTCCAACTCGATTTTACAGTGAAAACTGCAGGAACATCAAACCGGCACTAGGAAACAGACTGAGAACCCAGAATAAAAATTTCTCCTGAAACCCGTTCCCAAAGTGCTAGATGAACGAATGTCTCTCCACATGCACTGTTCTGAGAGATGGGTGTGTGAAAGCCGTCCATCACCTAGCTTGTTTACAGCATAAATTTTCCTTTCATTTGCAAACTACAATCCATCCGTATATATGGGGAGGTGCTAGCTCCAACTCAGTTTTACATTGAAAACTGCAGGAAATTCAAACCGGCTATAGGACACAGACTCAGTATCCAGAGTAAAATTTTCTCCTGCAACCTGGTCCCTTTTTTCTAGGTGAACGAATGTCTCTCCACATGCTCTTTTCTGAGAAATATGTGTGTGTTAAAGTCGTACTTCACTTAACTTGCTGGTAACACAAAGTTCCTTTCCAGTTGAAAT